>NC_135719.1:90710918-91010918 GCF_964656455.1 Halichoerus grypus | reverse complement strand
TTACCAGCTTTTCCAGCGGACTCTTAATACATCACTTGCACACGGACCTTGCATAAGGCAGGATGGTATTCCAAAGTTGGATAACGCACCAGCCAGATGGCAGCAAGGGCCATTACTGTAATAGGTGGAATGCTGTAGCATGACATACTGGTGTAGTAGAGCCTTATGACTACTCCCACTTGGACCTGGGATGAATTGAGATGGGGGAAATAGATTGAAGGGGAGGTTCTCATTTACACACCATCTCTAGTATTTGAGAGATTTGAGAGAAATAGTAATTAAAAGGACCATGGATGAGTTGGTTGACTTTGGGTGCCTACTAATGCATGGAAGGGAGAAAATGACAAGTTTATTACCCAAAACAAATTACGGTGTGAAAATTTGAAGGCCTCCAGTGCAGCAACCAGAGAGCAGACCATGTTTAACAGAAAGCTCAGGATCTGAGTGTAGGAGCAGCGTGACTTGAGAGAACAGTACATTAGCAGCTCTTCTCATGTGAAAGTTGAGATCATGATAGGGAAGGTGTGAGACCTTGAGACTTAGAATAAGGACTGTTGGATGCACTAGAGACCTTGGATCACCAGATTCCCTCAAACCCTCTAGGTCTTTAGAAATGGACCATTTCCTCTTGCTGGAAGCACCTGCTCCTTGTCTGAAGACTATGCTGAGGTGGCAACTGAAGCAGATGCTTTAAGACTGTGCATGCTGTCCTCATAATCTGTCCCCACCTCCCTCCCTGGCATTAGACTAATGATTTGAGTCAAACATTATCAGGTCCCAATTGGGGACCTGCAGAAGGAGAGAGGACCCGACCTGCTAAAACTGGCTAATAAACACCAGCACATTAGCCTGGGGAGAGTTCTTGAGATTGATGGCCTGGGAGTGAGATTATAGAGTTAGATAAGGAGAGAGTTATTTACTATGAATATACTCTCCTGGGATTCAGAATCTAATGTTCTAGCAAGAGCTCCTGGAGCCAGTCTCCATGTGCTTCTGGATAGGTCCCGGAAGCTTGGCAAAAATGATGGCCCACACTGAAGGACATGGAAAGACCAGAACTGCCTTTGGCATAGTGTCAAGCAAGGAATCAGAAGTCTCAGAGCAGTGAGCAGATGTGCTAGTTATCAACTTATTGTCTCAGCCCCAAAGTCATTTTTCCCCTCTGCTTTGCAGTTTTGGAGGTGGGCTGTGTAATTATCTCTCCTTTGCCATCTGGTACAATATGATGCTTTGGCAATAGAAGGTGTAGAAAGGATACTGGACAGCATAAGGGAGGAAGGAGCTTCTCTTCCCAGTTTTGGTGTGCTTTTTTTTTTTCATTTTCTTTTTCTTCTGATGGTATGGCTGCTACCAGTGGACAGAGGCCCATTGGCGCTTACTGTGCCATAGAGCCCCAGTGATCCTATTATAATTATGGAGGAAAAGGATGGGCCTTCTACTAGAATATTGCTTCATCCATACAGCAGAAAACAACAACAATAACGCTAACAGAATGAGCTCCAGATCTGATGGCCAACAGCCTGATCTGAGTGGCCACAATGGAGAGTCATGGCCATTTACCCATTTTCCAGACCCAGACTCAGATTCCCTTGACTGAAGGGCAGCTGGGTCCTCTGGTAGAGGATTCTGGAATGTTGCCACAAGTATAGACTGCAAATCTTACCCCAAGCCTTCCCTAATGGGACTGGTGGCCATTTACTAGAGTGACTGTGTACTGAGGAAAGGTCAAATCCAGACCTTTTGGCTATTACTAGATACTGTCTCTGTATTGGTGCTAATTTCTGGAGAAGTAAAATGCTACCAGGGCCTAGGAGTCAAAGTGGGGACTTAGAGTGGTCAAGTGATAAATGGAAAATTAACTCTTCTAACTTAAAATGGCCCCAATTAATCCTTAGACCCTTCCTGTGGTTATTTTCCCAGTTCTTGAATGCAATATTGCAATATACACAGTTCCTGGGGTGCCTGGCTGGCTCAGTTGGTGGAGCATGTGACTCTTGATCTCAGGGTTGTGAATTTGAGCCCCATGCTAGGTGTAGAGATTACTTAGAAATAATATCTTAACAAAAAGAGGAGTATACACAGTTCATAACTGGCAGAATACCTATACAAACTCTATGACCCATGGGGTAAGGGCCATTATGATAGACAGGACTAAATAGAAGCTTCTGGACTTTCCCTCCCTACCAAGGTAGTAAACAAGAAATAATACAGCATTTGTGGGTGAATTATAGCTATTTTTACCTCCATGAAAGACTTAAAAGATACTGGGGTGATACCTAGAACATTCCCATTTAACTCCTCTGTTTCACCTGCGCAGCATTTAAATAGATCTTAGAAAATGAGTAAGAATGTGGTAATCTTAATCAGGTAGCGGCTCTGCAGCTTTTGCCTTAAATATAGAATATTTACCAGAGAAAAATCAACAAACACACTTGGTATGCAGCTGTAGACCTAGCTAATGCTTTTCTCTCCATACCAATTGTACAGACTGCCAGAAGCAGTTTGCTTTGACCTGGGAAGGCCACCAATACACCATCACTGTTCTCAGCCCCTGGCGGATGGGCAAACCGTTCTCCATTATCAAAAAATCCATGTACATCTTTTCCTTGGACAACGTACTTCTCACATAAAATGGATGACCAGGTGCACTGCCCCAAAATCTTCTCCCTGGGCTTGAGAGGAGGCATGTGGATGCACCTGTAGAGAGTGAGTAAAAAGTGTCAGGATCTTTTTTTATTGCATAGAGAGCATCTCCTGAAGAAGAGACACTGGGCAACCAGGTTGTCAGGACTCATCCAGTAGATGTCAGCCAGCCTTTGTCCGTGGTTACCCAGCATTTGTACAAGGGGGTCTACAAGTGGAGTCAGCATGGTGCCAGAGACCGAGGTTATACACATGTTGGGTTCACTAAGGCTGATTGAGCTACTGCCACTGCTTAATATTTGTTCTGTCAGCAGCAGAGACTGAGTCTAAGTCCTCAATATGGTAAATACTTGGAGGAGACCAAGCAGATACTTGGTCACCAGTTGATCATATTCCACACTTTTACCCTGGAAAGGGCAACAGTTTGTCTTAACTGAAATCAAAATGTATTCTAGATGTGGATTTGCCTTTCCTGCCTTTCGTTCCTCAGTCAGCACCTCTATATAAGATCTCTCAGAGTGGCTGATTTACCACTGTCTGAGGGCTCACCAATGGCTGGTGTAGTGATAGGGATCCCACCTATTACCCTAACCAAGGTATACTCATTTTATGTTAAGGAGGTACAGTGATGGACATATGATCATGGAGGCACCGATTTTACCATGTATTGCATTGTGGTATACTGATGGGCTGAAAAGCATTAGAATGGCTTTCTGAAGGTGTGGCTAAAGTGTCACCTTGGAGGTAGTAATCTGAAGTTAAAACACTGTTTTTCAAGGTGTGGTATTTCTTTTGAGTCAATGGCCATTATTTTCTGTAAAGAATGAGTCTGGATTCCAAGGGATAGAAGAAAGAGCAGTCCTGCTTGCCATTAGTCTCAGTGACTGGCTTGGGGGAATATATGCTTCTTGTCTCTAACCATTTTAGGTTCTGGAGTTCTAGAGGTTTCTGGCTCACAGGTGGGGATATTTCCATCAGGGGTCTTAGTCAGAGTCCTACTAAACCTAAAACTATGTTTGTATCTTAACAATTTATACTTCTCATGCTATTAAATTAGCAAGCTAAGAACGGAGTTATGCCAGCTTAGGTAATTGTCCTGATCATCATGAGGAGGTATGATTGCCACTCCATAGTGACAAGGAATAATATATTTAGAACTCAGGAGATCACTGGCATGTGTCTTGGTGCTCTCATGTAAAGAAGGAATTATAGGGGCGCCTGGGTGGCTCAGTCAGTTAAGTGTCTGCCTTCGGCTCAGGTCATGATCCTAGGGGCCAGGGATCGAGCTCTGCATTGGGCTCCCTGCTCAGTGGGGAGTCTGCTTCTCTCTTTCTCTCCTCCTGCTTGTGCTCTCTCTTTCTCTCTCAAATAAATAAATAAAGTCTCTTAAAAAAATAAAGAAGGAATTACAGCTACTGTGACCTCACAGGGGCAAAGTAGCCATGGGATCAGACCATTCAGGACTGAAGGTCTAGGTCACCCACCAGGCAAGCAACCTAGACCAGCAGTAGTGCTAAACAAAGGGTCTAGAATTGGTGGTAGAGAATTTAGAGTGAGGGGTATCAGTTACAGTTTTGGGACCAACTCCAGCAGCACAGACTATAGCTGGTCCTACTAATTTCCTTCTGTAAAGAGGATCATACTAATTAGATAAAACTAATAATAAGAATAACCATAATTTATAGAGCTCATATATTTTTGGCCTTCTTGTAGGTGCTTCACACTTGTAAACTCACTTAATCCTCACAAAACCCTATAGATTTTAGTAGTAATATTATAATAGTTTTACAGATGAAGGAAATGAGACCTAAGCTGAAGTAACTAAGTGATCAAGAGTTGAAGAGGATGTGGATGATAGAATAAACTTTGCATGGAATAATCAAGAAAGAATCAAGAAAAAATTCATTAATAGCCTTTTGTTCCTTTGCTTCAAGATGGATTGGACGAATAGCAGATTTGATGGTGGGTGGGTGGATGCGAAGAAGACAGGTATTCCAGATGGGAGGGATGGGATGAACAGGTGCATGCAGGGACTAAATAGAGATGTATGCTTGGTGAGTAATAGATACATAACTTTGGCCAAAGGATAAGACTGATGATGGGAAAGAATAGGAGACAAAAGCAGAACTGGGTCATACTAGGTATGAACTAGATAGTTCTGAAACCAAGTTAAAAACTTTGAATTCTATTTTGGCACAGGGAATGATTGAGGGTTTTTAAGGACATGTATGGCATGATCAAAGAATTCTCTAGAAGAGTGGTTTCTGATGCCAGGTGGTAAGCTGATCTTGGTCTGGCTGCCTAAGTAAGAATTGCTTGGGGACATTTTAATAATACAGAGCCCTGGGACACACCTCAGGAATTCACCAAGCATATGTCTCTTTTAACTGTCTTTCCCTTTTTCTTTCTCCGTGACAGGCAGGTTCTGTTTCCACTTTAAAGTGAAGGCCCCCTTGCTTCCTCACATTTATTTGTGACATCAGTTAATTGTGACTTCTGGCTCATGTACCTATTTTGCCTGAGTTTACTTGACTCGGTTCTCAAATGTTTGGCAACCTTAGGTTCTTCCTTTTTGAGGTCTTGCTAATAAGACTCATGAAGATCCCTTTCTTGTCTTTGGAGTCCAAAAATAAATGGAATCCTTCTGATAATTTTTTTTAAAGATTTTATTTATTTATTTGACAGAGAGAGACACAGTGAGAGAGGGAACAAAAGCAGGGGGAGTGGGAGAGGGAGAAGCAGGCTTCCTGCAGAGCAGGGAGCCCGATGCGGGGCTCGATCCCAGGACCCTGGGATCATGACCTGAGCCGAAGGCAGACGCTTAACGACTGAGCCACCCAGGCGCCCCTGATAATTTTTTTTAAAGACAATTTTCAGAGTTCTGTTTTGCCTTTTCTAAGCTAAATAGTATCTGCCCTTTTATTGTTCCAATTATGTCATGGTGTCAGACCTTCAGTGTTCTGTTGGGTTCCAGTCAGTTTGCCTGTAGTCCTTTTAGGCTGGGACACTCAGGATGGCATGCAGTATTCCAGATATTCTTTTTTTTTTGTAAAGCTTTTACTTTTAAGGAACCTGTACACCCAACATGGGGCTCAAACTCACGGCTCCGAGATCGAGAGTCTGAACCAGCCAGGTGTCCCAGTACTGTAGATATTCTGATCCACCCAGACTAGAGTGGGACCTCCCCTGTCATCCCCCTGGACACTAGATCTCCTAGCTCACCTGCATTCATAGCACAGCAGTCCATCTCTCTGCAGCTGCTTATAAAGCTTGTGGCCACTGAAGTCACTACGACTTTTCCATTCTAGCTCTTTGTCATATCTCTTTTATCAGTTGTACATGCAGTTAGTTTTGAGAATTTTGAGAAATTGGACTCACTACTTTCACTGATTTATTGTCCCATCTAGCTTTCTTATGATGGGCCAATTTATTGTAATATTGGTACAATTGTGATTCCATCTTTTTCTCTCATTTTTTTTCCTTTTTAAAATAACATACACCAGTATTTTCATTTATTAATTTATTTTTTAGTGTGCCAGGTTTGGTTATATCTCTTCATTTTTTTTCTCCATAAGAATAATATGCAAACTGTTTTGTTTCTATGTTCTGTCATCAGTCACAAAGAAGAACTTTCAAAATGGAATTTGTTTTTTTCCTTTGACCGGCGGACACGTGCCCTGGTCACTGAGTTTTCAGATAGGTGGGCGTAGAAAAGAAAATCCATACTGAAGACATGGGTAGGATGTGATAATGCATTTTTTAAGAAAATTGAGATATAATGCACATAGCATAAAATTCATTTTAAAAAATATATAATTCAATGGTTTTTAGTATATTCATAAGGTTATAAAACCATCACCACCATCTAATTCCAGAACATTTTCTTTTCTTTTTAAGAAAAGAATTTATTTATTTGTTTATGTGTGTATTTATTTATTTAGAATGTGAGCAGCAGGTTGGTGGGGTGTGAGAAGCTGGAGGAGGGGAGAGGGAGAGATAAACTCAAGCAGACTTCTTGCTGAGCGTGGAGCCTGACATGGGGCTCGATCTCACGAACCGTGAGATCAAAACCTGAGCTGAAACCAAGAGTCAGCTGCTTAACCCACTGCATCACCCAGACACCCCTCCAGAACATTTTCATTACCCCTAAAGAAACTCCATACCACTTAGCAGTCACTCTGCACTCCCCTGTGTCCTCCGCCGCATTTGGATCTCTGACTTCCTGCCATTACCTATGTGTAGAGATATGAGTCTTGCTCTATGAGAGCTGTCTGGCACATGTTTTTTGCATCCTAAACTGTACAGGGGAGAATCTTGCATTCTCCATCTCATCTACTATACTGGATTCTTAGGAAGAGATGAACTCAATTGTGATAGAAACGGGCTCATGCTTACCATCATCTCCCCAACCTGGGCTTCAGTTTCTTAAATATTCATGTTACTCTTTGCAGTGAAATTCCCATTCTCTTTAGAGAGAGAAAAAAAAGAAGCAAAATAGAAGTTAAGTAATTTTGCTTTTTTAAAAAAATTTTTATTTAAAGTTTAGTTAACATACAGTGCAATATTGGTTTCAGGAGTAGTAATTTTGCTTTCTTTATGATCCGTTAACAACAGGCTTACATCCTCCTTGTTTCTCCTCCAAGGGAAATCACAAAAATGATTTTTCCTCATTGTCCTTAGCATCACTTGTGTATTCTGGGCTTTCGCCCTCCTGACATGATTCCCATTGATTTGTGCTGACTTTTGCATTTAATCTTGGTCATGGGTCCCTTGATCCCATTTGTGGTTTGCATATCCTAAATTTCAGCTTGCGAGGACACTTTCTTTGTAGCAACATCAGTCCTTGCTCTCTTTTCTTCTCCTCAGGAATAATTTCTAGAAGTTAGGTTAGAGTTTTGGTTTTGAAAGCTCCATCCTTTGTGTAATCTTCCCTATAGAACCACAGACTGTGGCCCCATCACTGTGTTTTCTTCCTGCTATACAGCGAGAGGGCTTGCTTCTCACTACTCAGCCCTCCCTTCCCTAATAGTCATCACTCCAGGATGACAAAGTTCCTTTGTTCCCTAAGGTTCTGTCACTTCCCCCTTGCCAAACAATCCTCCCGTGTTGGTTCAGAAGAGTAGTTTCCCTCATTATTTCTTCTACCTCAGAGAGCTCATACTGTCAGGCTGAATTTGTCAGATGCACTTTCATAAATGGACTAGGACATTGGCTTTATAAGACCTTTGTAGTATGTGATCATTTGTTCTTTTATAAACATTCATGAAGTACAACTTGCAGAAATCCACCTGAGAGCAGGAATGAAAGGAACGGAGGAAGCTTGTATCCTGAGCTGATGGAAAACAGGGCCACGGAGGCACATACCTGATTTCTCTAGAAGATGATGCTGTTTTAGGCACCACTTTTTGGGAGTAGAAGCTAATTTACTTACTTTCCCATGCAGATAGATGATTAGGTTATAATTCTGGCTCTACCCTAATGTATGACTTTGGGCAAATTACTTAATCTTTCTAAATTTGGTTTCTTCATTTTGTAAAATAAGAAAAGGAGTACCTAGTTCATAGAATTTGTCATAGATTAAAAATGGAGGCAAACGTTTTGGACACTCCTCCCATTAAGAGGTAGAGTATATGTTTCTGTTCCTTCAATCTGTGCTCTATGACTGCTTGGTCAATAGAATGTGGCGGAAGTGACAATGTGCCTATTTTTGGCATAAGAACATGGCAGCTTCTACTTCCCCTTTCTAGGGAAACTTTCTTTAGGTATCCTGGGCTACCATGTAAGAAGTCCAAATACCCTGAGACTGCCATGCTGGAGTCTCAGGATGGGATAATCTTAGCTGAGCCCAACCTTTTAGCCATCCCCACTGATGTGACAGACATGTGAGTGAAACCATCTTGGACCCTTCAACCAGCTCATCCATGAGCTGATACCACCAAGTGACTCACTAACTGCAGTTGATGCCCTGTGGGGCAAAGGAATTGTCCAACTGAGCCTTGATAGAATTCTTGACCCACAGAATCATGAGATATAATGATTATGATATATAATCATGAGATAAACAATTAAACTATTCAGTATGCAGCAATGGAAGACTGCAACAGAATTTGATATCTGGAAGTGGGGTGTTGCTCTAGTAAAATCCTAAAACACGTGGCTTTGAGACAGGGCAGCAGTAGACAGAAGCAGGAAGGCCTTAAGGGGCCCATTGGGGAAAGCTGGAAGGACAGGGAGAACACCACTGCTGGGGAAGCCTGGAAGGACAGGGAGAAAATTGGTTTTGTGGGTTGGAAAAAACATGACTCTTGTTGTATCCTGGAGGAAAGTTTGACAACGCTGTAGTCTGTAGTAATGGGGAAAATAGAACATAATCCTAACAAACTGGTGGATTTGGCCAGAGAGATTTCTGGCGGAATGTTGAAGGTACCCATTAGGTTCTTTGGGCCACTTAGGATAAGGTGTGGGTAGAGAGATTAAAAAAAAAAAAAAAAGATGAAATTTTGTGTTCAGATAATTTTTAAAGGAAATACAAACAACCCAGGACTTAATGGGCCTGAAAATGAAACGTTCTCAGCCTCTTCAATGGCGAAAGGCTTTTGAAATGAAAACTGACCTCGTGGTAAGGTCATGTCAAAGTTAAGGCTATAAGACCCTTTGTTAATATTCCAGAAAGATTTAACATGTCTAGAACTAGACAAAAAGGCTTCTAAGCATCCCAGAACACTCTGACTCAGCCCAAGGCAGAGGAGGACCTGTCTCAAAGAGATCTGTGGGTATGGCTTTCATTTAATGGAGTGAACCCCAATAAGATTCATAGAAATCCAACAGAGTTTTTAAGAGAATTGAGTTGTTAGAAGGACCATCAACTTTGACTGAAAGGGATAAAGTAACTCAAAATAACGAAAGCCCTTGGGGCTCTCAAATTTCAATGGGCAAGAAGCAGTTTCAGGAAGCTTAAGCAGCAACCACAAGCCAGTTCTTATGAAAAAAAAAAGGTTGTTCAGAGGATGGGATCAAGAGATATGGGGTATAAATCCCAGGGAACATGAGTGGACCCTAATCCAGGATCTGATGGCAATTGACCAAGTGCGATTCAGAATTATCACGGCCTGGTGAATGCTATGTGCCTCCTGTTCTTTCCCTTTTTGAATGGGAGTGTCCCTTGCTGTTATCCTATGACTTTCTCACTATTGTAGTGTGTGTGTGTGTGTGTGTGTGTGTGTGTGGCAGATAACTTGTCTCTTTACAGATCTCAGATTGAGAGGAACTGTACCTGAGGGGTCTCCTCCACACCTGGACCTGACTTAGATGATGAGATCCTGGACTTTGAGCTGACAGAGTCTTTAGGGGACTTTGGAGAGGAGTGAGTGTATTTTGCCCGTGGGAAGAATGTAAATAATTTGTGACCAGAGGGCAATTTGTGGTGGATTAAATATGGTAACAAATTCTTTGATACTCCTCCCATCATGAGGTAAAAAAATCTATGTCCCTGCTCCATGAATCTGTGGATTCTGTGACTGCCTAACAAATAAAATATGGCCGAACAGATATCTTGTCAATTTCCAGACTCAGGTCTTAAAAGGCTAGCAGCTACCACGTTGTGGATCAGTCTTTTTAGAGCCCCAAGCCCCCATGTAAGAAATCCAAATACCCTGAAACCATCATGTTGGAGAGGCCATGTATAGGCATTCCTGTCACCATCCCAGCTGCACCAAGCCTTAGAGCCATCCCTGCTATGGTACCAGACATGGGAGTGATCCCATCTTAGACCTCCCAGATGATCTCATCTCGTATCTGCATACTGCTGATTAACTTTAGTCCATGCCATATGGAAGAGAAGAATCGCCTGGCTGAGCCCTGGTCGAATTCCTGACCCATGACACCATGAGATACAATAAAATGGTTGTTATTGAGAGATGTTAAGTATTGAGTGGCTTGTCATTTGGCAAAGATAACTGGAACAGAGTTGTGAGGATGAAATGAGATTATAAAGCACTAAATAAAACAGTGCCTAGAACATAGTAAGTACTTAATACATGCTAGCTCTTATCAGTGTTACTCTAATTCTCATTCTTCCTCTGAAACCATACCCTTTATACCAAGTACCATGTCCAGTATTCATCTTTCAACAGATTTATTGAATGCCTAATCTGTACATACTTTGAGCTAGTTGCTGTCATATTATAGCTGTTTGATAGAACAGGTCCTTGAAGATTGAGCTCAGACTATACATTCTCTTGGAGGCTGCTTGCAAGTCACCCTACCTGGCTTGACTGGTTCTCCATGGCAGCCCTGTCAGCGCTCTGTGTGCTCTGTTTGGACTATATTAATGTACTTTAGTGGATACATTGCTTCATAGGTGATGGATAGTTATTTCATGTCACTGTGGCCTGTCTTCCCAATTAGAGTGTCAGCATCTGAAGGGGTGGGATCTTGAATTCAGAGTCCTTTGTCTTTCCTCACAGGGCCTTTGGTAGGTCCAAGTGCCCATTAATCTTTGAATAATTTGGAATTCTCAGTACAGGAACTCTGGAGCAACCTTTGTGAATCTGAGGGGGAAAAAATATCCTATCTTTTGTGAAATTCATCTAGAGATGAATCCTTTACAGAAGACCATGAAGACCAGAGGTCTGACCTTGAAGATGCTCTTCTTTTCATATATTCTCCATGTTGTCTCCTTAGAACTGAGGCTTCTTGAGGATGGTAGAAACTTTTTTTTTCAGTTCTTTTGTGAATTTTCAGTAAAGGTAGTTTTGCCTGGCCCACCTGGGGCTTAGATGCTGTTAGAGTAGCGTTGACAACACCTTTACTACTTTTTTTTTTTAAAGATTTTATTTATTTGACAGAGAGAGACACAGCGAGAGAGGGAACACAAGCAGGGGGAATGGGAGAGGGAGAAGCAGGCTTCCTGCTGAGCAGGGAGCCCGATGTGGGGCTCGATCCCAGGACCCTGGGATCATGACCTGAGCCGAAGGCAGACGCTTAACGACTGAGCCACCCAGGCGCCCCTACTTTTTTTTTTTTAATATGGTATTTCTATTTTTGTTTTTTTTTAAATTTAATTTTATTATGTTATGTTAGTCACCATACAATACATCATTAGTTTTTGATGTGGTGATCCACGATTCATTATTTTTGTATAACACCCAGTGCTCCATGCAGTACATGCCCTCCTTAATACCCATTACTGGTCTAGCCCATCCCCCTACCCCCCTTCCCTCTGAAACCCTCAGTTTGTTTCCCAGAGTCCATAGTCTCTCATGGTTCATCTCTCCCTCCGGTTTCCCCCCCTTCATTTTTCCCTTCCTTCTCCTAATGTCCTCCATGCTATTCCTTATGTTCCACAAATAAGTGAAACCATATGATAATTGACTTTCTCTGCTTGACTTATTTCACTTAGCATAATCTCCTCCAGTCCCATCCATGTTGATGTAAAAGTTGGGTATTCATCCTTTCTGATGGCTGAGTAATATTCCATTGTATATATGGACCACATCTTCTTTATCCATTCATCTGGTGAAGGGCATCTTGGCTCTTTCCACAGTTTGGCTATTGTGGACATTGCTGCTATGAACATTGGGGTTCATATGGCCCTTCTTTTCACTATATCTGTGTCTTTGGGGTAAATACCCAGGAGTGTAATTGCTGGGTCATAGGGTAGCTCTATTTTTAATTTTTTTTTTTTAAGATTTTATTTATTTATTTGACAGAGAGAGACACAGCGAGAGCAGGAACACAAGCAGGGGGAGTGGGAGAGGGAGAAGCAGGCTTCCCGCTGAGCAGGGAGCCCGATGTGGGACTCGATCCCAGGACTCTGGGATCATGACCTGAGCCGAAGGCAGCTGCTTAATGACTGAGCCACCCAGGCGCCCTATTTTTAATTTTTTGAGGCACCTCCACACTGTTTTCCAAAGTGGCTGTACCAACTTGCATTCCCACCAACAGTGTAAGAGGGTTCCCCTTTCTCCACAACCTCTCCAACATTTGTTGTTTCTTTCCCTGTCCATTTTTGCCATTCTAACTGGTGTAAGGTGGTATCTCAATGTGGTTTTGATTTGAATTTCCCTGATGGCTAATGATGATGAACATTTTTTCATGTGTCTGTTAGCCATTTGTATGTCTTCTTCAGAGAAGTGTCTGTTCATGTCTTCTGCCCATTTTTTGACTGGATTATTTGTTTTTTGGATGTTGAGTTTGAGAAGTTCTTTATAGATTTTGGATACCAGCCCTTTATCTGTAGTGTCATTTGCAAATATCTTCTCCCATTCTGTGGGTTGCCTCTTTGTTTTGTTGACTGTTTCCTTTGCTGTGCAGAAGCTTTTTATCTTGATGAAGTCCCAAAGTTCATTTTTGCTTTTGTTTCACTAGCTTTTGGAGATACATCTTTTTTTTTTTTTAAAGATTTTATTTATTTATTTGAGAGAGAGAGCATGAGAGAGAGAGCACATGAGAGGGGGGAGGGTCAGAGGGAGAAGCAGACTCCCCACTGAGCAAGGAGCCCAATGCGGGACTCGATCCAGGGACTCCAGGATCATGACCTGAGGCGAAGGCAGTCGCCCAACCAACTGAGCCAACCAGGCGCCCTGGAGATATATCTTGAAAGAAGTTGCTGTGGCCGATGTCAAAGAGGTTATTGCTTATGTTCTCCTCTGGGATTTTGATGGATTCCTGTCTCACATTGAGGTCTTTCATCCACTTTGAGTTTATCTTTGTGTATGGTGTTAGAGAATGGTCGAGTTTCATTCTTCTGCATGTGGCTGTCCAATTTTCCCAGCACCATATATTGGAGAGACTGTCTTTTTTCCATTGCATATTTTTTCCTGCTTTGTCGAAGATTATTTGACCATAGAGTTGAGGGTCCATATCTGGGTTCTCTATTCTGTTCCATTGGTCTGTATGTCTGTTTTTGTGCCAGGACCATGCTGTCTTAGTGATCACTGCTTTGTAATATAGCTTGAAATCGGGCAATGTGATGCCCCCAGCTTTGTTTTTCTTTTTCAACATCTCCTTGGTGATTTGGGGTCTTTTCTGATTCCATACAAATTTTAGGATTGTTTGTTCCAGCACTTTGAAAAATGTCATTGGAATTTTGATCAGGATGGCATTGAAGGTATAGATTGCTCTGGGTAGCATAGACATTTTAACAATGTTTATTCTTCCAATCCATGAGCATGGAATGTTTTCCCATCTTTTTGTATCTTCTTCAATTTCTTTCATGAGTGTTCTGTAGTTCCTAGAATATAGATCCTTTACCTCTTTGGTTAGGTTTATTCTGAGGTATCTTATGGTTTTTGGTGCTATTGTAAATGGACTCGTTTCTCTAATTTCTCTTTCTACAGTTGCGTTGTTAGTGTATAAGAAAGCAACTGATTTCTGTGCATTGACTTTGTATCCGGCCACATTACTGAACTGCTGTATGAGTTCTAGTATTTTGGGGGTGGAGTGTTTTGGGTTTTCCACATAAAGTATCATGTCATCTGCGAAAAGAGAGAGTTTGACTTCTTCTTTGCCAATTTGAATACATTTTATTGCTTTTTGTTGTCTGATTGCTGTTGCTAGGACTTCTAGTACTATGTTGAACAATAGTGCGAGAGTGGGCATCCTTGACGTGTTCCTGATCTTAAGGGAAAGGCTCTCAGCTTTTCCCCATTGAGGATGATATTCGCTGTGGGTTTTTCATAGATGGATTTTATGAACTTGAGGAATGTTCCCTCTATCCCTATACTCTGGAGAGTTTTAATCAGGAAAGGATGTTGTATTTTGTCAAATGCTTTTTCTGCATCAATTGAGAGGACCATATGGTTCTTCTGTCTCCTCTTATTAATGTGTTCTATCACATTGATTGATTTGTGAATGTTGAACCACCCTTGCATCCCGGGGATAAATCCTACTTGGTCGTGGTGGATGATCCTTTTAATGTATTGTTGGATCCTATTGGTAGGATTTTGTTGAGGATTTTGGAATCTATATGCATCAGAGATATCGGTCTGAAATTCTCCTTTTTGATGGGGTCTTTGCCTGGTTTGGAGATTAAGGTAATGTTGGCCTCATAGAATGAGTCTGGAAGCTTTCCTTCTGTTTCTATTTTTTGAAACAGCTTCAGGAGAATAGGTATTATTTCTTCTTTGAATATTTGGTAGAATTCCCCAGGGAATCCATCAGGCCCTGGACTCTTGTTTTTTGGGAGGTTTTTGATCACTGCTTCAATCTCATTACTGGTTATTGGCCTATTCAGGTTGTCAATTTCTTCCTGTTTCAGTCTTAGCAGTTTACAGGTTTCTAGGAAGGCATCCATTTCATCCAGATTGCTCAGTTTATTGGCATATAGTTGTTGATAATAATTTCTAATAATTGTTTCTATTTCCTTGGTGTTAGTCGTGATCTCTCCCCTTTCATTCATAATTTTATTAATTTGGGTCCTTTCTCTTTTCTTTTGGATAAGTCTGGCCAGTGGTTTATCGATCTTATTAATTCTTTCAAAGAACCAGCTTCTGGTTTCGTTGATCTGATCTACTGTGTTTCTGGTTTCTAATTCATTGATCTCTGCTCTAATCTTAATTATTTCTCTTCTAATGTGTGGCTTAGGTATCGTTTGTTGCTTTTTCTCTAGTTCTTTAAGGTGTAGAGTTAGTTGGTGAATTCGGGATTTTTCTATTTTTTTGAGTGAGGCTTGGATGGCTATGTATTTCCCCCTTAGGAAATAGAACTCCCTTTGAACTGCCTTTGCAGTATCCCATAGGTTTTGGACCAATGTGTTTTTGTTCTCATTGGTTTCCATGAATTGTTTGAGTTCTTCTTTGATTTCCTGGTTGACCCAAACATTCTTGAGCAGAGTGGTCTTTAGCTTCCAAGTGTTTGAATTTCTGCCAAATTTTTTCTTGTGATTGAGTTCCAGTTTTAAAGCATTATGGTCTGAGAATATGCAGGGAATAATCTCAATCTTTTGGTATTGGCTGAGACCTGATTTGTGACCCAGTATGTGGTCTATCTGGAGAAAGTTCCACGTGTGCTCGAAAAGAATGAGTATTCTGTTGTTTTAGGGTGGAATGTTCTGTATATATCTATGAGGTCCATCTGGTCCAGTGTGTCATTCAAAGCTCTTGTTTCTTGATTTTCTGCTTAGATGATCTGTCTATTGCTGAGAGTGGAGTATTGAGGTCTCCTACAATTAACGTATTGTTATCAATATGACTCTTTATTTTGGTTAACAGTTGGCTTATGTAGATGGCTGCTCCCATGTTGGGGGCGTAGATATTTACAATTGTTAGATCTTCTTGTTGGATAGACCCTTTAAGAATGATATAGTGTCCTTCTGTGTCTCTAACTACAGTCTTTAGTTTAAAATCTAATTTGTCTGATATAAGAATTGCTACCCCAGCTTTCTTTTGAGGTCCATTGACATGGAAGATGGATCTCCATCCCTTCACTTTCAGTCTGGATATATCTTTAGGTTCAAAATGAGTCTCTTGTAGGCAGCATATGGATGGGTCCTGTCTTTTTATCCAATCTGCAACCCTGTGCCATTTTATGGGAGCATTTAGGCCGTTCACGTTGAGAGTGATTATTGAAAGATATGAATTTATTGTCATCATGTTGCCTGTGAAGACCTTGTTTGTATAGATTGTCCCTGTAAATTTCTGTTGTATATCACTCTTGGGGGTCTTTTTTCTTTTATAGAACACCGCTTAATATTTCTTGCAGGGCCGGCTTAGTGGTCACATATTCTTTCAGTTTCTGCCGGTCTTGGAAGCTCTGCATCTCTCCATTCATTCTAAATGACAGCCTTGACAGATAAAGTATTCTTGGCTGCATGTTCTTCTCACTTAGTACCCTGAATATGTCTTGCCAGGCCTTTCTGGCTTGCCAGGTCTCTGTGGAGAGGTCTGACGTTATTCTGTTGTTCCTCCCTCTGTACGTAAGGAATCTCTTCCCCCTAACTGCCCTTAAGATGGTTTCCTTGGTTCTAAGATTTGCAAGTTTTACTATTACATGCCGGGGTGTTGGCCTGTTTTCCTTGATCTTGGGAGGGGTCCTCTCTGCCTCTAGACACGAATGTTTGTTTCATTCCCCAGATTAGGGAAGTTCTGAGCTGTGATTTGCTCAAATACATCTTCTAGTCCTCTCTCTCTCTCCACCCACTCCAGGATTCCAATAATTCTGACATTGGAACGCTTCATGGTGTCACTTATTTCTCTGATTCTATTTTCATGGATTCTGAGTTGTTTTTCCCTGGCCTCCTTTTTTTCCCTTTTTATCTATTAAATGGTCTTCCAGGTCACTAATTTGTTCTTCTGCCTCACTTAACCTAGCTGTTAGATTATCTAGATTAGATTGGATCTCATTGATAGCATTTTTCAGTTCTGCCAATTCAGCTTTCATTTCTGCCCTTAGAGACTCTGTGTTGCCATTAATTGATTTCTCCATTCTAGCTATTGTCTTTACAATTGCTACCCTGAATTCCATCTCCGATATCTTGGTTATATCTGAATCCATTTGTAAATCTGTGGCATAAGTCATAGTCTCTGAATCTTTCCTATTTTGGGGGTTCTGCCTCCTAGTCATTCTGTTGAGGGGTTGTTGAGGGAATGTATAGAGTCCAAATTATTGACCAGAACCCAAGCAAGATGCACTTGTTTTCTAGGGACCTTAGGGTTGCTGGCCTCTTGTTCTGCCAGCCTGCCTTCTGGGGGAGGGGACTGCCCCACTGTTACTCAGGCAACCCTGTTTGGGCAGAGTTGCCCTGCCCCCTGTGGAGGGGGATGGGCTCAGTGGGAACCAGTTTTTGGGGCTTTTGTTCTCTGGCGGCTTTCCCTGGCGGCTTTCCGCGTCTCTTCCGAGAGTCAGAGCAGAAGACACCGTTTCCAACCCTCTGCCTCAGAGCAGAGAGATCGCAGTCTGTTCTTCAGTGAGCTCTCCAGGCCACACTGTCTCCGTTTGTGTCTGTGCTGCTATAAACTGCAGTGTCCTGGGTTGTGCGCCCCTCAGCAGCACTCCCAGTCCTGCCTCCAGTTCGGGGCACGTCTCTGCCCTTTGTGCTTCTAAAATCGCCAGCCGCCCCCAGTTTGCAGGCGCGACCCCGCCGCTCCAGGTTTCCGTCGGGGGGCATGCCCTAAAGTCCTTTCCCCGCCGCTACCAGTCTGTGAGTCTGTGCCCCGGTCCCCAGCACGGGAGGCTGTCGCTCACCGGCGGTGCAGGATCCCCACGGCCAGGGTCCCTCCTACTGCCGTTTATCCTCCGATATCTGCCCGCGGAATCACCGCTCCCCGCTTCCTACCTCGAAACCAACCGCCTAGGATATTCTGTTTGTAGAGATCCAGATCTATCTTCTTACATCTCAGGCTGATTTCATGGGTGTTCAGAGTGATCTGGTAGATATCCAGCTCAATTCTGGGGACCGGTTGGAATAGGGTCCCCTACTCCTCTCCCTTTACTACCTTTTCCTCACCTCTTTGTACCCAGCCATGTACCAGGGATTTTTTATTTTGCAATTGGGTGAGAAGGGTAGGACTTAAAAATTTTTTAAAGAATTTTTATTATTGAAGTATAGTTGACATACAATGTTCTATTAGTTTCAGGTGTACAACATAGTGATTCAACAAGTTTATACTTACTCAGTGCTCATCATAAGTGTCACCACACAGTGTTACTGCAGTATTATTGGCTATATTCCTTATGCTGTACTTTTCATCTCCATGACTCATTTATCTTATAATTGGAAGTTTGTACCTCTTAATCTGTTTCACTTATTTTGTCCATTTCCCCATCCCCCTGACAACTGCCAATTTGTTCTCTGTATTTATGAGTCTGTTTCTATTTATTTTTTTATGCTTATTCATTTGTTTTGGTTTTAGATTCCACATGTAAGTGAAATAATATGGCTTTCGTCTTTCTCTGACTTATTTCACTTAGCATAAAACACTCTAGGCCCATCTATGTTGTTGCAAATGACAAGATTTCACTCTTTTTTTAATGGCCGAGTAACATTCCTTTGTGTGTGTGTGTGTGTGTGTGTGTGTATTGCATCTCTACCCATCTATCAATGGACTGTATCCATCTATCAATTTGGGTTGCTTCCATGTCTTTTTTTAAAATTTAAATTTCTAAATTTCTAAATTTTTATTTTTATTTATTTGTTTTTAAAGATCTTCTTTATCTATTTTAAAGAGAGAGAGAGAATGAACAAGTGAGAGGAGAGGCAGAGGGAGAGGGAGAGAGAGTCCTAAGCTGACTCCTTGCTGAGCACAGAGCCTGAGGTGTGGGGCTCAATCTCACGACCCTGAGATCATGACCTGAGCTGAAGCCAGGAGTCTGCTGCTTAACTGACTGCACCACCCAGGTGCCCCATGGATACAGGATGTTTTTTAATCATTAAAGAATAGCCAATTTTTTATTGCATGGACTCTCAGTTCCATTCACACTTGGGTAATTGCAGGCTTTGATCTCAGTAGTGGGTCCCACGGTTTTTACTGGCATGGCTCTTAGAAGTGAGATCAAGTGATCCTCTACCGGCCATGAACTCTGCATCTCGTCTATAGTGTCTTAGTGCACAGTGATTATGACTGATGGAAAGTCTACACGCTGGAATTTTGAAGAGCTAGATTCACCATAAAATCTGAGGTTTGCCATATCAGTAATCTCGTTCACGGACCTCTGGAGCAAGCCAGGGCAGGAATGGGAGTAGGGAAGGTTGGAAAGCTAAAGGAAAGAAACACTTAGTCGAATCACACAGTTAGAAAATTGTAAGAAAATGCCTGTTGAACTTTCCCCATCATTAGAAAGAAAAATAAATAATGAAAATTGACAATAAAGACACCAAGAGCTAATTTTCAATTTCAATTTCAATTTGTCTTTCTGAATGATGCCTCTTTGGTCTTTTATGAAGGATAAATTACATTTGAAATGAAATCTTTTAAATGAGTTATCTTTTGGGTAGTTATTTTGTACATTTTTAACGTGCGTTTTACTTATTTGTGGGGGGTGGGGCAGAAAGATCAGTTCTGAAGAAATTGAGAAGTAAATAATTTCAGGAGGTAATAGATGAACTTGGTCTGGATGATTAATCAGGTCAGTTGCAAGAGAGTGCCAAATGCGTAACGGGAGTAGAACTAAATATCTGATTGTAATTAAAACTTTAGGTTTCTAATGGCTGCATGAAAGATATTTTAATAAACGTGAAATGCACTTTCTAAATGGCACACTAACTTTTAATGACTTGGGTGTTTTGTTTGATTAGTAACCTGGACTGTTAAATTAAAGCCAACTGCAAGTGCATGATAAAATATTGATGGTTTCAGGCAAATGAATTGGGGGAGTTATGCTTGACAGATTTTTTGTATCATTAAGGATTTTAACTGGTGGAAAATATATATTGCTGGTGCTTAAAGATAGTTAAAGAGGATCTTCCTGTTTATATGACCTCGTTTTAATTTTACAGTAATAATAAGGGGGAAATCTGAATTATTCACAGATGGTTGGTCAAGAGAGGTCACTTAATTAAAAAAGTGTTACTTTAATTACACCTGTTTCACATTCTTGGAATAGGAAATTAAATATTTTGAAGCATTTGATGATTTCTGTTTCACAGAGTACCTGGACTTTTGCTGACTCTTGTGAAGGCCTGGGAGTTTTGTAGGTGAAGCTTTTACTTCTTGTTAGCAGGGAGTTTTGTTTTAAGAATCAGGATTTTAAAAACAATTTTTTTCATTGATAGTTTTAGAAATAATACAGAAAAGACCTATATAATTATTCCATACACACCCTGTATTCTTGCAGATGCAGGACTATTTTTAGAAGGGTGCATAAGAAAATGTGAAGCACATTTACTTGGGAGTTGAGCTGGGAAGTCAAAAGTGAGGGGGATTTTATGTCTTACTTTATTCTTTTGGGAAATAGAATATGTTTTGCCATGAGAACGCCTTCATTTTGTTAAAAAAATTTTCCTTTCAAAACTCAGTTTTCTTTCAATGACTCCATTGTTTTCTTTTCATGCCTTTCTCACACAGCAGAGAATTTTTATTTTTTTATTTTTATTTTTTATTTATTTATTTTTTAAAAAGATTTTATTTATTTATTTGAGAGAGAGAATGAGATAGAGAGAGCATGAGAGGGGGGAGGGTCAGAAGGAGAAGCAGACTCCCTGCTGAGCAGGGAGCCCAATGAGGGACTCAATCCCGGGACTCCAGGATCATGACCTGAGCCGAAGGCAGTCGCTTAACCAACTGAGCCACCCAGGCGCCCTCACATAACAGAGTATTTTTAAAAAAGATTTTATTTATTTATTTGAGAGAGTGAGCAAGAGAGAGAGGGGGAGAGAGAGAGAGAGAGAAGGAGCAGGGGGAGAGGCAGACTCCTCACTGAGTAGGGATCCATCCCAGGACCCTGGGATCACCACCTAAACTGAAGGCAGATGCTTAACTGACTGAGCCACCCAGGCACCCCAACAGAGAATTTTCTTGATTCTATTAGGAGATATGGTTAATTTTATTTTATTTTTATTTATTTATTTATTTTTAAAGATTTTATTTATTTGACAGAGAGAGACACAGTGAGAGAGGGAACACAAGCAGGCGGAGTGGGAGAGGGAGAAGCAGGCTTCCCGCTGAGCAGGGAGCCCGATGCGGGGCTCGATCCCAGGACTCTGGGACCATGACCTGAGCCGAAGACAGACGCTTAACGACTGAGCCACCCAGGAGCCCCAGGAGATTTGGTTAATTTTAAAGAGCTTTTTTCATTGGATCAAGTTAGTTTCTTTCCTTTCTTCCTCCAGCCTCCATCCATCCTCCGATATTTAGGGTCTCTTACTGCTTTTTATAGCCTAAGTAAAAGTAACTCTTTGGAAAAAAAGAGACCTCAGCAGCATTCTCAAGGTCGCTGTCCCTCTGATGGGACTTCAGCTGTGTGAAGAAAAAAAAAATGGTGAAACTTTTGAGAAGATGGAGTAATTTTGCAGAGGATGTAAGGACAATGATTCATGGTGACCTAGGCTCTCTGTAGTTAGATATTCCCTAACATAGGAGGAAAAGAAAACACTCACGCTCCTCAATTAATGAGAGACTTGCAAAGTGCCAGAAGGACATCTGGAGGAATAGTGATGGAAAAACCTCTGCATAAGGAGCAGCTCTTTCCCAGGGTGCTGACCTTTGTTTGGCAGCACAGGTTGTGTGAGGTTGAGAAGACCCAGGGAGAGTCTTGGACAGTATTGGACACGCGTGCACCTGCACACACCTCTGTCCAATTGCTTGTTCCAATGACTGAGCCTCAAGGGAGTGGAGTGAAGGATATAAAATTAATTCTTTTCCCATTTTCTTATTGTTTTGCTCTGAGTTTGTACAAAGTTTTGATCCCTTTCTGGGTCTCTTGGCTATGAAATGAAGATACTTATTCTGTTTCAGAGTTGTTCAGACTAATAAACTAGTCCTCAATTACTATATTAAAATGTAGCAATTTTTTCCACTACTCCTAAGGAATTATAGCTGTTTGGATTTAGTTTTGAGATTGCAAATCTTCATATCAATGGGCAGTAGTAGTAACAATTTAGTAGTAGCTACAATTTATTGGGTACTCACTGTGCCAATAGATTTACACACATTATCTCATTTAATTTCCTAAGTTTTGTAGATGAAGAAACTGAAGCTCAGAGTAGTGAAGCAACTTGTTAGTGAATGACAGATGCAGAGATTAGAGCCAAAGTATTAGAATGTAATTTGACTCTTCTCATGGAAACCCAAATGAAATAGCTTAAACAAAATAGAAGTTTAATCCTCTCTCACGCAGATCTGGGACTAAGAAGGGGAGCATATGTGTTTACACAATTACGAAGGTCTTGGACTCCTTCTCTTGTGTTGCTTTGCTGTCCTCGACACGCAGCCTCATTGTATTCAAGATGGCTCTTCCAGTTGCCAGCATCCCAGTCACATTCCAGTGAGTGAGAAAGAGGAAAAAGAAGCAAGTGTAAGGCAAGATCTTTCCATTTAAGGGCATGACCTGAAATTCTCCACATCCGTTCTGCTCGCATCCTATTGGGCAGAGCTAGGTTCCCTGGCTAACCCACTGGAAGGGAGTCCGGAGAAAGTAGTCTTTATTCTGGGTAGTCAGTTGTCCCAGTAAAAAAAAAAGAAAAAACAAAAAAACCAAACCTTTTTTTTCCTAAGGATGAAGGGGAAAGTGGATATTGGAAAAGTAGCAATGTCTTCCTCACCTCTTTTGTAAGATTGCTGACTTTATGCTTACGGTGTGCTTTGTTTTGCCAAAATATACCAATATTATGAAAAACATTTAATAAACGGAGCCACCTAGAAAGAGAAGTGAGCTATTTTCACTAGAGGTTATTCAAACAGATGCTGGGGGACAAACACTGCTGTATGCTGTGTAAGCATTTGAAACACATACATGTATATTATATAAAGATACCTTATGTTTCTTGTAATTCTAAAATTCTGTAGTTCAATTAAAATTGCTTAGTGGCTGGGGCATCTGGGTGGCGCAGTCAGTTGAGCATCCACCTCTTGGTTTTGGCTCAGGTCGTGATCTTGGGGTTGTGAGATTGAGCCCTGAGTCAGGTTCCATGCTCAGCGGGGAGTCAGCTTGGGGTTCTCTCTCTCCCTCTGTGCCCCCCCCACTCATGCTCTCTCACACTCAAATAAATAAATCTTTAAAAAAATTGCTTTGTGGCTATACCATATTTGTTGACCTTACAAACATACCCATGTATGAAACCATGAACAAATTCTTGAACTCCCTACTGTGCAGGATGTATGTATAGTTTTATATTTATATTTGAGCTTTCTCAAGTTCTATATCACATACTGAGTTTAGTATCTCCCTCTCTTCATCTTAAACCAGGTTAACTTCCCTTTTTATAAGCATGTTACTACTACTCTCTCAGGCTCCCCACTTGAAATTTTGGCCTATTTCTCTCCATTTATCCCCATTGGCCCAACTGTTACCAACATTGAATAGATTTTGCCCCTTCAACAGGTTCCTCAATTTTTCATCCCTTCTCCTGTTCCTTCTGCCATTTCCATAGGTCAAACTCTCATCTCTTCTTGTGTCTGGACTGCCATGATGGCTCCCTAAGGGCTCTGCCCCCCTTCAGCCTGCATCCTCTCCAGTTTAGCCCATTCAGTATGAAGCCATTCATTTCCCATAGCTTTTAACATGCTCCTCTGAAGGCTCCAGAAACCATGGGTTTTCCATCTGGCTCTATCTTGCCTTCTACTTCTGACTCTGGGCCCTGACTTTGTTTGGTCAAGGCCCTTCCTACCCTTGCTCTACCCAGTCATACCAAGCTTATTTCCCTTCACACCCAACACACAAAATTTCTGTGGTCAGACGTTTCTACTTTCTACATTTCTACTCTCTATTCCGTCTTTTTCATTTGAATTCTCTCTCATGCCCTTCTTGCCCTTCTTCCTTTCTTTCATCACCAAATAGCTTCTGAGTGCCTATCATGTGCTAGTCTTTGGAGATAGAACTGTACAGCAAGCTGAGACACTGTGTGTTGCTTATGCTTATTTGTGAGCCTATCTCTGAGTCTGAGTTTGTTTCATCTGCCTGAAAGTCCTCCTTTTTCCTTCCACCCATCTAAATTGTGTTCATCACTTAAGGCCTGACTCAAGTTTTTCTTCATCTTCAGGTACATTCTCCGAATGCTTCAATACACTTCTGTTCCTGAACACCTTTAGTACACAGCCCCCACCGTATGCTTCAGCTTCTAATTGTTCTTTCGCACGATATGCTAATGGTGTTCTATTCTGGAGAGCAGGAAATATGTCTTATCTATATTAATATTCACATACATACATAGCTGTATATAGACCTCTATTTCTGTGTGTAAAACACCTAGCACCCCAGATCTTTTCAAAATTCTCTAATCCAGAAAAGTGGAATTGTTTTAATTCAGGATCCTGGCCTTTTCCAGATTTATATTTCTATCCAGAGATGAGTGTAATCTTTGTGTATTCTCATACCACAGTCTTTTTTATTGTTTACTAAAGGTTATCTCTAGCACCTACAGCCATTTTTCACATGGTGACAAAATTCTGATGGTTTCCTAATCATTGCCACATGCCTGGAGTGAGAATGACATAGGATGCAGAAGTGACATGGTTAACTGCTTGAGCTGCAAAATAAGGCACACCTGGGGTCGGTCCCCAGTCAGCTAGCTCTGTGATCTCTCTGTCACACTGACTAGCTCTGCGATCCTGCTCAAGTCATACTAACTACCCATTTGATCTTCTCAATCACACTAACTAGCTCTGTGGCCTTGCTCAGTCACAGTGACGACATGACCTTGAGTATATTTCTTAACCTCTTTGAGTCTCAGTATTTTTTGTCTATAACCTGGGGATAAAGTGGTTATAATCATGGTTAAATGAGATAATATATAGGAAGTAATTAGTACAGTACCAGGCATATGGCAAATTAAGAAAATAATAATGACATTGTGTTTTTAGGATCGCTAGCTAACTAGACTGACGAGGCTGAATTACTAAGTGACTGTCTCCCAAACACTGGTGTCCTGCTATCTGCCATTCAGATTTGGGCCTCAGCAAAGACAAATTGCTATAGGTCATGAGTCTCTTGGACTGTTGTGAGAGGCAGATCCACGGGTGCCGGAAGTTAGTATAGTATACTTTTGTGTACTTCTGACATGCTGCTGACATGGTGTTGGACCTCTAGAGAGACCCAGCCTATGATTTATTGATTCATGGTGTGGATAGTCAGATAGGGGGAGTTAGGGTAGAGTGGACAGACAGACTGCTCAGGGCCCTTCTAGCCACCTGCATCTCAATCCAACTTCATTCTGGACTGGAGCACAGCTTGATCTCACATGGCCTCCTCTAAAGATTTTATGAATGGGAGTGAGGAATGGAGAAGAGCCAAAGATAGCAGCTGGGTTATTCTCTCGGACCGTGCAAGATAAAGGACTCTTTTATGGACTAGGTTTTGGGTGTGTCTGGCATACTGCAATCACACTAGACCTTCTCCAGTGACCTTTCCCACCCCCCCCCCCCCCCCCCCGCCATCCCTGCCCTCCTGTGTAAGCCCTGGGAGGGAGCAGGCTCCAGCACAGGCCGCGAAGCGCCTAACAGGGCGCGGGGGGGTGGGGGGAGAATGCTCCTTTCCTTGCCTTTTCTAGAGGCTTCCCGCCCAGGCAGGGCAGGACACCAGGCAGTTGCAGAGGAAATAAAGGTCTGCGCACGTGGCTCAGGACTGTGACCCAAGCCCAGGCAGTGACAGGCATCACCGGAAACCAGACTGTTCCCGAGAGCTAGTTACAGGACTGCTATGTATGCCAGAATGCCACGGATCCACGGAAGGAGGCTGCATGTGACCTCACGGAAGCATAGCTCCGAGGGTCAGATTCGCTAAGCATCCCTGGGAAGGCTGGAGGAGAGCAGCATCCCCCGGGTACAGCTGACATGATGCGGGCTGGGGTCTGTTCTCAGTGATTAGCTTTGGTGTTTGGAGGGCCCCCCAATTACCTTGAGAACAGATTTGTGTTATAAAGCCCAAACACTCATTTCCAGGTTCCCGATTCTTTACTAGTACATTGCTCCACCCTTTCCCTGACCTCTGCCCTTTCCTCCTGGCTGGCCCCATCCACATGCCCAGTGGTGGACCAGCAAAGGAGGGCAGCAGCGAGGAGGCTGGGGGAGGCCATGTGGGTGTTTGCTGAGCTCTGACCCCCTGCCCCCCCTCATCTGGGGGGGCACATTCTCACAGCCTCACACGGCAGCACCTTTGAAGCAGAAAAGAAATCCCACCCTTCCTTTGAGGTGCCTTTTGTAATATTGCTTTTCTCTGGCTGGTTGGATTAGTTAAAATTTCATCCACTTTTCTTTAAAAAAAAAAAAAATTTCCCTCTTGTCAAATCATGAAAAGAGAGGCTATCCCTTGAAGGTGTTTGCCACCCTCAAGAAATAAGAAAGAAAAGAACCTGATCTGTTCTTATTCTGGAAACTGAATTTCTCTTGCAAGCTTAAGCCGGTCAGATGATGTGTTTTGAAACAAAAAACTTCATGTCTATATATTTTGTGGTTGTTTATTAAAAGAAAAAAAAATAAGAGGTCCCCCCCCGCCCCGCCCCACTGCTGTAATATTCTCCGTGTTCTTTGGGGCATGAGGGTGGGTAGGTTGAGGGACCCGGGTAAGAAACACATCCTGAAAACCAACTCAATACAACGGCAGCCACGATGAGATTATGAGACCACATCAGTAGGGGGCAGTCTGACACAATCTAACAGAGGTTGATAGTCTAATAAAACATCAGAAACAAGGCTCTTTGAGACAACAAAGGCCAAAATTGTGCTAAGAGCTGTAAATCTTGCATGCTAAATTCCTGTGTAAGAGACAGTCATGCTTGTATCATAATTAAACATGCTACTAAAACATAAATCCCTTACTGATAACTTCTTAGTGGTCTCGTTTATCGTGGAATGAACCAGAGGCTGGTCACCCATTAGCAATAATTGCAAAGATTTCTGATGGGTTCAGCACAGACTCGTCTTTTGTGTATTGGAAGCAACAAAAGAAAAGTAAAGCATCATCGTCATTGCCACGAAGCATTGCGTAACCATCCTATGGGCGTGCGGCTGTGTTGGTGCTGAGGGATGAGCTTTGATGGTTGACCCCAGTGCCTTACAAGCTAGGAAGGCAGTGGGTGGAGAAGAATACCTGGCAGGTATTGTCTGAGTTTCCTAGGGCCATGATAACAAAGTACCACAAGCTGAGGGGCTTTAAGTCACAGAAATGTATTCTCTCAGTTACATCTATAAGGACCCTATTTCCAAATCAGGTTATGTGTGAGGTATGCGGGATTAAGGCTTCAACACAACTTTTTTTTGCGTGGCGTGGGGCGCAATTCAACCCATCACAGGTATATAGATATTTCTGAGTCATTTGGACTCTGCCGTACAACCTTTTACTGTGTCATGGCATCTCCTAAACCGGGTCAATCAATTTGGTCTTTCCAGAAATTCTAGTCCTTGCTTAGGCTAATTCTTTTTTTTTTAATTATGTAGATTTTATATGCTCTTTTTTTTTTTTTTAAAGATTTTATTTATTTATTTGACAGAGAGAGACATAGCGAGAGCAGGAACACAAGCAGGGGGAGTGGGAGAGGGAGAAGCAGGCTTCCCGCGGAGCAGGGAGCCCGATGCAGGGCTCGATCCCAGGACTCTGGGATCATGACCTGAGCCGAAGGCAGACGCTTAATGACTGAGCCACCCAGGTGTCCCCCCTAATTCTTATGAAGGAGTAGAAATGGTATAAACACTTGTTCAGTGATTACTAAGTGGTACTTTGCAAAAGTCATTTTCAGTGCAACCAGTTCTTACCTCAGCCCCTGCTCCGTGCTAGTCCAAATGGCCATTATCCCCAGGAGGGATGGACCATTTCCATGTCCTATAAAACCCGGTCTTCCTGCTTTCCAACTTGCCTTCTATATTGGTTATCTGCTGCTGCATGACAAGTTACCCCAAAACCTAGATGCAACAGTTATTATCTCAGGAGGGTTTCTGAGGGTCAGGAATCCAGGTGCGGCTTCGCAGGGCCCTCTGACTTCTGGGTCTCTCAGGAGGTTGCCATCAAGGGGTTGGCTGAACTGCCGCCATCTCAAATCTCCACTGGGGTGGATCCACTTCCGAGTTTGCTCGCTTTGCTGTTAGAAGGCCTCTGGTCCTCCTTGGCTATTGGCTGTTGACATCAGTCCTGGTCACAGGGACCTCTCCAGAGGCCTTCTCTTCACCAGGCAGCTGGCTTCCCCTAGGCGAGGGCTCTGAGGTGGAGAGCAGGCGAGAGAGGCTGGACAAGAAGAAAGTCCTGGTCTTCTGTAACCTAATCTTGGAAGTGGCCTAGCATTACTTTTGCAATATTCTGTCAGAAGCAAGTAACTAGACCCAGCCCAGGCTCAAGGGGGAGAGGATGAGAGGAGGACACCGTAAGGAAAAGCTCACTTCCTCTTGTGTGTCTGTCTCTCCTTTACTCTCACAAAATTGCTACACTCACAACCCTTCTGAACGGCAGATGTGTGGGTTTTCCACATATCCAGCAATTCTGTGACACCAGCTGGGTGTCCTACAGCGTGACTCAGTTCTGACACTATCTGTAGGCATGCCTCGTTTTACTGTGCTTTATTGCACTTTGCAAATACTGCTTGCTATTTTTTTCTTCTAATTTTACGTTTTTTATAAATTGAAGGTTTGTGGCAACCCTGTGTTCGCCAAATCTATTAGCACCATTTTGCCAACAGCGCTTGCTCACTTTGTGTCTCTGTGTCACATTTTGGTATTCTTGCAATATTTCAAACTTTTCATTATTCTATTTTTTATGGTGATCTGTGATCAGTGATTATGACTCACTAAAAGCTCAGATGATGGTTAGCATATTTTAGCAATAAAGTATTTTTTAATTAAGGAATGTAAAAAAATTTTAAGGACATAATGCTATTGCACACTTAATAAGCAGACTAGAGTATAATGTAAACATAACTTTTATATGCACCAGGAAACCAAAAAATCCATTTAACTCACTCTTACTGCGATATCTGCTTTACTGTTGTGGTTTGAAACCAAAGCCATAATATCTCCAAGGTATGCTGGTAACTGGAGATAGCATCAGATCCCACAGGTTAAGGGCTCAGTTTCACAAGAGAAAACAACTGGGCTTTCAGGAGCCAATCACAAATCCAGGTTGTCACCCATGCTTCTGACCAATTGGCTATAAATCGAAAGTTCACACCACTTCTTTCTCCGGTTCAATTAATTTGCTAGAGAAGCTCCCAGAATTCAGGAAAGCATTTCTTTATTAGATTATTGGTTTCTGATAAAAGGATATAACTCAAGACACCTGGGTGGCTCAGTCGGTTAAGCGGCTGCCTTCGGCTCAGGTCATGATCCCGGGGTCCTGGGATCGAGCCCCCTGTCAGACTCCCTGCTTGTTGGGGAACCTGCTTCTCCCTTTGCCTGCAGCTCCCCCTGCTTGTGCTCTCTCATGCTCTCTCTTTCTGAAAAATAAATAAAATCTTTAAAAATTAAAAAAAATAAGAGGCTGTATAACTCAGGGACAGGTAGGTGGAAGAGAGGTGCATGGAAGAGGGACAGAGCTGCTTCTGCGAGTTCCTGCACCCAGAAGTTCTCTGAACTTCATCCTTTTGGGTTTTTATGGAGGAGGCTTTCTTACATAGCCTTGGTTGGTTAAATCATTGGCCATTGGTGATTGAATTCGGTCTCTAGCCTCTCTTTCTGGAGCTGGGGTGGGGCTGGAAGTTCCAATCCTAGAATCAAGTTTGGTTCCCCTGGCAACCAGCCCTCATCCTTAGGTTACCTAGGGGTTTTCTCTTAATCTTGTTAATATAAAGTGAGGTGTGGTTGTAAGGGGTTTGTTCTGAATAACAAAAGATACCTTCATCACTCTCATCACTTCGGAAATTCCAAGGGTATTTCTGTTCAGAACACGGGGAAGACCGAATGTATATTTCTCATTAAATCACGTATAAGTCACAATATCATTGCACTCACACGAGGAGACAGGAATTGCTGGGAACCATTTTAGAGGCTGCTCATCATGTCCTCCTACAGATTATTGGCTAAACATTTTCCAGAGTGACCTAGTTAAAAATGTAAATCACTTCTCACAACAACTCACTTCTGCTCAAAACCCTCCAATGGCTTCCCATCACTCTTAGAGTCTGAAGTCCCTACCTAAGCCTAAGTGATTTGGCCCTAGGTATCTCTCTGATCTCACCTCCTTCACCTTCCCTTCCTCCATTGCTTTACTTTAGCCCTGTGTCCTCTGACCCCACCTTGGGACGTTGCCCTTGTTCCTCTGTCCCACCGAGCTTCGTGTGGGCCCACTGGTGGTACTGCAGTCTGGGAAGGAAGGTAATATGACCTTTCTGGGCTGGGGGCAGAGGAGGAAGAGGAGTTCTACCACATGACTTCCGGGGGTTTCACAGAGGATTCTGGAGGTGATGAGTATCAAGAGGACAATCAGACACAGTGGACGAGGTGGCCCTGGCTTTGACATCAGTGCCGAGAAGCCGAAGAGCCAAGAAGGAAGCACTGAAGAATCACCAGACCTATGAGGGGCCTCCCAAGAGCTCGAGGCCTCCGAAGGTCAGCACTGCTGGCAACTCTCAGAAGGCCCGAGAAGAAAGGGCACTGCTATGGCCACGACTGCAGGGTGATGGCTCTCACAGTCTGAAGTCCGTGGGTCAGTCTCTGAGCGCACACATAACGTTCCCTCGGGTCCAGGGGAGGCAGGGCCAGTCCAGGCGGTGAAAGAGGCCCCAGTGTGAGTGGCCACTGACGGGAGAGGAGCAGCTCAGGGAGGCCAAGATCACAGAGGAGCTGGACTTACCTTCATCAGAGATGACATACTGTCTGCACGAACGCTGAGTTCGCTCCTTGCTGAGTTACAGGTAGAGATCCACCAGGTGGCGTTGTCACACCAAGGAGACTTTCTTTGCAGCAAATAGAGATCACGGGGCATAACTTCCAAAGCTGTGACTCCCCAAGCAGGGGTGAGCAGCTTTTCTTATTCAGGGTTTAGGATGAATATTCAGAAGGGGAAGATTTGTCTCAGTGGTAAAGGCAGGCGGGTGTGAGATTGCACAGTCCTACTTAGAAAACTTGCCTACACACACACACACACACACACACACACACACACAAATACACACACGCACACACACATATCCTTATGTTATGTGCCTGTGCTCCTCCTGGGGTGGAGACTTTATAACGAAGCAGCAGTAACTGTGGGACCAAGAGAAGGGGTGGTAGGCATGCCCTCAGAGCCGATCCCGGGTTCCTTAACTCAGGTTAGGAATGCAGGGTCTTGCTTACTTTTGAAATAGCACTGGGACTTTTACCACAGATTTATTGTCCGCATTATCCTATTTCCTGGCCTGGTGGAGACTGTTAGTTTTTGCATTCCCTTTGTGCCCTTCAAATCCTTAACTACTGTGATTTTTGCATTTCTTTGTAATTCTGACACCTTCCAGAAACTTCTTCGGGAAGTGTGTTTGGGCGAATAGGGCGTAGATCATGGGGAAATAGCTGGAGGCCTAAAATGACTTCTTTAGTGTCACGAAAGCTAGGTCTTGTCTTTTTCTGAGGACCCCTAACTTTTTCTGCATAGAGCAGAAGTAGCTCGAGGCTGCCAGAAAGAAGCAGGGTTGCAAGAAGCAGGAGTTCCCAGGGCACATGATCACTTTTTATTCAATTACAGTGTCCCTGGATGGGGGAGTTGGGCCCCAAGGCAGAGAATGTCAGTAGAGAAGCACTCGATCCTGCTTCCACTGCTTCAGCCTTGACCTCTGTGCTGGGACTGGGTCTGTCTGCTACACTGTTCGCTGCTCATGTAACCTCATCACTTTTAGTGATGTGATGACATTTGAAGAATGGGTTCCCTGAGGGTGGCCGCCCAAAGGTCCCTGTTCTGAAGGGTTGCTCGGTGACCCGGTGGCTGGGGGTCACCGAGCAGTTCCGGTCATGGTGTAACGGAACCAACGTGAGATTGCTCCTTGGTGAGTCCTAGAAACTGCACCAGGTGAGTTGTCGCACAAAGAAAACTTTATTTGCAGCAAATAAGGAGATCACAGGAATGGCTTCCAAAGCTGTGACTCCCTGGTAGGGGGATGAATGGGTACCTTTTGTTTAGGGTTAGGATGAATATTTAGAGAGGGAAGCCTTGTCATCATATGTGGAGGCCAGTGTAAGGTCATGCATGTGCCTTAAAGAAACATGCCCAGGGGCGCCTGAGTGGCTCAGTCCTTAAGTGTCTGCCTTCTGCTCAGGTCATGATCCCAGGGTCCTGGGATCGAGCCCTGCATCAGGCTCCCAGCTCAGCAGGAAGCCTGCTTCTCCCTCTCCCACTCCCCCTGCTTGTGTTCCCTCTCTCGCTGTGTCTCTCTGTGTCAAATAAATAAATAAAATATTTAAAAAAAAAAGAAAGAAACATGCCCATACACACATTGTATGGTTACATAAATGAGGCGGAGGCTCCTCCTTGGGCGGAAATTTTAGTATTATGATGAGGTAAAGGCAATTGCCAGTCATTCCCCGGGTCACTTCCCAGTCCATCTGCATAAGCAAGAATCAGGGGTTTAGCTCAAACAGTCTGGGTGCCTGGGCTGGGCTGGCTGCAAGTCTTGTCAGGGTACTCGCCATCACCTGAGGTTTTGGGTTTCATTTGTCTGAGTTAAGAGGTTAACCAGAAATAAGAGCTTAAGGAAAAATGTAAGACAAAGGTGAGTGAGTACAAGCAGGCGGGCAGTAAAGGTCAGGTCTTGGGGTCTAGTAGGTTGACACTGGAACTTGTTAGAGACATAGCTTAGGCCCCTGCTTGACCCTTCGAGATCATCCTTGAGGCCTGCAAGAAGGGCATGACCGCCCACATACTGCTGCCCACTACCTGGGCCGTGGGCCCTGGGCCACCACCTCCTGAGCCCCTCCCTGCTCTGGGCTCCAGCCTTGTACCAGAGCGCCGTCATCAGATGAAGAGATGCCTAGTCCTGAGAAATCTCTCCTGCCCTGACTGTGCGGCTCTTGACATTCTCCCTCCTTTACCCTCTTCTCTTCTTTGTTATCCGATCTTTGCCCAACCCTTTTCTATATTCTATTTTTCTATATCTTATATTTCTATTTCCGATCTTTGCCCAACCCTTTCCCCTGTCTTTCCTCCTTGTGTTTTGAATCTAATAGAATAAAATGCCTCTCTGTGCCTGCCTCTCTCTTTTTATTTCTCTTGCTTTCTTAGTCTCTCTTGTTTATTATTGAGCTCTTACCTTATACAGAGGACTATTTCAAGCTGAAAGAAAGTCTTTCAGAGAGTGATTCTTTTTTGTAGGGAGAGGTTCACTTGTTCACTTATATATAATTGATTTGCATATATAATATAATATAATATATATAATATGAATGTATTATATTTCTTAGGGCAGTTTTAGATTTATAGGAAAATTAAACAAAAGTACAGAGAGTTTCCATATATTCCCTCTATACCAACAACAGTTTCTCGTATTATTAGCATCTTGCATTGGTGTGGTTCATTTGTTATAACTGATGAGCCAATGTTAATATACTATTATTAGCTGAAGTCTGTAGTTGACATTAGGGTTCACTCTTTCTTGTGCAGTTCTTTGGGTTTTGCCAAATGCTTAATGTCATGTATCCCAGCATTATGGTATCATATAGAATACTTTCACTGCTCTAAAAGTCACCCTGATCTACCTATTTACTGCTCCCCTCCTTCTCCCAATCCCTGGCAACAACTGATTTTTTTATTGTCTCTAAATATTGCCTTTTCCATTTTAAAAAAAGATTTTATTTATTTGAGAGAGAGAGAAAGAGAGCATGGGCAGGGGCAGAGGGAGAGGGTGAGGGTGGGAGAGAAGCAGACTCCCCACTGAGGAGGAAGCTTGTTGTGGGGCTTGATCCCAGGACCCTGGGATCATGACTTGAGCCGAAGGAGACGCTCAACCGACTGAGCCACCCAGGTGCCCGAAATGTTGCCTTTTCCAGAATGCTATATGTCAGAATCATGATTTTCACCCTGACTTCTTTCACTTAGTATGCTTCTTTCTCCATGTTATTTTGTGCCCTGATGACTCATGTCTTTTTATTGCTGAATAATATCCCATTGAATAGATGTGCCACAGTTTGTTTATCCATTTACCCATTGAAGGTATCTTGGTTGTTTCCAATATTGGGGAATTATGAATAAAGCTGATATAAATATTTATGTACAGGTTTTTTTTTTAAATTTTTATTTTTTAAGTAATCTCTACACCCAACATGGCACTCAAACTTACAACCCTCAGGTCAAGAGTTGCATGCTCTACTGACCGAGAACCTATGCGCAGGTTTTTGTAGACATAAGAATATAAGCTATTCAAAATGATGTTTACTTCCAGACAAAGGGCATGAGGGAACTTTTTGGGGTGATGAAAATGCTAATGAAAACATCTCAATTTTGGTGGCAGTCTATATATTTGTCAAAGCCCGTGGTACTGTGCACCTAAAAATAGTGAATTTTACTGTATAGAAAGTATATTTCAATAAGCCTACCTTAAAAAAAGTTATTATGACCTCCCCACAAACAAATGATGTTTGCATAAGATTTGATGCTTATGTAGAAAGTTAAGTAAATGAGTCAGGATTAAAAAAAAAACTATACCTAAAATAATAAAAATATTAATGCTGTTGTCTCAGGGTGGTGGGCTCATGAATGGTTATTTTTCTTTTTCTTTATTTTTGTTATGTTCTTTCTAATAAACACATCATACTTGGGCCGTAAGAGTATTAAATATTTCCACTAAAATATTGATAAAAATTGAACATACGGTTCAATCTTTGAGGATGTGAAAATGCACAGAAAAAAACTGGAGAGAATGCTAAAATAGCAAAAAGTGATATTACCTTTGGGGATGATTTTTTTCCTTGCTCTTTTATACCTATCAGATTTAAAAAACCTAACATTAAAAAAATTAAATTTCTGGAGTGCCTGGGTGGCTCAGTCGGTTAAGTGTCTGCCTTCGGCTCAGGTCATGATTCCAGGGTCCTGGGATCGAGTCCTGCTCTGGGTTCTCCCTCTCCCTCTGCCTGCCGCTCCCCCTGCTTGTGTGTGCTCTCTGTCTGTCAAATAAATAAATGAAAATATTAAGAAGATTAAATTTCCTCATGAAGCATCTACTACATTTATAATCATAAAAATATCCCACAGAATTTGAGGTGCCTTTACATACTTGATAGGTATAAAATTCACTTTGTTTCCCGTCTAGCTAATTCTTTTGGAAGTGCAGGAGAAACATGATTGCTAGATGTGGGGGTAAGATGGTACCTCTGGACACTGTCAGCAGAGGCCCTGGGTGGCAGCAGGTTGTTGTACTGATCAGGCAGGGCAGCCCAGGAGGCCATTGCTACCCAGATACCTACTTGCTGTCTATGCCGTTTCAGTCATCAGAGGGGAGTTGGGTCCTCTCTCCCCAAGGCTGCCACTGGGTTTCGTCTGTGTGTTGGCAGCATTTTCTGTTCTGCACACCAAAAGGCAACAAGTCATGGGGACTGATTGAGAGCCTGTAGTTCAGAAGGGGCAAGACAGGATTCTCTTACCCCTTCCTTTTCCTTTCTTGGCCCATCTTCTCCCCTTTTCTGGGTAGGGATGAGATCATTGGCAAGATGAAGGAAGGGTAGAATACAGAACTTTTGTTGGAATAATGCTGCGACAAGGAATAATGCTGCCCTGCTCCCCCTCATGCTGGAAGTACCCATTCCCCTTGGCCCTGAGAGGCCTCTCTCCACAGGTCCCCTGGATCTGAGAGACTCTCACTCGACTGGGAAGAAAAACAGTTCTTGGAAAAGACCCTTTATATGGCTTATTCAGGTCACTAAGCTAGTTCTGCATATTTGTTCCGCATAAAGATGTGTAATAGCGTGCTGTTTGCAGCTACCAAGAAGAGTGGGGAGCTGAAACACTGATGTGTGGGTATTCTTCTTTCTTCTTGCCTACAGATTTTAGTAAACAGCAGAGACTTACTTAAAATGTTGAGTCTATGGTTTTTATTTACTCAATATAGTGTTTTCCAAATTGTGGTATGTGTACCACTGGGATGATTTCATGTGGTACATGCATAAACTTTATTTATTTATTTATTAAGATTTTATTTATTTGAAAGAGAGAGAGAGAGAGATTGAGAGCATGAGTGGGGGGAGGGGTAGAGGGAGAGGAAGAAGCAGACTGCTTGCAGAGCAGGGAGCCCGAAGCAGGACTCGATCCTAGGACCCTGGGATCATGACCTGAGCCCAAGGCAGAAGCTCAACTGACTGAGCCACCTAGGTGCCCCTTAAACATTTTTTATTTTAGTAGTGATGTGTTTGTTATAATAATTAGTTGAAAAATATAACCAGCATAAAACCCCCCCACAATTTTGTGGATATTGTTGCATATGCAGCCTCATTTCTTAAATTCTTAAAAAGTGAGAAATACTAAGCTAAGAGAGCACTCAGGAAATCAGTAAGGCAAGGATTGGAATTGATGTATGGGAAATGCAGTGCTCTTGGATGTGGCCAATATTAACAAGGGAAGGAAGGGTCTGTTTGCTTTGTAGATATTCTATTCTGAAGAATATCTAGTAATGATTATAAAAGATCTAAAGCTTCCTCAGGACCTGATGCTCCTTGCCTGGAAGGAGTCGGGAGCTCAGCTCATTGCTTTAGTTTTCATTAAGCTGAGCTGGGGCCCTGGGGGCGGAGCAGAGAGGTGGGAGAACTTGAGAGGATCCAACTGGGAAGAGAAGAGGGATGGAGACCACAGAGAGTTGGATCCCTTGCCATCCAAGGTGGATGCTGAATAAATTTACAGGTAACTTGATGGGGTGGTAATTTGTGGTACCATCTGTTCTCCTTGTGGGAGAGAGATTAGTAACAAGAATACATTCTGTTAAGGGGCTAAACCTATAGTCAGCTCTGGGTAACTGGAGTTCAATCCCAGTTGGGACCCTCTGAAGAATTATATAGAAGAGCTGTCCCCGGCAGCTGGAGAAGAGAAGTGGGCCCTAAAAAAGTGGGGCAACAAGAGCATCTGTTACAATGTCTCCCCCCAGTACCTCAGCCCAAAGCCTCCAGATAGGCCATCTTACTCCTATGTTGTGTAGTCAAGTGTCTATACCTACTTCACACTGTGGTGCAGATAGAGAATGGTATATGGTGTGGACATTACACAGTAATGTATATGCAAACCTACTGTTGTAAGAAGATATTAACCATATGTTAAGGAAAAAGGCAGTTTATAAAACTGTGTTAAAGTATAATCCCATTTTTTGTGTGTGAAAAAAATACATTTATGTACATAGAGGAAAGTCTGGAAGGAGATACATAAACATGTTTATGACGATTATCGCTTGGTAATGGGATTGTGGATGATTTTGTTTCTCTTCACTAATTTTCAAAATAATGAACATGTATTACTTTGTAATTTTTTTTAAAGATCAGAAAGTTTTCTCTTTATTCACTTACATATATATGTCCTCAAGGGGACTTTCTATATAATTCTGGTAACCTTGGTTACCTATGTCTAAGGTTTGGTCGGGCACAGGTCAGAGTTAGGGTGTCCAGCTGCTTGTGGTAAAGGGCCTAGACCCTGGTTTCTGAGGCAAACAGAATTATTCAATTTGGTATTTTTTTTTTCTGGGTGTGGATAACCTAAAAAAATACAGCTTTTCAACAATATCAGTTATAGAATACATACATATATATAAAGTATTTTCAATTTAGGTATTCTTTGATGGTTAACTTGAAACATGTGTCTTCTAATAAAATCAGATATTCAGTTTAAATAAGCAAATTTGTCAATAAGCAAAGGTGTCATGCAGCACCTTTGACCACTACTGATATAGACACTATTTTTTGCAGTGCTTTAAAATCATTTTCCATTAAATAAAATGAACATTGGCAGAGAATTCTATTGTATTAGGCACTGACTCTTATTTAGCCAACTTAACCTACTTGAAAAACTGAGTTATTAAATCATAATTTAGATTTCCAATAATTATCAATATTCAAACTAATTTGCAATTATGACCAAATCATATGGCCAGAAGGAGATCAGATGAAGAGAACCCCAGAAATAAGTCCATTCAGTAAATATATATTAAACACTGACAGTGTGTGTAGTGGAAAATTACCAGGGCTAACTCAGGACGTGCTGGTTTCTAATCCCAGCTCTGTCAGAATGGCTCTGGGACTTTGGCAAGTTGCTTAATCTCTCTGGGTCTTCATTTTCTTGTTTGGAAAATTAAATATATTTATTATGTGTAGAGTTGTGTGCTAGACACTTGGAAAAACTCCAAAATGCTTTCAAGGAAGTTACAGTGTAGGAGTAGTGACAAATATGCAATTATTTACAATACAAAGGCAGTCCGTGGCTCTTAGCTTTTTGACCAGCTCAAGGCAAGTGGTTGTTAAGGGCAGAGACTGGGGGATCAGCTGGGTTCACACTCCAGCTCTGACATATGCAGCAGGGAGACCCATGTAAGTTATATAACATTACCTTGTAGAGCCTCAGTTTTCTAATCTGTACATTGGGAACATCTATTCATAGGGTAGCTGTGGAGAGTCAATGAGATGATGTATTCATAAATAAACACTTAGCACAGAGGTGGGCTCATTGTAGGTATTAATAAATGCTAGCTATTATTATTATTATTAATGTTTCTCCCAACTGGGATAATTATGGTAGAAGGAAAATTTAAACTTTTTTTTGAAAATTGAGGTAAATGTTTTAAAAAAATTAAAGTAACTTTAAAAGTAACATAAGCAATACGTATTCATTGCACACAAATAAGGATAAAAAAAAAGTCAAGTAAAGTCAAATAAGAAAAGATACATGTACCTAGCAGATGGATGAGACTTTGGATGGTGAGAAAGCATTTTTGGAAGAGAAGCAAGAGAGTAGAGAAGTATCCACCCACTGGAGAAGGATGCTCAGTCAGATGGGAGAAGCAGAGGGTCCTTTTGGGGAGGGGTCAGAGATAAGGTTAGGTCAAACGGTGGAGGGCCTGAATTCTGGTCTTTCGACTGCAGGCTAATGGGAAGCCAATGGCAATGGTTAGGTGGGAGGGACTTGATGAAGGAAATGTTTTAGGAACAGGAAATGCTTTTAAAAAAGATGTGCTTGCTGGGGCGCCTGGGTGGCTCAGTCGTTAGGCATCTGCCTTCGTTCGGCTCAGGTCATTATCCCAGGGTTCTGGGATCGAGCCCCGCATCAGGCTCCCTGCTCAGCAGGAAGCCTGATTCTCTTTCTCCCACTCCCCCTGCTTGTGTTCCTTCTCTCGCTGTGTCTCTCTCTGTCAAATAAATAAATAAAGTCTTAAAAAAAAAAAAAGATGTGCTTGTCTGCCAAGAAGACTCCTCCTCCTCCGCCCCAGACATTACAAAATGGGCCTAGACTCCAGAAAGCTCAGTTTGCTTATACCACCTTCCTCCATCAATTATTGAGACCTCAAAGCAAAGACACAACCTAATCTTGCAAATGCAGCGACTCTAACTTCTTACAGGCCTGGCTGGATTTTCTTGAAGCTGTAGTCGTGGGCAAAACTTTGCCTGGCAATAGTCCTGCTAACTCTCTGTAAATAGAGGAGGAACCCTTCTGTGTAAACCCAAGGGAGTACGCCTCACTCAACCTCCCTAAAGAACCATTTCTATTCTTCTGTAAGGAGATCCCTGCATTCACCGGAATTCCTCCTGGGAATGCACAATGTTTACTTGTTCGGGTAAATACACTGATAAGACATTTGGGATAAGGAAGGAGACCCCAAGGACAAAAGTGATCATCAGTCCAACTTCTAAGAAATGTGGATCCTCTGACGAGTCTAGCCAAGTTAATTTGGAATAAGCAATGAGACACAATTGGAATTGCTCAGTGTAATAAGAGGGTAAGGAATTGAAAGTTGGGGGGTGGTGTTGGGAGATGAGAGGAGCCAGGAAACTGGGACCTGGGTGGAAAGGGAGCAAGAGAAACTCCCAGAGCTGCCAAAGCAGAAGAAAGGCCGTGAGAAATGGAAGTGCCGAGTTGTTTGTGCTGGGGTGAGCAGCGCAGCCCTCCTTCTCGGCTGTCCCCAGCGAAGCGTTAGGCAGGTCTGTGTTGCTCACTTCATTTGTGTGTGTGTGTGTGTGTGTGTGTGTGTGTGTGTGTGTTTATTCTTCTTGGGGCCACTCAAACAGATGTCCGGCTTCTTATGGGTAAAAACAGAAACCACTGAGACAGACTCAGGGACAAAAGGCAAAGATATAGGTGACATTAGAGATGTGGGCATCGCTCTGCTGCGAATGCTTCACCTGCTTTCGTTGTCTGCAGTGTTTATCCACTGAACACGCACACACACACACCACACATTTATTTATTTATTTATTTAAGTCTTTTGTGAAATTTTGGGAACTCAGCAAAAATAGCGCCAACTGAATCGCTTCAGGCCCGCCGAGCATGAAGTCATTTGCCATCAGTAGCCTGCGTGAGCGGGTCATTCTTGGGGCCTGGCAGTTATCTGACACAAATTCTGAAAAATATCTTTACAAAGAAGTCTAAAAGCACACTGCTTCATTAATTCCCCATCAGTTGGTCAGTGAGTGATTTCCCCGAGACCGTGACAAAGCACATCCTATGTCAGAGGAAGGCTAGGACAACTTCTGTGGGTCGTTCTGAAGTACCCGAAAGCCAAGGCCGCGGCAGAGCGTGTTGGTCTGTGAGCACTTCCTTTACTTGTGGTGCTGTTGCCCACTGGCCAACACCCGTGCTTTCTTGCAGGGTCGTTCTCACGCTCTCTTCTCAGGTTGAGTTTTCTCTGATGCCCTCCCAGGAAACCATCACTCTCTTATCGGCGTTTGCACGGCCTGTGGTGCGGCGCTCTCCTGGCCCTTCTCACATCGTCTCATGGTTATTCACCCGTGCTCACCCTCTCCTGCTAGGCACAACTGTCCCCTTCTGTGACCCCCCGTGTGTCCCCTGCAGAGGAAGCTGGGCTCTTCCATCGGAGTTCTGTGAAGCTCTTTTCCAAAAGTCCAAAGCGTAAGTGGAGACCGTTTCAAGGAGATTCCCTGAAGGCTCCTGGATAATGCAAAGGCAGTGACATGCAGAGAATAGTTTACTTAACGCCTTGGCAGGTCAGGAGCCAGGTTTCCTACAGTTCATTGCCTTGCTCCCAGGCTCTTCTGAGGGTCAACTTAGCTTCCTCTTATTCGGGCTCACACCACACATGCCTCAGGCATCACTATTCCGCAGAGTCTGGGCCAAACTCACGATTAGACCTCGGGGTGGTGGTAGCCCAGCTTTACTGGCAGACGAGCCATCGGTACAGTTGCAGAAGGTTCCGCCCTTGGAATCACCTTACACATAGGGATGCCTGGGTGCTTCAGTCGGTTGGGGACCGACTCTTGATTTCGGCTCAGGTCATGATCTCCTGGTCCTGAGATCGAGCCCTGCATCGGGCTCTGCGCTCAGCGCAGAGTCTGCTGAGATTCCCTCCTTCTCCCTCTGCTCTTGCCCGCCCTACCCAACTTGCACGTGCATACGTGCTCTCTCAAATAAATAAAATCTTGGGGCGCCTGGGTGGCTCAGTCGTTAAGCGTCTGCCTTCAGCTCAGGTCATGATCCGGGTCCTGGGATCAAGCCCCACATCGGGCTCCCTGCTCCGTGGGAAGCCTGCTTCTCCCTCTCCCACTCCCCCTGCTTGTGTTCCCTCTCTCGCTATCTCTCTCTCTCTGTCAAATAAATAAATAAAATCTTTAAAAAAATAATCATTTTACACATAGTTTAATGCTCTGCCATTGCCATCTTGAAGTTCTTAGTAATTACTGAACAAGGGGCTCCACATTTTCATTTTGGCCTGAGCTCCACAAATTATGTAGCCAGTCTGAGGACACTCTTTCCTCACCCCTCTTAAGGCTTCTTCCTAAAGCCTGTTTTCTGCTGTTGTGTTGATGTCTTCTTAAGCCAATCAATAATATAAGTGATGAGTCCCATCAAGGGGAAACCCCACCCTTACCTTTAGGGCAAGGCTTGATCCTATGGTCCCCATAAGGTAATCTTATAAAACACTAATATTAGATATTTCCAAATCTAGGTATTTTAAGTGTTCAAGAGTTCCTGGAGTCCATTCTAACCTAGTCATTCTGTTACAGATGGTAATGCTATTTGTGTCAGTTTTTCTTTTACTAAGTTATCTTCAAATTTATTTATTTATTTATTTATTTATTTATTTATTTATTTTTTAAAGATTTTATTTATTCATTTGAGACACAGAGATACAGAGAGAGAGAGCATGAGCATGGAGAGAGGCAGAGGGAGAAGGAGAAGCAGGCTCCCCGCTGAGCCAGGAGCCCGATGTGGGGCTCGATTCCAGGACCCTGGAATCATGACCTGAGCCGAAGGCAGATGCTTAACCATCTGAGCCACCCAGGCGCCCCAGTTATCTTCAAATTTAGAAGCACCTGAAAATAAAACCGGCCCTTAGGAAATGCATCAGTACTTGATTATATACTAGAGTGAGTCAGAATTGTCCTTCATTTTTTTTTTAAGATTTTATTTATTTATTTGACAGAGAGAGACAGCGAGAGAGGTAACACAAGCAGGGGGAGGGGGAGAGGGAGAAGCAGGCTTCCTGTGGAGCAGGGAGCCCGATGCGGGGCTTGATCCCAGGACCCTGGGATCATGACCTGAGCCAAAGGCAGACGCTTAATGACTGAGCCACCCAGGCGCCCCAGAATTGTCCTTCATTTAAATCCTGACTGTCTGGAGTCGTGCTGGGAGGTACTTGATAGTTCTAAGCCCAGTGGTTTTCAAACTGGGCCTGATGGGGTTCTAAGAATTCTCTGAGGAGTACATCAGGGGCCACTGGGGGGACAAGCTGGATGCCGTTTAGCTGAGGCTTAGGGTCTTCCATCTTGGCTTCAAACAGAGTCACTTTTTCTCTCTTATATTTTGAACTCACATAACAGTTCTGCTGCTAAAAAGAAATCTTGAAAACTTCCTATCTGGTTCATCTCATTCTACTCTCATGTGCTGGAAGAAGCCACTGGAATTTAGAGATTTAGTGGATTGCCCCAGATAACCAAGTTTATTAAATGGCAGAGCTAGACTTCAAGTTTGACCTCTTGACTCCTGATGGTACTTGGGCATTTAATACTGTAGTTGTGTACAGACTGGTTAAATAATTTCACTGGGATGTGGTTTTATAAAAGCCGAAGGAACATGTTTGCTTGGCTTATATTTCCAGGAAAACCTGAGTTCATTCCTGGAGGTGCCACCTCTAACCCCATCTGGACGTCTCATAAATCTGTGCAGTTGTTTGCAAGAGGACTTGGCAAGAGAGGATGGAAGGTGAAAACCAATGGGATATCACTGCTGGAAAAACAAGTTCATTTTCCTGAACAGGCAGGCATGGAAGAAGAGATATAAATGCCCAGGAAATTTATGAAAAAGTGCTCAACTTCATTGGTAGTGTAAGACAACAGATTGTTGTATAACGGATTGATAAAGATGAAAAATATTGTGGGTAGTTGGCTAGAAGGGGCAAAAGAAGCATTCTTATCCTCTTTTGGTGGGAGTATAAATTGATACTATTGCAGGACTTCTCTGCCTTTAGCGCCTGTGGTTCTTGGTTGCGCCGCTTCGAAGAATGAAGAGGTAGACCAGATGAAGAGTGGTGGGCAGGAAAGCAAAGTTTTATTGAGTGATAGTATAAAGCTCCTGGAGAGGGAGGGGACCCGAGAGGGGTGCCCTTGGAGTTTCTAAGTTTAGGGGTTTTTACGAGCTCTTTTGTGGAACTATCTTAAGCAACTAGGGTATGCTGAGTCATGCCAATCAGGGCTTTGGTCACATATCTGTCTACCTATTAGGTTAATGTCAGTGTGCTGAAGATCTTTTGTGCTGACATCTAGGGGCTGATGTCTTAACTGCTCCTTGCCCATGATAGGGACAAATGCTTTGTGATTAATTGTCTTACTTTAGGACATTCTGCAGAAGTCATTTCTGCAAAGGCTGCAAAACAGAATGCTAGTGTAGTCCTGTCTAAGCTGCAAAACAGGATGTTAGAGCTGTTTTGTCTAAGCTGTCCTGACTCCCTATTTTCTTGTTGGACCCTGGCCCCTGACTACCTAACTGTCCAACTAACTCCTAACAGTACCACTTTTTTGAAGGGAATTTTGAAATACCTTTTGAGATTTTAAATAGACTTTTGATCTAGCAATCTAGGAGTTTGTCCTACAGTGGTACTCAAATAATAGCACAAGCTTATTTGTACAAGGAAATTCACTTGTTGGGACAAGTGAGGGCAGAGGCATCCTTTCTCCGGGCTTCATGTTTGCATGTGGGGGGAACTCCACCAGACTAATGTTCTTGTCCTTTTGCCCCATCTCCTCACTTACCTTAACCCTGGGGAGGAGAAACTGTTTTTATTTGTGTGTTTGGAACAAAGGGCTGAGAACTTTCTGTTTGGCACCTTCCTCCCCCTCTCCTTGATTGGATTTGCCTGCATGAAGTTGTGCTCTTATCAGCTCTTGATCATACCTCCGACCTTTGGGGTAACCTGTGGTTTTGGGGTTACATTCTGATGGTGGTGGTAGGGATCTTACTAGCAAACTCATTTGGCTCTCACACTTAAGCCATGTTCTCTAGAACCTGCTTAAATCGGTAATGGAAGTGACATTTGATTTCTATATCTGAATCCTGTGTCTTCGTCTTTTAATTATTCTGAAATCCAATAGGAAAATGAAGAATATTATTGATAGTCCCTTCAAACTCAGTAATAGAAATTCTAAACAACCGTAATGTCCATTAAATAAATTGTGGTAATCTTGTTCAATAGAACACCACGCTGCCATTACAAGGAATGAGGTAATCTTATATACAGACATAGAAAAATGTCCACAATATATTGCCAAGGGAGGAAAAAGGGCAACTTTTGTAAGAACTTACATAGTTAGAGTTTGTGGGTTTTTTTTTTTTTTTTCTTCAAAGTTTGTACATGCCCTAGCAGAATGGGAAAATGCACACTGGTACACTGATAGTGTTTACTTCCAAAGGCTGGTGTGTGGTGGGGAGCTTTTACTTCTAGAATGTATTCTGTTTTGCTTGAAGTTTTTTTTTCTTTCCCCACAAAGAGCAAATATTGCTTTTGTAAAAATAATAAAATAAAATTTATTATTCTTTAAAAGAAAAAGTTGTGATTATTTTGTTACTGGTGAGATTAGATAATCTAGTGATCAGAGGCAGTACTTAATTCAACAGTTTTTCCCCCCCTCTGGCCACAAAGATAAGTGAGGGCCTTGGAGATGATCAGAATTCATGGCTCTTAGGCTAGAAAATGATACTTGGTCATATTTACCCCGGTACTATTTTTGAGTTTGTATATAATATCTTAGTTTAACTCTCTGATCTCATAAGAGTCTTTATTGTTTATCTTTTTTTCTTCTGATAGTAAAAGTAATACAAATTGATTATATAGATTTTGGAAAATAGAGAAAAACACAAAGAAGCAGAGGGACAAATGGCTTATGATCCCATCATCTAGAGGCAAATATTCATAACATTTTGTGTTGTCCGTTTCCCATTTTTTTCTATACATATTTGCACATGGCTGATATTACATTCTAAATTCAGATTTGTAACCTGCCAGTCTTTTACTTAATGTTCTATCATAAGCTTTTTCATCATGTCAAAAAAATTCATAAGCATCATTTTGAAAAACTGTAATATTTTATTGCACTGGTGTATTTCAGTTAGAATACTTTTGAAGTGCGGTCTGAAAGCAGATGGCTCCAGAGTTGATCAGGGTGACAGGCCAATATCTGTGATTCACAGGCCCTTCCATAATAGTTTCAAGACGGCTGCCACAATTCCAGACTTCATGTTTCTACGCGGTTGAATTCAAAGCAGGAAGCAAGGGGGCAGGGAGAATAGGAATTAAAAAAAAAAATGTACTTTTTTTTTGGAGGGGGAGGAAGAGAGGAAAACTTTGCCAAATACTAAGAGCTTTAAAAATATTTATACCCTTTGACTAAGTAATTCTATTTTGGGAATCCCTCTAAGGAGGCTTTCTGTTACAACTCCTTGAACAGAACTAGGTCTCATACCTGTTCTTGGACTAATCATTTCCATGATTTATCTCTGGGATGTGCCAATTCTACTCAAACCCATTATTAAGGGAATTATCAAAGAAAGAAGAGGAGGAATGTAGCTATTGAGTAGGTAATTAAGAGAGTATTTCCTCCTTCTGTATTGGAAATAGAAAATATATTTCCATATAAAATACTTTTGCATATAAAATATTTTTGCATGTTAGATAATTTTCTTAGCACAATTCACCTAAGTAGAATTACTAGATCAAAGGGCATACATATTTTTATGGTACTTGATACATATCACGGGAATTGTAATATTTTTCTTTTTACGGAATTCTGGATTTACAAATGAAACAGGACAGAAACAAACACCACAAAAAAATGAAAGCCCATATGTTCTCAAAGTTTTCTTTTAGTAATTACCGAATGAGCTGAAATTGGACAAATCACAATTATTCTTTCTTTTGCAGAGGAGAACAAACTCTGAGGCGAACCTTATCATGCGCTGAGGAATACAGAGCTGACTGGGTAAGTCTGTCTGTCAGTTCTTCTCATTCTGTTTCCTTGAGATCATTTTATCATTTACCACTTCCACATGACTGTAGGAGCTATGGAAGGGAAGATCAAGTGCAACTTGATTAATTTTGCTTTATTATTGATTAAGCGGAAGATAAAAAAAAGTATAAGAAGTTAAAACTTAGTCAATAGGAGGAATTTCTGAATATCTCTGGTCTGGTTATCTTTCAAACTCTGCTTCGGGTGATTTAGTCGACTGCCATCAGCTTTTTTCCCTATAAAAGCATTCGTCACACTGGATTCTTATAGGAGAAAGAGAAATATGGTTAAATGCCCAGGAGAACTGTTGTGAGTGTTAAATAAAATTTGGTTGCTAAAGAAAAGCGGAAGGATTTGTTAGCATGATTCTAATGGATTAAGGCTTTGCAAGAGGGTGTGCTAATTAGGTCCGCTTCATTTTTCCATGTGTGCCTTTTCTCACCTACCTTGAAAAATTACAGTACCGATGGCACTTTAACAAAGACCTCTTCCTGCATTTATGGAATTGACAGGACCCACTGATGAATTGGAAGTTCCGCTCCCTTGAGAATCAGTTGCGATTTCTCTCACATATTTGTTAAGTTTTATCTTAATCTTGTATAAAAGATAATCTTTAGAAATTTTTTCCTCAGTAGACTGCTCTGCTTTCCCATAAAATACACTTGCAAATAAGTCTGCAGATTTCTCAACACAATGCCTGCCGCAACACCCGTGATAAATCCTTTCTCGGCCTCAGCTTCCTGTAACCTTCTCCATCCCGCACAATGATACACATTTTCTCTCATTCATCTTTTATTACAATTCAATATTGTGCTTGAATATCATTAGCTTGTATGCAGCACTCCCCTCCCCCCACCCGCTTTCTTTTTTTCTTTAAGGGACAAACTACTGTTGTTATGCACATTTCATCTGGAAATTGACTTTGGTGTTATAGGTTCTAATATATTTACACAACAGGTACAGAAAGGTATTGGAAAAAAGAAGAAATATTTTTAACATCGTAAACCTCTAGCAAAAATATGTGTGTAATAGAATCTGGTACTGTGGTATTACACACATTACAACTGTCACTGTGACTTAGAGCCTTAGTTTAGCTGAAGGAAAATCTATAACCCCAGAAATGCAACAACGTCTGAGTCACAGTTCAGGGTAATAAATGTTTTTCACAGAATACTGTAATCCATATTTCCAAAGCTGATGCAACAAAGGAATTTCTACTAGAAATCTTTCAATTTCATGGGTGGAGGCTCCAATGCGGAGAGAAACAGAGGAAGAGAAAAAAAAGTATTTAGAAAAAAAAAATGATACACTTGAGTGACACCACAAAGTGCCGGATGTTCAGAAACCTTAGCCATCTGGCTATCGAATTTGGTTGCTGGATATCCTCCTCCGATAAAAGGCCAGAGAGGGCAGACTTTATTTGAGTAACTTCAAGAGTGGACCGTTTTTGTCTATAAAGGGCATATTCCCTTTAAGAGAGAATTGTTTTATGACTATTGCAAGAATTTGGGAGGAGGAATCCTAGACTTGGATCCTGAAGGGCTTTCCTCAAACTGGGAAAATGAAGGAATTATATGGCCTTACCAATGTATTGCCTTTGTACAGGTTTGGGTAGGGACTGATAGTCTGAGGAACATACTCGAATGCCTGTGATCACCACTCATGTTCTCTCTTTTTTTTTTTAAATTTTTTAAAGATTTTATTTATTTGAGAGAGAGAGTGAGAGAGAGAGAGAGCACAAGAGGGGGGAGGGGGAGAGGGAGAAGCAGACTCCCTGCTGAGCAGGGAGCCCGATGCAGGACTCGATCCCGGGACTCCAGAATCATGACCTGAGCCGAAGGCAGTTGCCCAACCAACTGAGCCACCCAGGCGCTCACCACTCATGTTCTCTTGACATAGCCGGCGGTGGTGGCAGATAGGAAAAGCCTAGGATGGCAAACAGGAGGGCAAACGGAGGTCTGTTGGAACCACTGAAAAAAAGATGGCTGGTTTAATTTGGTAGGCTTTGTTATGACGCTTGCTTCTGGCCAACTAAACAGTCATTTTTTGAAAGGAGAGCAGGACCTAAAATACTTTTTTGTTCACTCGAGGGAACATGGCTAGAGGATCTGCTCAAGTGCTGGAATTTGCTATCACAATACAGGCCATGTCACACTATTCCCTTCCCCTCTAAGTCTGTTACACTCCTACTCATTCCTTAAGACCCATTCAAATGTCCCTTTAGAAATTCTTTCCTCCTACCTCTCAGCAACCAAAACAGCTTATTTGTATTCATTGTATATTACTTGTGACATTCTAAAATTAGTTGCTCACATGGGCAACAGATTGATTTGCTGAAGATCAATCCCCCAAAGTCATTTAGCTGAATTAATTTCACCAAAAGTCAAGTGAGGAAACCAATTTGTTTAATGCAGATTTTCCTACAAGTGTGTGATTTATTCATCGTAAGCTCCTTGAAGGCAGAAACCTTGTCTGATTCGTGCCTGGTGCTCCTGCATAGCTCAGTATATTGCTTGGGGGGTATTGAAGGGGTTAGTGGATGCTTAGTGCCTATTGAATTTCATTGCACATAATTATGATATGGATGAAATATTATTATTATGATGATGATTTTCTTGCTTTCCCTATGTTCGTTTTTTCTGTCTTGGATATGATGCCTAGCAGGACTCTATAGTTTTCCTGCCAAGCCTGTCCTGCAGGTGTAGAGCTTGCATCGATTTATGTGAGAAATTCAGCTCTTTATTTGGATTTAGAGCCTCTTGACCCCCCAATAGCTGGTGTTCTGCTTGTTTTATTGTAATTTCTTTTAAGAAGTCATCTTTGCTTATAATTGTTTTCCTGTCCCTTTGTTTAGTTTCCTTGTTGCTTCATTACGTAATTGACTCATTGCCATTGGTTGTTGAGAAGTGGATTGGACATCTTTTCTGTTTACTCCCAGAAATCAGCAGGATACAAAGTCCAGGGAAACGAAGGCAAAGGCAAACCACTGGGACCTCTGTGGATGAGGATAGTGATGTGAATGTGGCAGCGTTGTTAGTTGCACACCATCAGTGACTCTACCCCTTTCCTGCCAATGAACCCCATTTTGCTAAGGTACTGGGTGGCCATATGCCCCAGGAATGGTGGGGCCCTTGCTAGCTCCAGGGAGAAAATGATGTGTGAGTCAGTTGTAGTAATTCCCCTTTGCCAGTGAATGGTTAGGAGTGGGCATCAAACCCACCAGTGGCTGGTGAGATATAAGGGGATGGCTGCTGGAGGACTTTGAAAGTTTTTCTCGCCTAGTAAGCGTCACAACTGGGAGAAGAGTCCTTTCCTGCTTTGGATGTCACTGGATGAGGATTTGGTGCTTGCTACTGTTTCAGGAGCCCAGATAGCCCCATGATGTTTAGCCACCAATGAACCAGTGCTATAGCTGCTTTCCCTTAGACTTCTGTGCTTAAGCCTTGGTACCTGGGGTTTCTTGCTATTTTCAGCTGAAAACATCCTAAATAAGACAGTATGTGTGTTGCTTTAAGGAATAGTTGAATAGTCCCTGACAATGAGCATTTGATAGATGTTCCCTGAGTTCTCTAATCTCAGGCCGGCATGAAGCCTATACGATTTTAGAGTCAACAAGTTCTGTGATCCAACTCTGGTGCCGCCATTTACTAGCTCTGTGACCTTGGTCAAGTTACTCAGCTTCACTGAGCCTCATATTCATTCTCTGTGTCCCATTGCTGGAAATCTGAGTCTCTTATCAGCCCTCACTCCATCTCTGTCCTCATAATACCCAGGCTGAGGATTTTGGAGAATTTTGCTTTTTAGCAAACTCTTTTTGATTAAGAATCTGCCATATACTAAGGACTTCAACCAGCCTTCAGGAAGTGGTATCAGTTCTCGGTTTGCATTCATGGCATTTACGTTGGCTAGAGTGGTCTCTTCTATTTTAAACAAAAGAGATAATGCAAATTGCTGGTAGCATATAAAATTAGCTGAGGAGTGAGAAGGAGCAAGATTTTTAGAAGTCTTTTATGTAGGCTATAAAAATCTAAATGAACATCTTTCAAGTGAGTCCTGGAATAATTAGAAATGAAGAATTGGAAACTTTCATTTGAATCCCACAGTAGATTATATAAGGGTTTAAAATACATGTCTGTTGTCCTTTTAGCTTTCCCCTCACCTGAAATATGGTACATAGAAAAAAATTATCCTTAATTTTAGTCCTTGTGAATATTACACGAAGGTCCTAAATTTTGGATCTGGGGAGTAAAATACAACTAAGATTAAAGTCCAAGTTTCTGATATTCTGTGTCCAATAATAATCACTTGAATGAAGAAATGTTCCATTCATTTATGGAAAATCCTGTATTCAAGATGGTAACAAATAGTTAAAATGTAAATTCATCATGGTATATTTCATAAAGGCATTTAATACAGATTAATATTTATTTCTGATAACATCTATTGATAAGCTAAGAAAATGGATGGAAACTTTCTTAATATGGTAGGAAAAAATCAATCTCAAACCAATAGGTAAGATGATTCTTAATGCAAAATACTAAAGGCATTCCCATTAAAGCCAGGAACAAGGTGAGAATGTCCACTGTCACCATTATTATTTAATTTTGTATATTCTAGCCAATGCATTAAGATAAGAAAAATAAATAAGAGGTATAATTATTAGAAGGGAAAAATAGAAAATGCTCATTATTTATAGACAGTATAATTATCTACAAAAAACCCAAGAGTATTAGCTGGAGAACTATTAAAACTTAATAAAGGTGGCTGCTAAGATATTTTCCTTATGCTTAGCTATAAGCTTAACAAGAAATGTGTGGCACCCATATGATGTTATAATGAAGAGCCTATTGTTTGATATTTAACTTCTAATAACTTTTAAGCCTTACCCCTCCCTCTTCCCTTTGGGGCTCACTTTTGGAAGGCTGATAAGAAAGTGAGTTCTCCAATGGGCACTGGTAGGAGATAGCAACCTGTCCCTTGTGGGAACACATATATCAGACTCCTCACTACTCCAACCACACAAAAAACCCAGAATAGTTTCCTTTCCTTGTTCTCTCAATCAATTTTGGACCTGCTTGAGAGCCCTGCCCTGCCTTCCCCCAGAGACCTCAATTATATAAGTAATAAGCCTTTTTTTATGTCTTGATATGTATTTGTGGTGTCATCAGTTTTGACACTGGAATCAAACTGTGGGTGGGGATCCCTTCTGCTTTTTCTGGGTGACCATAATAGGTATATAGCAGATATAAAAAGACCAAGATGAAAAATAATGGCTAACGTTTAACTAATGCTTATTATCTTCTTATATACTGTTTTCAGTGCATTGGATCATATAATTCTTACAACAACCCTATGAATAGGTGACATCATTACTTTCCTTTTATAGATGAGGAAATAGAGGCCAGAAGTTAGGTATTCTACACTAGAGCACAAAATGATCAAAGGTGGGGTCAGGATATAAATCCAAAAGTGTGGTTCCAGAGCCCTCTCTAAGTCACCACATGGCAGATTATACTTTATCAACCATTTCATATTTGACTTAATATTTTAAATGAAAAAACATACCTATACGTTTACCCCACGGTGGCTACAAAATGTGCATTAATTTTCTCTTGGTAGGTGGTTTGGCACTTTTGCATTTAATTGCTGATTTGTGACATATGCTTAAAATCTGGCATACCAAACCAGGCTTTCTGGAAGATGAAATGGAGGCACAGGGTATTTAAGTTAATTTGTTTAAGTGTCACATATCTATGAAGGGGCAAAGCCAGGATCTGCCCCTATTGCCTTTCTGATTTAATAATTAATGTTAGTGTACTGCTTTTCAACTAAAAAAGCTTGTTACAGATATTATTTGAAAACCTCAACAGTTGTGGGAAAGTAAATATAGAGGTAAAAATCTCCTATTGTTTAGATGAGGAAACAGAGTCAAAGAGGTTATGTAATTAACCCAAGGTCAACACATGTTAAATGTATGTAGAAGACATAAATGTGGTCTTTGATTACCACATTTTTCATGGTACTAGCTTGGTTTCTTGTTCAAGGTGCTCCTAGAAAGTGCTTAGATATGGAGAGGTCTGGCATACCACATCCCCTTTCAGATTTGAGTGATCCAAACCGGAGTTTCCTAGGAATCTGAATCTGATCTGTGGGTGCTCCTTTGGCTCCCAGAGAGCTCCAAGCTCTGATAACAAGATCTAGAAGTGGTCAAAGTCTCAGTAAGTGTTTTATTTATTTTTTACCTTGCTTATTTTTTTTAAAGTTTTAATTTAAATTTCAGTCAACATACAGTGTAACATTAGTATTAGGTGTACAATACAGTGATTCAACACTTCCATACATCACCCAGTTCTCATCACAAGTGCACTCCCTAATCCCCATCACCTGTTTAACCCATCCCCCCACCCACCTCCCCACTGGTAACCATCAGTTTGTTCTCTATAATTAGGAGTCTGTTTCTTGGTTTGCCTCTCTCTCTCTCTTTTTTCTCCTATGCTCATTTGTTTAGTTTCTTAATTTCTACATATGAGTAAAATCACGTGGTGTTTGTCTTTCTCTGACTGACTTATTTCACTTAGCATTATACTCTCTAGCTCCATCCATGTCATTGCAAATGGCAAGATTTCATTCTTTTTTATGGCTGACTAATGTTTCATTGTATATGTATGTGTGTGTGTATGTACACCACGTCTTCTTTATGCATTCATCAGTCAATGGACACTTGGGCTGTTTCCATAATTTGGCTATTGTAGATAATGCTACTATAAATATTGGGGTGCACGTATCCTTTTGAATTAGTATTTTGCATTCTTTGGATAAATAGCTAGTAGTGCAATTGCTGGATCGTAGGGTAGTTCTGTTTTTAATCTTTTTATTTTTTAAGTAAGCTCTATGCCCATTGTGGGGCTTGAACTCACAACCCCGAAATTAAGAGTCACACGCTCTGCTGGCCGAGCCATTCAGGTGCCCCTATTTTTAACTTCTTGAGGAACCTCTATGCTGTTTTCCAGAGTGGCTGCACTAGTTTGCATTCCCACCAACAGTGTAAGAGGGTTCCCCTTTCTCCACATCCTCGCCAACACCTGTTGTTTCTTGTGTTGTTGATTTTAGCCATTCTGACCGGTGTGAGGTGATACCTTATTGTAGTTTTGATTTATATTTCCCTGATGATTGACCTGTTACTTTTAATCCCAGTGTAGCTGAACTAGGGGATGCCTTGCTAGTTTTCAAAGTGCTTTTCAAATTTATTTTCTCTTTCAATCTTCACAATGTGTCTGAGATACACAGAAGAGGTAGTATTATTCCCATTTTTTTTCATAAGGGAATAAAGTCTCAAAAAGGTTATACGACTTGCCTAGAGCCATGTGGAAAGGTTCAGGGATAAGGTTAGCATCCAGATGTCTTGACTCACAGTCTGTTTGTACTCCAGCAGCCAACCAACTTGTGAGTTGAGCAAGACAGAGAATGGATTGTGTGGGAGTCATGCCTCTAGCTGATGTTTTAACCATTATGGTAGGTGTATGTTCAATGAAACTCACTTGTTTCCAAGACAACAGGATTCAAATGAAAACCTCAATTGCTCCGGAGAAGGCAGATTCACTGTCATTTCTATCCCTTTGAAGAATTGCACATTTTGATGGGCAAAGTGCCAGAAATAATTAAGCCAAATAGCTCCACAGAACCCTGTTGGAGCAAGAAAGCTGAAGAAAAGAAACATATTTATATGTGTATAGATGGGGTGGTGTTTCTGCTGTGAGAGTCTTTCAACAGAAATCCTGACAATCCAGGAAAATCCAGGGATCAATGCCACATAGAAAAGAACAATAATCTGGAAAGAAAACAAAAAACAGGAGCACCTTGAGGCGGAGAGATGGGGATGTGGGAGGAAGAGAAGGAGGAAGAGATAGGCAAGAGGAGAAGCTGCCTGGCCCTCCAGCCCTTTCCCTGGTCCCTAGTGGAAGAAACAGTGGATGAAATGATCAGATTTTAACTTGAATTCCCTATGTTGAGTCAAGTGGGCCCAGAGTGGTTTTTTTTTTTTTTTTTTTTTTTTTTGCTTTTCTTGTGAGGTATCCACTCTGGCTCTAATTTCCCATTTCTCCAGTGGAGATCAGGAGATTTGGAGCCGAGCAGAGATAGAATACATTCTTCTGTACTGGCTGCATGCAGACTTTGTTACAGTTTTTTAAAAAACCCTAGTTTATTATGGGATAGAAAATTTGATTTCTCAGGCACATGAGAGGGACGATACTCTTTTGATTTCTTCTATTCTGGTTTTTAATTCATTCGACCTTTATCGAACGGCTATTCTGTAGAAGGTCCTGCCCTAAGAATTGGGGATTCAGAAACGAGTAGGGCCTAGCATTCACTGGATCATATTTAATGTGCCGACTTATGTGGTCTTCCTAGCTCAATACAAATTGACCCTTGAACAATGTGGGGATTAGGGGTGCCAATGCCTGCCTAGTTGAAAATCAGTGTATAACTTTCGACTCCCCCAAAACTTAACTATGAATAGCCTGGTGTTGACTGGATGCCTTAGTGATAACATCAATAGTTGATTAACACATATTTTGTATGTTACATGTATTATATACTGCATTCTTACAATAAAGTAAGCTGGAGAAAAGAAAATGTTATTAAGAAAATTGTAAGGAAGACAAAATACATTTACAGGACTGTGCTGTACTTATCAAAAACAATCTGTGTGTAAGTGGACCCGCATTTCAAACCTGTGTTGCTCAAGAGTCAACTAGTAAGGAAAATACCATAGCCCTGTTGTGAGCTACAGAGTGATTGTCCAATACGTGGTGTGTTTATGCAACATTTATTTGTTCATGTAGTCAACAAATAATTATTACCTCTTACTAAGAGCCAGACGCTCTGCTGCCTGTGGGAGTCTCCAAAAGTGAACAAAAGCAACATGTACAACAAAGAATTAGTATCCAGAATTTATAAAGAACCCTACAAATCCATAGGAAAAGAACAAATAAACCAAAAGACCAATGAGTAAATGATATAGACAAGGGAAAACATAAAAGGTTACAGAACATTTGGTAAGGGGGCATCTGGGTGGCTCAGTCGGTTGAGTGTCTGTCTCTTGATTTCAGCTCAGCTCACGATCTCAGGGTTCTGGGATCGAGCCTTGCTGCGGGCTCTCTGCTCAGTGGGGAGTCTGCTTGAGGATTCTCTCCCTCTCCATCTGCTTGTCCCCCTGCTCACATTCTCTCTCTCTCTCAAAATAAATAAATCTTAAAGAACATTTGATAAGATGTTCACCCTCACTAAGCTAATGAGGAAATGCAAATTAAAATCACCACAAGATACTATTTTATTTTTACGTGCTAGTGTGGCAACGATGAAGTTTATTAATATCGAGTATTATTGAGTTGTGGGAAAAGGACTGCTTTCCTAAACTTCTGGTGGGAGTGGTAAAATGACCTCTGACTTTGGAGGGCAATTTTATTTGTGAAAATTGTTTGTATCAAGAACAATTGGAAACAACCTAACCGTCCCTGGAGTGGATAGACAGGACATGGTATGTTCTTATGGTGAAACAGTACACAGAAATTCAGAGAAACATATTAGAGCTATCCACATCAACATGGATTGATCTCAAAAATATACTGTAGAGTGAAAAGAGCAGTTTGCAGAGTTGTATGTACTCTATGACCATTTCTGTGGAGAGAAAAAAAGACCCCCCCCCCACCAAAATCAATACTACACAATTTCTGTAGTGTAGGTGAATAGTCTGGTGAAGATACATATCAGATTATAATAGTGGTTATCTCTTGGCTTGTGATGGGAAAAAGACTGAAGAGGTCCAAGGGGACTTCATCTATATGTGTAGTATTACATATTTTTGGCAAATAGATCATACATAATTTATCTGTTAAAAATTAATTAGAAGAAAATAGGGTCCAGGACACAATTCCTGTCTTGGAGGAACTTAATGACTAATGGCCTTATCCCCTGGCAGAGCTGGGATTAGAACCCAGGTTTTCAATTTCCTAGTGCAACGATCTGTCTCTTGGATATATGATAAATTTAACCACCTGTGAAGAATCTCGCACCCTGACTTGCTTTCTGCAAAGGGATAGCTTTTCCAGTTGGCATGAAGGTTAAGGCATTTTATTTCTTTTCTGTGTATGGGGGGTGGATTTTTCATTAAAAGTTTTTTTTTATTAACAAATGAAGAAGTGCCAAGAATATTTATAATGTATGTGTAAGGCATACAGAATAACAATCCAATGAACGCACTCATTAACCTACCACCCAGTTGAAGGAATAGAAGGCATTTTCAAAACATTTTCATAACAGAAACTGGTGAGAACATTTGGACTGTCCCATCAGAGACAAAAACCTAGAGGGCTCGATGGTGTTCTTTTCCAGGCTACGTCAGCACCATTTCCACCACTCCCTAGCAGCGAAATAAATGAAACAAATGGCCCTCTCTGGAGAATTGGAATCTTCTCTTCTTTGTATGCTAAATGGCCAAGAAGTGATTTATCTGGGCTGCTCCTAGAGGGCGAGAAGTCACACAAAGGTCTGAGAGACGCGTCTGGAGGTAAATAGAGTGTCCAAGTGTATTTAGCTAACCATAATACAAACCACAGGAAATATATAGCATGGAGGAAGGAAAATGTGCCTTTGCTGTCTGGGAAGTAATTGAACATTTATAGTTTGGGAATAGTGAGTTCAGAGCTGGAGGAAGGGAGATCCTTGTTTCAGTCAATGAAAAAAAATCAGTGTTCTTTGGAACCCAATGGGGAATTAGGAAGTCCATTTTGAGGTTTCTCAAGTCTTTATCTGAAGAGGGATTTACGCAGGAACTAGTTAAGACTGGACCCAGAACCTGGGTCACACACACACACACTCACAGGTGTATAGACACTTGCATGCAGGACGGCAGAGGAGAGAGGCGGAAGGAGGACAGAGAGACAGAAAGATCAGAGGGGAGAGGTGGAGTTTAATGCCACAGACTTGTCCTCCATGATCTCCTAGGGTACTGGGGGCCACAAGCTCTGACACATGTGGTATGGGAGCCTCACAGGAACATGCTGTTCATTCCAAAAAAGTGCCTGGTAGTCTAAGAGATCAGAACTACAAAGGGATGATTAATGAGTACACAGAAGCTCCTGGCAGCCATCTGGGGCTCCCCAGAAATCCCAATTCCCTCTTTGCAGACAGTGCTGGAGAACGGAGCTCTTTCCCTCCCCACAGCCTGTGGGACTGCCAGATAGAACCCAGGATACAATATTTGGGACATACTTACACTAAAAAATGGTTTGCTGCTTAGCTGAAATTCAGATTTAACTGGGTATAGTTTTTATTTTCCAAATCTAGCAACCCTGTGTTTGTGAAATATGCTTGCCCTGTCCTCCCCCAATTCCTTTTTAAATTCTGATCAAGTCAAAGTTCTGCATTCCCGCAAAGACCCCGGACTGCTTCAGAACGGCCTGTGTAAGGTGATAATTTTCCTTCTTTAGGACCCATAGTCTAATTCTAAGGAGGGAAGAAATGTACTGCTCTCATTTCCACCAACCCCAAGACTGGTCCCCCATTCTGCTTGAAGACTATCTCACCATGTCAGAGAATTTCTAGTGCCTATTAGCCAAGAAGGTCTTTCACTCCAATGTCAGTGGAGAGATTGTGATGGAGATCATTGTGCCAGAATATTCAAGACTAAGAAAGAACTAGAATCTTATCTCTAAACCTTACAGAATCTAGAGGGACATGGCAGGAAGAGTCCGTTAGCACAAAGAACACAACGTTAGTCACAATCACAAACACACCTGGAGTTCAGAAGATGGGCAAGGTGTTTCTTTACTGTTCCCATTGGGCTAGTCCCCTTTCCTCTTGTAGTTAGCCTTGGAGAAAATCTAGAAAGTCCCTTCCACTTTGCTCTCCTCGCAGTTGAAATGGGGAAGACCTGTTACCTTTCCTGCCCGGGGAGGGCAATAGAGGATCATCACCTCATCTAAGCCACGAGGTGGCAAATTGCAGCTTGTGGGGCAAATCCTGCTCACTGCCTGTTTCTGTACAGCTCGTGAGCTAAGAATGGGTTTTATATTTTTAAATGTTTAAAAAAAAGTCAAAAGAGGAATAGCATGAAGTGGGTATGTGGAAATCATACACAATTAAAATTTTGGGGTTCATGGTTTTATTGGAACACAGCCACACTCATTCTTTTATATATTATGTGTGGCTGCGTTCATGCTGTAAGGGCAGAGGTGAATATTTGCAACAAGGACCATGTGGCTCACAAAGCCTAAAATGTTTACACTCTGGCCCTTTTAATATAAATTTTGATGACTCGTGATTTAAGCAATAAATTTCTCTTACTCATAGTAGCTGCCCCTCTGAGAGTGTAGCTTTCAAGTGTATTTACTCTCTGGGCTACAAGATCCCATTCCCACCAGGAATGGATCATTTAGAACCCTTTTGGTGGTCAGGGACAGAAAACCCAGCTCAAAGCGCCCCACTCGTCCTGTCCAAGCTAGCCGCAGTGTGCGACTGATCTAATAGTGCATGCATGTTGATATGAAAACTTTGTTTTGCTTTGGAAACACATTATTGTTATTACTGGAAGAACATTACCACGAAAAATTTCACATGATCTTGGTTTCTATCTCCTGACCTGCCTTCCTGTGTGCGAGCTTTCCTCTTTGTCCCTTCTCCAGAGCTCCCCCTACTGGTAACAGACAGGCTAGAGTAGGTTTCCGGCCTGACAGCCTCATTCTACGTTCCCGACTTTTGTCACATCTTGACAAACATAGAAGATGTCATTTGTAAAGCACATTGAGAGAAACAAGGGGGATTTGTGAGTGTTTCCATAGGGCTCGGTGAAAAAAAATCTGTTATATATTTTATAATTACAATATCTAATTTTTATAATTATGAAAAGGAAATGAAAAAGCATTAGGGAAGATATTAAATGTAAGATTTGTATAAATCTTACAAATAAGATCTTTCCAAAATTTTAAATGTGAAGCTTGATCTTGCTTGCATAAACATAACATTTTAATTTCATATTTTATTTGAAATTGTTACATGTATTTCCTAATCAAGTCTTTAGAATCATGATCTCTTTCAGTTATGATAGTCACTAAACAAAAACATTTGCTTACACAATTAAGTGGGAAAACATGTAAAAACTTTTTTTTAAACAACCATTTTAGCACAGCTTAAATTATATTTACAAATGTGGCAGTTCTTCCCTTATTTTTATCGACAAGTGCGTTAATCGAACTTTCTTATAACGGTGACAGATTTTTAATCCAGTAGAACTTTTGCATATCAACGGCATACATGGCCTGAACAATCACGTGCAGGTAACTTGGACGCTACTAAAATGGCACCTAAGCCACAAGTAGGGAGAAATAGCTCATGTGTACGGAGACAGAGATTTGGGACCTTGGCCTGGAGTGTGTCTCTGAGGAACCCTCAGCCCCGACAGTTGACCGTCACTGCTTAGCTGCATCCTGGGCTGCATGCTTGTACGCTGCATTCCCGGGACTCCCGGAACACGAAATTCTTTCCCCAGCAGCTCCAAGAGCCCCTTGCTCGCTGCGACAGGGGTCTGCTTTACAGAGAACGTGCGCTCTGTAGCTGGCCGGGAGTAGAGCACCTCCTTTGGTTATACTAGTGCATCCTAGCAGGTGGTGAGGCCTAGCTCGTGGAGCCCCCACCTGCAAGGATGTTGGGGCATGCCACTGGATTCTGCTCAGCTTTGGGGCCACTTTCTGAGGAGTGCCAGATGAGGCTACTTGAGGCCAGAGGTGACCTGGCTGTGTGTGTTGGTCACTCCGTGTGCCCTTTTGCTATTGCCAAGGCTGAGGGGATCAATATTTTGCAGAACAGCTGTAACCCATGTGTGGTATACCAGTGAGCTCTGGCCGGGAGGCTCTGCCTTAGCAACTACTGCAGTGTTTCCTGAACAATTGAAGGAGGTGATTCAGGGGAAAAGTACCTTCCAGAGCAAAGTTTAACTCCCATCAACCTGGGCTGCTTTGGGAACAGATTTTTTCCATTATTTTTGTTTACTTTTTTGTTGTCTGGTTGTTAGCTGTGCCTTATACACATATGTGTGTATATATGTACATTAGTGATTGCTCCAAGTAGTACAGTAGACCTCCTTGACCGTTCCCAGGCTGCCTTCAGGTAATATTATTCGACCTCACATAAATGTCAGAGTCTTATGAGTAAGCTTCCATCTCCCTCACTCCCATCCTTTGTGCTATTGTTTTCTGACATTTTATTTCGACATCTCTCATAAACACCACAATACGTTGTTATTTGGTATTATACCATCAATTGTCTTTTAAATTTTTTTTAAAGATTTTATTTATTTATTTGACAGAGAGAGTGAAATAGCGAGAGCAGGAACACAAGCAGGGGGAGTGGGAGAAGGAGAAGCAGGCTTCCCACCAAGCAGGGAGCCCGATGCGGGACTCGATCCCAGGACCCTGGGATCATGACCTGAGCCGAAGGCAGAAGATTAACGACTGAGCCACCCAGGCGGCCCCTGTCTTTTTTTAAAACAGGTTTCTTGGGATGTAAATGTACATATCATAAAATTCACCCAGATAAAATGTATAATTCAATGGTTTGGGGTGTAATTACATTAATTAAACAATGGTGGTAAAGTATGTATAACAGAATTTGCCATTTTAACTATTTCTATGTACGTTTCATCGGCATTAATTATATTATCAATGTTGTACAACTATCACCACTCTTTCTAAAACTTTTTCATCACTCCAAACAGAAACTCTATTAAACAATAGCTCCCTATTCTGTCCTTCCTGCAGCCCAGGAAGTAACTTCTTTTTTCTTAAGATTTATTTATTTATTTTCATTTTATTTTAAAAAAGATTTTATTTATTTATTTATTTATTTATTTAGAGCGGGGGAGGGGCAGAGAGAAAAGGAGAGAGAATCTTCAGCAGACTCCATGCTGAGTGTGGAGCCCCACTGTGGGGTTCAATTCCACAACTCTGAGATCATGACCCAAGCTGAAACCAAGAGTTGGATGCTCAACTGACCAAGACGCCCAGGTGCCCCTTATTTATTTACTTGAGAGAGAGAAAGAGAGAGAGCGAGCAGGGAATGGGTACGGAGGGGCAGAGGCAGAGGGAGAGGGAGAGAGAGAATCTTAAGCAGGCTCCATACTCAGCCCAGAGCCCAACTTGGGGCTTGATCTCACGCCACTGAGAGCGTGACCTGAGCTGAAACCAAGAGTCCTCTGCTTAACTAACTGAGCCACCCATGGGCCCCCAGCCCCTGGTAACTCTAATCTACTTTCTGTCTCTATGAATTTGCCTGTTCTAAGTATCTTATAATTGAAATCATATAATATTTGTCATTTTGTGTCTGGCTTATCTTACTTAGTGTGACGTTTTTAAGGTTCATCCATGTTGTAGTACATATGAAAACTTCATTTCCTTTTAAAGCTAAATAATATTCAGTTGTACTTATATAACACATTTTGTTTATCCATTCATCTGTTGATGGACTAGTTAATTATCTTTTAAGGAAATGAAGAAACAGGAAAAAATGCTCCTTATATAGTTACCCATATATTTTTTATTTATGGAACTTTTCATTTGTTTACATATAACTGAATTTTTATGTTGTCACATCCTGAAAAATGTCCTTTTAACATTTCTAAATGCAGCACAGGTCTGCTAAGGACCAATTCTCTCAAATTTGAAAATAACTTGATTTTTTCCTTCATTTTAGAAGAATATTTTGCTGAATATAGAATTCTAGGTTGAGAGTTTTTTTTTTCTTTGAGCACTTTAAAGATTCCATTCCACTGTCTTCTGGATTGCATTGTTTCTGATGATGTCAGTAGTAATCTTTGTTGTTGTTCTCTTACATGTAATACATCTTCTTTCTGCTATCTGCTTTAAAATTTTTTTCTTTCTCTTTGGTTTTCAACAGTTTGCTGTGATGTCAATAGGTGTAGTTTTATTTGTGTTTATTCTGCTTGGACTTTGTAGAGCTTATTGGATCTGTGGGGTGATATATATATATATTTTTAATCAAATTTAGAAAATTTTATGCCATTATATTTTCATTATATTACTCATAAATTTCCTTGTGTTGTCTCATTCTCTTTCCTATCGTTTTAGGACTCGAATAACAATTATGTTGGACTACTTGATATTGTCCCATGGGCCATGGAGGGGCTCTGTTGATTTTTTTAGCTTTCTTTTTCTCTGTGCTTCAATTTCTAGATTCTATTGCCCATTTTCAAGTTCATTGATATTTTCTTTCTTTTTTTTTTTAAAGATTTTATTTATTTATTTGAGAGAGTTAGAGAGCAAGAGAGTGAGTGAGCTGAGCTGGGGGGAGAGGCAGATGGAGAGGGAGAAGCAGACTCCCTGATGAGCAGGGACCCTGACATGGGGCTCAATCCCAGGACCCTGAGATCACAACCTGAGCCCAAGGCAGTTGCTTAACTGACTGAGCCACCCATGTGCCCCTCATTGATATTTTCTTCTACAGTGACCAATATGCTGAAAAACTCATCCAGTGAATTTTTCATTTCAAATATATTTTCCAGTTCTGGACTTTTCATTGTTTTATTCAATAGTTTCTGTTTATCTGCTGAGATCACCCACTGGTTCACTTGTCATGTCCATCTTTACCTTTAAATCTTTGAATATATTTGTAGTAGTTGTATTAAATTCCTTGTTGGCTGATTTCAATATCTGTGTTGTGTGTAGGTCTATTTCTGTTGCTCCCGCCCCATGCACTTTTGGACAGGGCACATCTATGAGACAGTTGCCTTTCACAATTCTGGGCAGGAATCAAAGCACAAGTCACCTCTCCTGGGGTGTTCAAACTTTAACTTAGATTCCATCACTCTCTCTGATGCCCATGTTTAACTTTCTAAGCCCTCTTACCTCCCTTTCCAATTTTTTTCCTGTTATCTTAGCTCAAAGATGGCTCAAAGTGGTTATTGTTTGTTTTGTTTTGCTTTGTTTTATTTTCTTCTAGTTTGGAATGAGGGGTTGATGCAGAAAGTGGAAAAACTTGGCTCAGCTAGAACTCTTTGACTTCCAGTCATCATCAGTGTTTTACCTGCAAGGAGGCTTTTTGAACTTAGGAGCTGACGGTTCAGTGTGTTGGTCCTCTGACCTCAACATGCCAACTAATACAGGAATGGCAGTCAACTCAAACAGGAGGAAGTATGGGGGGGGGGGGTAGCACAAGATGGGGCAAGATGGGGGAAGAAAGAAACATGATGGTTGCTACTTCAATTGTTGCCTTGCCACACATTTTTTCAGTGAGATCATAGTCATGTTAAACAGAGTTTTGTTAATAATGGCATTATGGTTGCCTCTCCCATTTATAAACTATACATTCAATGTGTGGTACTGACTTGTAGACCTCTGGGAGAGCACAGCTATATGTTAGACAATAATTTTTAAAGGTTGATTTTCATTCAAAGGCCATCTAAAAACATTAAGGGCATTTGGGATCTTCTGACCACCATCTTATAACAGAACTGCTCATTTATATTGTGTATTTATCTGTATTGGTGATAGGGGATTCCTTAGGGTCACAGATTTAATTTTAATGCAGTGTTTGGTTTGGGATATTGGGTACCCAGGGCTCTATGGATGTATACTTAGAGGACAATGTGGATTTTTTTTCTTTAAAAAAGATCTGTATATTACATGAATTGAAGAACTCAAACCATTTTTACTTTGTATTTTATAATAAGACAGGGGTTGTCAAACTATGGCTCATAGGCCAAATGTGGCCTCTGGCCTGTTTTGGTATGGCCTACCAGCTAAGAATGGATTTTACATTTTTTAAAGTTGAAGAAGAAGAAGAGGAGGAGGAGGAGGAGGAGAAGAAGGAAGGAGAGGAGGGTGGGGGAGGAGGAAACAGATTTTATGTGGCCCACAAAGCCTAAAATGTTGACTAAGTAGCTTTTTTTAAAATTATTTTTTAATTTTATTACGTTATGTTAATCACCATACATTACATCATTAGTTTTTGATGTGGTGTTCCATGATTCATTGTTTGTGTATAACACCCAGTGCTCCATTCAATATGTGCCCTCTTTAATATCCATCACCAGGCAACCCCTTCCCCCCTAGAACCCTCAGTTTATTTCTCAGAATCCATAGTCTCTCATGGTTCATCTCCCCCACCGATATCCCCCCCTTATAGAAAAGTTTGTCAAGCTTTGTATTAAAGACTAGAGGGGGGTAGGATGCCTCTGTCATGAGAGAACTGTGACTCAGAGTATTAATTTTTTCCTTTCCTTGGGCTAACAGGAGGTGAGGTGCAACTCCAGCCTGGTTTTATCTTTGTGGAGCCTTCGCTTCTACCCTGATACAGAGAGTCATTGTTTGGGCCTGTGGTGTCACACTCTCTTCTCTCTTGAAATGGTCATGGAAGCATGGATGTCCTCACATGGGACAGACACAGCTGAAGGCCCAGTGTAAGTTCCCAAGGGAGGGACATCTCTCCAGCTGAGAAAGGCAGGCCAGAGCCGAGGTGGTCCTGTGCAGAGGCAGACGGCCGAGCAGAACACAGACCTATCGAGTCAGGACTCTTCTCTCTTTTCTGCTATTTGCTTGCTGTGAGGACTTGCGTGAGTGAGAAGAGAGAATGTGAATGTAATGTCCTGCTGGGTGCTACTTTGAATTCTCTCCCCGGCCTTTGGGACACCCCTGTGGGATGGTAGCATGTTTTATGTTAGGTGCTGGTGGTGAGCGATGCCATTCATTATCTGCGTGGCTTTCAGACTGCCTGTCAACCTTCTTATAGCAATAAATAAGTGACTGTGGATCTCTAGAGATCGAAAGTCTTCTCTTTTTGTGTAATGGCCTGGTGAAAAGGGGCTGAAGTATAACTTTCCTCCAGAATTCCTTTATCATCCTGCTGTTCCATATTTAAGTGCTATTATCTGGAAGTCATTCTTCTCGGCAATAATTTGAAAGAAAGTTGCTTACAAAGGCATCAAGCAGAGGGGACAACTTGCGTAGAATCGAAATGGGAGAGAGATTGAATTCCAGGATAAATCCCTGGTCTGTCCCTTGAAACTGAGGCATATAGATGAGAAAGCAAACAGAAAACAGTAGGTAAACATGCCAGAATGTACAGTGGGTAATGGATATTGAAGGATGATCTTGTCATGCATGCTAAACAGATACTTTTATGAGTTTAAATTGAATTAGCATCTGGAAATTAACAAGGCTAGAAAGAAGGGCAATGTGTTTTTAAGTGATGGCGATGGATAGGTACTATTTGGTGCATATAGATAAATGAAGATTTAATTTGTAACGCATAATGAGCCAGGTGCCTATAAAATAATTTGTTTTTGTAGTTGCTATCACAGAACAAAACAATAGAAATATCCAAGGTCAGGCAATTACTGTTATTACTGTTCTTCTTTGCTTAAATGTTGAAATCAGCCTTGTAGATGGCTATTGATCTGTATTGTTCAAGCTGGATAATGTAAATGTTTTCATTGTCATACCTTCTGTTTCTTCTGTAAAGGATGAAGCATAAAAGTAATTTTTGGTCCTACCTCTTTTGTACATTTACCTTGAGTATGTGTGTGTTGGGTCAGAGTCTGCTCCCGGAGGAAAGGGGAATGGTGTGTATCTTTTCTTCTAGTACATTTTAGTATTAAGACCATTGGTTTTTTATGGTATTCTTGGAGGAGGGCCTGAGAAAGGAACTTTAGCTAGAAGAAGGGACCCAGTTCAGTTTGAAAATGATATAATTTCTGCTCTTCCTTTGGTCATAAACTGCATGGCTCTGTCTAAAGCATAAGTTGAAGCTGCCGTTTGTATCCCGAATGGTGCTGAATTGGGGTGAAGGTGAGGGTGCTGGGGCAGGAGAACCCCATGGGTTTGGGTCAAAGGCAGAGCAGCCCCACTGGGAGAGTTTGCTCTCCTGCGGTCGGCCCCCGGTGCTGAGCACAGCCTGTGTGTGTAGGAATGAGTGCAGAGAGCCTCCATCGCCTGGCTTGCAGGAGGCGAGGGGGCAGTGCTGTTCGCGGCAGCCTTACTAAGAGGTACGTAGCTCAAGCATCACACGGGCTACCATGCAGACCGTGGCTCGTGTGAAGGCGGTATCCACCTGCGACACACTGTTGTGCACAGTGGAACCTGCTTCAAGCTTCAAGCGTCAGCCTCGCAACTGACTGCCTTTCTCTCCTCAGAGTGGTGCCCTGTGAGCTGGGGAAGAGTCATCTTGGGCAGAAGTGGAGGACAGGGCTGCCATATTTTTACTTGTATGAGGAATGAATTTGTGTTTCTGTTTTTTTAATCATTTTTTCTCGTTTCTTCCTAAGGAAGTGTGTTTTAGTGTGTGTGTGTGTGAGAGAGAGAGAGAGAGAGAGAGCGAGCAGGTGGGCAGCCCAGGCATTCCAGGGAAACTCAGTAACTCATACAGGTCTCTAGGCCCGGGGAAGGGTGCCCAGAAGGCCATTTTGTGCAGCCATTCTTAAACCTGGCTCTGCAATTAGGCGCCTCCAGGGATCTTTGACAAATTCACTTTCCAGACCCCACTCCTGGAAGTTCTGATTCAGTCATTTTGAGGACCTAGGAATTTATGTTTCAAAGAAAGCACCCTGGTGATTCTGTTGAGCAGCTGGGTTTGGGGACCCCGGAGCCAGTGCAAGTCCAGCCTGTAAGTGGGAACACACTTAAATCTTCCCCATCTGGGGAGACTATAAATGTCAGAGGACACATGTGGTCATAAATTTTGGCATTAGAACCACTTTGCCATCTCTGGGCCCTCATCGTCTCTTTGATCTTTTTTAAAGCACAAATCCTCGCCTCGTTCTGTTTCCTGCACCTGGAGCCTTCCCCACCACCCAGGTGTTGCGGGTGGGAGTCACTGTGGGACCCGGGCTCGGGACCGGGTGCTTTAACATTCCACCTATTTGAGTGGGAGTGGGAGTAATCCAGAGCAGGCCAGGATTTACACAGGCAAGACCTTGTGTCGTTTCCTGCCCCGGGCACTACCATGCCCCAGGGAGTCCAGGCTGCTTTCCTGCCAGTGGGAGGTGGTGAGGTCAGTGTGCTGAAGGATCCACCCTGGAAAAGAAAAAGGTGTGAAGGGGACTTGAAAATGTTTTAACATGGGCTGGACCCTCACAGAACCCTCGAGAAAAATAAATTTAGCTATTTTGTTTTTATCACTGTTCCTCAAGTTCCACAGTGGAGAATTAGGGGCTAGTCGCCAAGGTGGGGATGCTTTTTTAGCTTTTGTGTATTTTGAAATGGGGGTCTCGGGGGACCCAGGGCCCAGCGAGGGCAGGGAGGAGACGGCTGCCACTTGAGGAGCACCCAGAATAAGAGCTGAGAGGTTGACGTGGTGTTTGTGCATGGTTAAAACGGTGGTGGGGAAGCAGTCTAATTCTTCAGTGACAACCCTTTGTTTTAAGATAAATTTAAACAGAGCTGTTAAGAGAGTTTCACGTTTGTACAAGTGCCTTTTATGAACAATAGTTTCCAAACCATTTAATCATGACCTTGGCACTTTCATCAGAACAGCACAATCCTCAATCTGTCCCTGGCTTTGCTGAGGAGCCGACACACTTCCTGTTCTCCTTAATCGCTTCTCCCATCTGGGAAGCACCGGGCTCTCAGGAAGACACCTGTTTTCTCGCCTGTTATTTTCCAAGCTTGGATCCCTCGTTGGTCCCGAACGGTTGTGAGCAAGGAGATGGGGGCCAGAGGGTCAGGCCTGTCAGTCCTGTGTGACCAAAATCACGAAATATCTGTGAAAGACCCCATCATCTCAGTATCTGCCTGTGAATTCCTGAGTGAGGTTGGGCATTGTTCATGTATTTTTTTCCTTACTGAAAGGTGACTTCTGTTCACTTCAGGAAAAAGGAATTGATGGAGAATGAGAAAAGGAAGATTTTGAAGAAGAATTAAAATCAGAATTAGAAGAAAAAGAAACACAGAGTTAGAGGAGGAAAAAAAAATCTTAGTTTAGAGAAATCCTATGTGTCCTGAGAAGCCTAGCACCTGTATTTTAGATTATCCTGGTTGTGTCCACAAATAGATTTCTTGGCATTTGATAAAGAGAATGAGGCTTAAATGAACAAGGGAATAGCCACGCTTTTAAGAAAGGTTCCCATGCTCATGGGATCTGAGGACTCAACCATAAAGGCTAAGAATAGGGTGGTGTGCCGTGAATTTTTGGCCTTCTCTCAGCCCTGTGTTGCAGGGCAGCGTTCCTGATGAGATCATCTCAGGTGGCCTTCAGCAAGGGCTTACTGGCTGCAGTCCGCTTTCCTGGCAGCACATTTCACTTCCCAGCATTGGCAATTCCCACCTGGACAACTTCCCACAAGAGTCCCAAAGGCCCACACCTCCCATTCTTCCACAAAGCGAAGTTTGTGTGGGATGACAGTGTCTCCCCCACAGGCAGAAGCCACCATGGACTTGGGCATGGCAAATGTCACCGTGGTACCGGCCTGGAGGGGGGTGGAGAGATGGTGCAGGAAATGTCAACACAGTGTAAAACCCAGGCCCTGCCCTCAAGTACCATGCTGTCCACCTGGGAAGGAAAAAAGAAAGTTCACGGGAAAGAGTTAAGAGTGTTTATTCAAGCAAGTTAGAACTGATAAACAAAAACAGAGGCCATGAGTGATTAGAGCATCACGGGGCTAATCAGCAGAGGTATTCTAAAAAGGAGAGTTTCAAATTCAAAGTCAGGTAATGTAATAATAATGATAATAATAATAATAATAATACCAATCATGAGCAAGCAACAACATAATAAAATACTATGATGCTATTTTCCCAAAACTCAAAGCTCATTAAAAAGCTGACTTCATTTGTTATAGCATTTGTGAGACACAAGCATCATTATCCTCATGTTGTGGCAAAGAAACAGAGGCTCAGGAGGATTGAGCCTTTGTTTCTAGCATGTTCCATGCAGAACCATACTCAGAATTCCGATTGCAAGATGAATCCTTGATCTGTCACAAGAGTCCAGGAGTTCATCACCTCTGTCTAGCTTTCTTAAAGCTCCTTCTGAGGAGAGACTATGGCATTATTATGTCACCAGGCTAGTGTCTTTTGGTGGGGGGGAGTAGCTAAGTAATTTTTGGAGGTTTATAAACAGTATATTTGAAATTATTTTATTTTTGGACATATATATGTGAAAAAATGATATATATAAGTTTATTAACAGTGGTTATGTCTGATATACATAATCATGGGTTATCTTTATTTTTTTTTGATCTCCCTGTAAATTATAGAAATGAGTATGCATTGGTTTTGTATTAAAGGGAAAAAAAACCCCTAAAATAGTAAAATAAAAGAAAAGGTTTTAAGGTTTCAAAGCAATTTCTAATTTACTTTTAGATAATTATACCTGTTTTATTTTTATAAAAGAAAACATTTTGTTAAATATTAGAAAATTCAAGTTATAATAATCACTTTATATTGTTGTAGCTTTTGTGTATATTATACATATACATAGTACTTTATAATTTACTGTAACTCCTTTAATCATTTCCCTACTGTTAGCTATCTACTTTTTTTTTTTAGATATCTACTTTTTCTAACTTCTTACTAGTATGAGAAATCTAGAGTAAATGCGGCTAAAATGACTTAAAATGAAAGTAGAAACACCCTGCCCTTCCTCCAAAAGATTCTGAAAAACGGGCAGAAATCCTTTCTGGGAAATTTTATTCATTTCTCACCAAGTTATTTTTTTGACCAGATTTGTGATCTTAACTAAGGAATGGAAAGAAAATAACATTTGTTAAGTACCTACAGCCACCCACAAATGAATCGTAATAATACTTCTTGGTTTTATATTTTAGTAGGTTTTAAAATCAGGAATGATTAGAGTTATGATAGGGAGAGTAGTCCATTTTAGATGGATATTCTTACTATAAGGATGATTAAACACAATAATATGTGATTTTACAAAATCTTTCTCAGTAGGATGGATAAAGAAATATTTGGGTGTATGTGTTTGGGGTGGGGGGTATAACTTATTGTTCACCTGCCCGGACGTCCCTGGAAAGGGTTGCTCCATTTGCTTCTCTGAGGAACAATGGAATACTTTCAGTTCTCATCATGTGTCTCCCAAGTGTCCAAGGATAATTAAATTTTGTATCCAGGAAATATTCCCACGTTTTTGGCACTGTATGAGGAATGGGGGTGGGGAGACTTCAAAGGTGAATCAAGAACCACCTCAGATCCACCTCTTACCTGACATCTTCTAGAGGTTCTCTAGGTTCCTACAGGATGTTTTTATTCCTCTATAGCACTTACCATATGATGTCACAATTTGTTCAGGAAATCCACTTTTTTTCAGATGACAGGACTTACATGCAAGATTCCTGTTGAATCTTAAGACTCTGTAGGAATCTTCAGTGCATGGGGGCAAGTACAACGATTTGTTCAAGGGTTTGTCCCCATCCAGTAGGTGGTGAACTTCCCTGGGCAAGTCCCTGGAAAAGGCCTCATGTTTATTGAATGAATGATGAATGAGCTGGCTCATGAAGGATGATCACACCTCTGTCATACACAGAACGGAGAGAAAGGAAAGAGGAAGACCAGGCAAAATGCTTTCATGGAGATGAAACGATGGCTTGAAGACACTATGAGATGTTTGTCACCTCTGCCCTGCATTTGGCTTCTGTCACTGGGTTGACCACCCTGCTTGCCTCCATGCATTGAAGATTCCCGCTGAGTCTAAGATTCAGTGGGAATCTTCAGTACAAGTCTTGCAGAGAGGCTGGGGTCATCTCAAAAGAGAGGATTTCCCGAAAAGCTGAAAATGTGAGTAGGTAGTTGGGAAAGTTGAGTTGGTGGCAGGAGAGCAGCAGGATTTCTATCTTCTGACCTCATATTAAAATAGAAGTTTTCGTCATCCTCATTTCTCCAAGCCTTGACATTTTTTTTTTTCCTATAAGACAAACTGGCATTTCTCATTTACTCCACAAAACAAATGCAAAAATTATTTAAGGAACCCAGATGGACCATTTATGTCAAAGACTCTGGTTGCAGAGTTCACAGCTGTCCCCTGATACCTGTCCCCCACTTCTTTCACAGTGGTAGGAGCCCAGATTTTTGGCTTGGCACACGGTTGCCCAGAATAAAGCCTGTATTTCTTTTCAGCTTTCCTTCCAGCTATGGAACTCATATTAGCTAAGTTCTGGCTAATGGACATTAGTGGAAGTGGTGAGAGCAACTTACAGGAGATGTCTTTAAAGGAAAGGGACTGTGTGCGTTTCTTCTTCTTGTTGGCAGGAGTGTAGATGTGATAGCTTAACCCCAGCAGCCATTTTGGGTCATGAAGTAACCATGGGGATGGAAGAAGCCACCCCATAGCAGAACAGCAAGACTGAAGAAGCCTGGGTCCCTGAGAGTGTGGAGCCCTAGTCCAGCTCTGGACTAACCAACTGCTCTACTTTTTGAAAGTCGGAGAGATAAGCTAATTTGTTTAAGCTATAGTTATTTTGGATTATTCCATTACAGCAGAATCTAATTCTTTTTTTCTTTTTTAAAGATTTTATTTATTTATTTGACAGAGAGAGACACAGCGAGAGAGGGAACACAAGGGGAGCAGGAGAGGGAGAAGCAAAACAGGCTTCCTGCTGAGCAGGGAGCCCGATGTGGGGCTTGATCCCAAGACCCTGGGATCATGACCTGAGCCGAAGGTAGACGCTTAACGACTGAGCCACCCAGGCGCCCCAGCAGAATTTAATTCTTACTAATACAGCAACTGTGAGTTGCGGAGAATATTTTGCTGATTTACTTCAATGAGGCAAACTACAAGTCTGTCTCCCTGAGCCCAGCACTTCCCCTGGGAGCTTGGCTGATAGTGTAGTGTGAACTGGAGGCCAAAAACCTGACCAGGGTGTGTGGCTCAGATTTTAGAAAGACTTTGGGTCAGGGAGGGCCATAGCATAGGGAAGAGGGCATGGCCTTGCGGTCAGAAAGACTTGGGTTAAAACACTGGATCTATCATTTACAATTTTTGTGATTTGAACTTCAGCTTCTGAGTTATGAGTATTAATCAGATACTGAGAATACGTCGGTACCTGATACATAAGAGGCACTAAAAACAGAGCTATTATTATTAGAATACACTGTGTTAATAGAACCTTAGAACCCCAGGTTTATAAAACTCTTGCTTTCATGTTTGATACCAAGACATTGGTTCATGTTACCTAAACGAATTCCCATAGATAGAAATTTAAAAGTTTAAGCAAACTTCCTGAAAGTAAAAATTTCTTTCAATACATAATAAGATATTTCTGCTCAGTAATAAGTATAAAGTGATATCTTCTCTCCTATATAATAAAGAAACCAAATCTCTACTATGGAATAAGACTGTAAGTAACTATCTTGAATCAGGATTCTTGATCTCGGGAAGCAGAACCATAGAGGCTAATTTTAATAGCAAGAAACTTGTTACAGGGTGTCAGTAGCTTCTGGAATTTCCAGGAAAGCCAGAGAGTCAGGGTTAGAAGGGACCAGGCAGGAGCAGTGCAGCCTGGAGAAGCTCCAACAGTGTCAGGTGGTGGGTCTGGTGGAGACCCCACTGGAGCGCCTCCCCACTGCTGGGCACCTATGAGCGAGGACCTGGAGACTGGAACCTCAGGCACAGCTGCCACAGAACAGAACTTTGGCAGCCACACCGGCCTGTCTCCTACTGTTACCACTGCCTACGTGGCTCAGTTAGGCCCTCAGAGTCAAGGTGATGTTGGGTAGAACCTGGGTCACAGGCAGGCGCAAGGGAGGGGGAGATGTAGCTTTGAAACTCTTCAGACCATAGAACAGTTAGCCTGTCTTAGCTTGGGTTTCCCCAGAATGCAGAGCCTGAGACAAGGGCTTTTATTTTGGGAAGTGATCCTAGGGGAGAGAAAGGGGGCGCTTTAAGATCTTTAAGCCAGAGATTATGACACTGGTTTAAATTGACAAGTTCAGCGATTCCCGCCATGAATGTAAATAAAGGCACAAGAACTATACACAATTCAGGATGGAAATAAATTCCCCCCAAGTCGTGAGGATTCACTATAAAAATCATACCTGCCATAGGCTGGTGCAGCTAGGGAACGATTGTAGTAGTATTTGCAGAGAATGCAGGGCTTGAGATAGGAGAGGGACTGTGAGAAGCAAAAGAATGGGGCTCGTGGGGTCTCACTGAGGGGCTTTGATGCCTAACAGCTTATAGAGGGGAGGAGGACAGCTTGAGATGGTGCTGTGTGTCTGGCCTTGGTGCTTGGGAGCTTGGCATTGTCTTCCCCTGGGCTCCAGAATAATGGAGAGGGCACACATACGGGCTGGAGATGGGAGGATGAAGAGTTCCTTTCGCGTATGCTGAGTTCCAGGTGCCTGTGTGTACGGTATCGTCGGGAATGTGGGTCTGGAGTCAGGAGAGAGGGCATGGCTGGGAATTTAGATGTAAGAATCTTCAGCATTTCAAGGGAAAGTAAAGGAAAAGGAACTGGCAAAGGAGGCTGAGGAGCTCCACACACCCCTGCCAGACCAGACACGTCTGATCCTTCTCTCCTCTGTCCCCGATGACAGGTCTCATGCACGTGACCTTCTTCTCCTCCTCCTGGGTGCTGACATTACCAGTTCTGACTCTCACTGTGCTTCTGTTCTCCTGGGGAGGCGGCGTCCCCAGCTCCTTCTAACTCCTCTGGATCCCTGAAGACAGCAACTGGATTTTCTTATTTACTTGTCTGTTTATTTCTGAAATAAATTTTACTCCTAATCACTGCTGCCTAATATAATGGGAATAATAAAATTCACAAACTCGTAAGATTTAGAGAATCTTAAAAAATTCGTATGGTTTTGATTCCCTGTCTGTGTTCCTGACTCCCTCGCTGAGACAGTAACTGGAATTTCCCTGATTCCTTCTCTCTGCTTTCATGGCTGAGGATGGGACTATTAATCCTTCTCTCTCCTTCTGAGTCCCTCTTCTCCGGGGAAGGACGTGACTCCATAACGACCCGCTTTCTGGCAGAGGCTCGATAGAATTTGTGTAAAAGATATATGTCTTTTGTTCCCACACGGGCAATTTGCAGGTTTGAGAGCCTCCCCCAACCCAGTGCCATCCATATTCTCTTGGCTTCTGCCCTGTGTAGGATTCGGACCCTCTGAATGGTGTTGCTCAAGCCAAGAATCAAGGAGCCTTCAAGAAAGAGGTAGTTGTCAGCTCTGTTGTGTGCTTGTGAAGGTTGATAAAGGGGAGGACTGAGAAGGGGCTATTACACCTGGCAGCCATGTAGTAATTGGTGATTCCTGGGGTTGGATAGACCATGCAGCATGCGGTTAGGCAAGTTTATACTTGCAAGAATAACTTCAACCATTGAAAAATTGTCTGTGCCCAAGATCCTATTGATAGCAAACCTCTTATAAGAAAATATCTCAATTTCTGTGAGCAATACAAGCATCGTGTGTGTGTGTGTGTACGTGTAAAAATAAGGACAGATCCAAGCTAGATCACCATCAGCATTCTGTAATCACAAGGGGCAAGAGGGAATCCATGGGAACTCAGAGGAAATACTTAGATAATGTCCAAAGCAGAAAAATGCACGCATTGAAATGGTAATATTGCTTATATCTGGAAGCACAGTGCTTTTCTTCCTTAGACAGGTAACTGTTATACATGATGAAGTCTCTCTTTATGTCATAAGTTTCAGTTTTGAAAGGATATCACTATTGTACAAGTGGCCTGTTGAATCACAATATACACCAATTGCACCTAAACCCACCTCCCGAGTCTCTGACAAGTGGGAACTGACATTTTTCTGTACCTCACTGGGTGAACATTGTACCCCCTTTTTTTTTAAAGAAAAATTCTAATTTGTTTAAATGTTATTAAAGTGTTCACAGGAAAAGGTCAAGCCCCTTTAATAAACAGTTTGAAAGTATCTGGAAATCTACAGGGCTGGTTAAGGAGAAGACTTAAGCAATTCAATGTAGAATGAGGTTAATAACAAAGGCAAGCAGATGTCCTGGGAGGTAAGGGGCAGCTGGATGGCAGAGACAGAGTGCCAGGGACACTTCTGCTGGTTAAGCACCCATGCTATGTGTCTGCCCTAGCGTCTTCGAAAGTGCTAGGAGGAATTAGAGTCAGAAATATTTAGGGTAAAGGGAGAATCATTACGTATGAGACAACTCCTACCCTCTCTCTGTGGTTTGTAAATGACAGTTTCTGTGACTTCACACTGCCCTAGCCCTCAGAGCAAGCCGAGCCTGACAGAAGAGCAGGGAATATGTATGGGTCTGAGTAGTTGATACCCAAAATGTAAGTTCATAAATCGTCCTCAAAAGAAAGAGTTGTATGATTAACAATTGACTTCTGTTTCTTTCCCTTCCTCCGTCTCTCCTTCCAATCCTTTCTTCCTTTCCTCCTTCCTTCCTGCTTTCCCTGACTTTATCAGATACATGTTGCACACTTACTCGAGGCCAGGCCTCCCTCGCACTGAGAGCATAAAGATGGTTGTGCCGAGGCCCACAGTGACCCCACAGCACAGAGAGAAGCACAGGTTGCTACAGTGACTTGGAGCCGGGCCATCTCATTCAGAACTGAATTGGTGCGGGGCGTGACTCGAGGTAGGGCCTGGGTGATGAGTAGTTGCAGGGGTGATGAAGAGTAGGTGATCTTCAGGGGGCAGGAGTGGAATGAGGGGATAGGGGATAAGAAGGAGGCTAGGATGGTTCCCAGCTTCCTGTTTTGCACAGCAGGGTAGGTGGTGAATACAACAGAAGAAATACTGGGAGAAAAAGTATTTTAGTATTTTTTTTTTTTAATTTTTTTTTAAGATTTTATTTATTTGCGAGAGAGACAATGAGAGACAGAGAGCATGAGAGGGAGGAGGGTCAGAGGGAGAAGCAGACTCCCTGCTGAGCAGGGAGCCTGATGTGGGACTCGATCCCAGGACTCCAGGATCATGACCTGAGCCAAAGGCAGTCGCTTAACCAACTGAGCCACCCAGGCGCCCAAAAGTATTTTAGTATTACGCATATCAAGTTTAAGGTATAATAAGACATTCTAGTGCCTGTAGAGTTGGCTCTTTTACATCTAGTTTAAATACAGTGTAGTACAGATGAACATCTTGTCTACATGCATATGTCTGGACATGTAATACTTATTAAATATGATAGAATAATAATAATTAATAATATAGTAGCAGAATAAGCCACTCTGTCCCCTTCCCCCTCCTTTTCCCTTCCAGTCCTCACCCCAGCATCTAACGCTGTGAGAGGTAGTCATTATTGGCTAGAGATAGGTTTGTGGGATCCCTTTGGAAGACTCTGAAAACCCAGGCCTACTTCTGTAGGGAGGTGCCCACATCTGAGAGAGCCAGCAGTGGTCCAGGCTATGTGGGACAATGCTGGCAGGGTGGAGCTGGGACCCTGACAGAGGACAGAGGGATAGAAAGGGGAAGAGGACTGGAGATTGGGCAAAGGAGAGCATGTTATGTGTCCAAAGAAGACAATCCCCGGTGGATTGTGTAGGGACTGGAAGGTGACCTGAAGAGATAAGAGATGTTTTGTCCCATCTTCTGGCCTCAGTGATCAACTGGTAGTGAGGTTGCATTATTTCTGGTAATGAGCTATACCTCTGTAGCCTTTAGATGTTTTGGAGCTTGTTAAGGCAAGATAGTAATAATAGATAACACTTATTGAGCTAATTATTAGCATATCTCCAAGCACGTGCTTGTTGTTCACATGCATGATCACAGTAACATTATGACAAAAGTATTGTTAGTCCCACTTTATGGGTGAGGCTGTGAGGCTTAGGGAGTGGCTTGCTGATGGAACTAGGGATACAAACTCAGAGCCCACATCCTTAACCATTACGTTCTACTGAACATCCTTGGGGTCAAGGTGGGCTGGGGTGGCCCAGGGGGAACATGTGGTGAGGCAGAAGAGCAGAAGTCTGAACAAAGGGACTTAGGAAACAGTGGTCTTTAAAAGGTAAGTGGGAAAAGAAGAGTCCGCAGGGGAGAATGAGGAGTAGCCACAGAAGGAAGAGAAAAGCCAGAAAGGAGAGTTGTCATGGCAGCCAAGGAAATGGAATTTTGATAAGGAGGGACTAGTTGGCAGCCACTACTGCAGAGAGGTCAAGTACGATAAGCACAGAAACATGTCCATTGAGCTCGACAATATGACGGCCACTGGCATGGGTGATCTTAGCCAAAGCCAGATCGGGGAGGGTTTAGGGAGAATGGGAAGAGAGCAGGTGGAAGCAGAAAGAGCTGATGACTCCATACAGAGTTTGGCTGTGAGGGGGAGGAAGCAAAGGGGGCTGGAGGGGAATGTCAAGTTGAGAGTCTTTATTATTTTTTAGGATCAAGAGAATTCTATGGAGGGCTTACATGCTAGTTGAGTAAAAGAGAGGTTGAAGGCACTGGGTAAACAGAGGGTGACTGAGGGAGAGAGAGGGTGAGAGGGAGAGGGACAGAGAAGTGGGGAAAAAGAGAGAGACAGAGAGAGAGAGACAGCAAGAGACACACTCTCTTGTGTCTTGCTGTAGTAGTTACCTAAACACTCTCTCTTGACAGAGACACAGAGAGAAACTCTAGAGAATAGAGTATAAGTTCCTGAAGGAGCAGCTTTAGATAAAGGTAGGACGCCTCCATTGTGGAGACAGGAAGATACATGTAAGGTCACAGACGGCTGAGGAGGAACATGAGGCTTCATGTATGGTGTTTTCTAATTGCTCTCTGCAGAAGGAGGCAAAGTCATCTGTTGAGAGTGAGGGTAGAAGGCAGAGTTGGGTTGGGTTGAGGATGAGGTGAAAGTTTGCCAGCTAAGGATGGGAGATCATGGATTTTAGTAGCAGCTCAGGTGTAGTACTCATCTATCATTAGATCGCTAGGCTATTCCAAATTTTCACTATCATAAACAGAACAGAGAAGGAATGATAGACTAAAAATAAACTTAAAATTTTTTAAGTAAAAAGAAAAACACTTTCCGTAATTTTCAAGAAGAGACCCATGGTTGGGGGGTGGGGAGGAAGAAGAGACCCATGGAGGGTAGCTTCAAAGTTAGTAATACTTGAGAGAAAAATACCAGTAACTAGTGTCAATAATTTCCAATCAACAAAAAGGAGGAGCCGGACGAGGAAGTCAGGGGCCCAGTGGGTGCGAGCGGGTGATGCTGCTATTGGGGAGTGTGCGCCGGGCGATCCTGGGGTCAGTGGAGGCTGTGCTCTGGGGTTTGAAGTCAATAAAAGGAAGCTGCCACAATTTTTGTACTGCTATTTTTAAAGATGTCACTTATAAGGAACTTAAGAACCTCTTGAGTTCCAAAAAGATTATGTTAATTGATGTTAGAGAGACATGGGAAATTGTCGAGTATGGAAAAATTCCTGGGTCTGTCAATATACCACTGGATGAGGTAGGTGAAGCTCTATAGATGAACCCAAAAGACTTTGAAGAGAAGTACAGTGAAGTAAAACCATCCAAATCTGACAGGCTAGTGTTTTCTTGTTTAGCTGGAGTGAGAAGCAAGAAGGCTTTGGACATGGCAATATCTCTGGGCTTTAGCAGTGCTCAACACTATGCTGGAGGATGGAAGGAATGGGTAACCCATGAATTTTCAGAGAAGAAACACAGAAATTGAATTCTGGAACACAGGTTGGCTCTTTCCTTGTGTTCGTGCAGCCTAAGATAGTGAAATGAACACAATAATAACAATCTAGCCCTGGCATCACTGGTTAATGGAAAGGGGATATTGTGTAATTCAATTTTTTGTTGGATCTTTTCCTTAACTGTAAGTTGAGAATACTACTTGCCCTTGCCTATTTCCAAAGGCTATCGAGGATTGAAATAATGTATGTGACTGGCCATGGAAATATAAGTGTTGGGATTCTAGAAATTAATTTTTAAATAGTTTAGTATAGTACAGTAGTATTCCCAAGCCCAGGTTACTTATAGTACCTAATCATAATGTATGACCATTTGTGTTAGCCTAGCTTCTATTCATTAAAGAGGCTATGAGCTAGACAAGTTATTATTTTTTTAAAATATTTTTATTTGTTTATTTGACAGAGAGAGACACAGCAAGAGAGGGAACACAAGCAGGGAGAGGGAGAAGCAGGCTTCCTGCGGAGCAGGGAGCCTGATGCTGGGCTCGATCCCAGGACCCCGGGATCATGACCCGAGCCGAAGGCAGACGCTTAACCAACTGAGCCACCCAGGCACCCCTAGACAAGTTATTTTTTTAATGATTAAAATATGTTTCAGTTTGTAAATTTTCCCATTTAAGAAAATTCATAAAATTTATTTTCCTGTAATGATATGCAGTACAGATATTTCTGATGGATATACCTTTCACCCATAATGAATATTTAGTGAATACTGAATAAAATAAAAACAGCTAGTAAGCAAAAAAAAAAAATTTCCAATCAAATTTTTATATCAACTAAATTATTTCATGCTGATTAAATTGCTTTTAGCCAAGTTGCTTTTGACCAAGTTGCTTTCCATTAGATTAACTTCCGGTTAAGTCACTTGGAGTTGGGTTTATAGAACAGATACAAAGTTTAGACAAGTGAACAAGAGAGCTTGTTGGCCAGTCATATATCTCTCCTTCAAATTCCATTTTTTCAAGCCATAGCCCTTAGATTTGGTGTGAAATAGAAGAATTTTGATAGTTGGAAAAATGAAAGCTTTAGGTAGCTCTTTAGATAGCTGTTTCTTATTTAGAAACAGAAATACCAGCCTTTCCATATGCGTGTCTCAGAGGCACCAGCATCACACAAGTGTTGGTTGTTCCGTGGGCCTGATTTCTAGAAATCCCTCAGAATTTCCAAATTCAGTGTGAAAAATGCTATTGTAAATAAATTATCCATAATATAAAATTTGAACAGTAAACAATTTTATCAGTAAATAAGAGGGAACAAAAACATTCATAAATGATACTAAAATATCAAATTTTAGTAAACAGTGGGAATTTCTAAAACAGCAATTGTTTAAATAGGAGTCTACATTTCTTTTTTTAAATTTCCTCTATAGGAAAGATGGTAAAGTTAGTGCAGTAACAAGTATGTAAAATTTTCTGTTTCTTGGAATTTGTTATATGTGCCTAGTTAGCTTAGATTTATCCCTCCCTCTAAACTGGCAGAGAAACCATAAGAAACAGAAATCAGATACAAATTCATAGCCTGTGCATAAAGGGGCAAAAAGAATTAAGCCCCTCATTCATATTGTAACCTAAGATGGTGCATAAAGTCCAAAATATAGTCCAGGACCTTCCAGATCGTGGCAGAGTCGCTCTCAGGTGGTATTCCAGCAAGAAGCAAGACTTGGCTCTTGTTGTCAGCTTCCAACCTAATTCAGACAGAGGGTCCCTCCCTTGAGTCATCCAGTCCTTGATTTCAACTGAATCCAAACATGTTTTTAAAAAATCTTTCTGTACTTGTCCTCTGCCTCCCATCCAGATACTTGAGTTGCTTGTTAATCTTTTTTTGATCTATATTCAGAGTCATTTGTCCTTTGCTGGAGACATCCGGAAGCCACTTTTTTCACCCATTTACAATGATGCATATGTAGGGAGGACCTCCATAGCATTACCCAAATAAGCAGCACAATGGGGCAGGCTCAGGGGGAAGCAAGGCTGGGGCCAAAAAGACTCTAGAATAACGGGAGCCAACAGAGGCTCCTCAGAGCTCAGGAAATGTTGATCCTCTGTCCTTCCCACACACCCTGGAGTCTGTCTGCTTCACACATTTGTATCTTTCAAAGAGCCTCCGTTGGCACTTGAAATGGAAGTAGGATGTGCACTTGCCACCACAGCTTAAGATTTATGTAAAGATTTTATGATGGAAATTTGCTCTCCATGCCTATATATTCTTTTATTTAAAGATTCTGTTCTAAACATTCAGAAATTGTTTTATTTTTAAATCAAGGACTATATGACAGTTACAGCCTTTATTCTCATATTTAATACCTGTGGAGTTCAGATAACAGCAGTTTTTATTTAAACTTATTGTGACTCTGACCTGATTAGCTCCTACTTTGCTTCTTGGCAATTTCTGCCCTAAATTCTATCTAGAAACTTCTATTTGAAGGCCATACTTTTCTTTGTAGAATTTCCAGAATGTTTCATTTATCATAATTCATTACCATAGACTTTCCTTCTAATATCTGCTATTCTTGGGCATCTATGCCAGCAGTGTTGTTATTAAGAATGATGTGAGATTAAATGTAGTAGACTTCACTGATCTTAGTGCTCTTTGGTCATGATGCTAACTATTCCTTACCAAGTGGGTCTCAGCTCAACACTGTACATCATGACTACAAGGAAGCACTTGAATTATGTTTCCCTTGGCAAGGGTGAAAAGTCAGAGTGAGACTGATATTAGATTTCTCTACTTTATTTTTTTTCTCCATTGAGTGTGAATCAGCCATCAATCTCAAGTGAGGATCTTTCTTGTAAAAAATTCTGCAAAGTCATTCCACCACTTGAGAGTCTTCAGTGTTGTCATTCTCTTATTATCTAATTGATATTTGATAGTTACAGGACAAACCCAACATTTAAAAATTAATTACCAAAAAATATTATGTACCAGGAATTAAACTAGCTTTTGGGTCAGAGACAAACAAGATAAGATTCCTGCCCTCAAGGAGCTAATAGTTTGTTGGAGAAGACAAATATGTTTTAAGTGCCAGAGTAGTGCTAACTTGGTCTGGGGAGTCCCCCAAAGCTCCACAGCAGGGGTGGTATTTCAGTAGGTTACGCACGGAAGGATGGCTAGAACTCCGTCGGGTAATATAGAGGATTACGTTTGAATATTGGTAAGATCTATTCATTCAATAATAAGAAACCTTGCAAGATTCCAAGTTAATTGCTTAAAATATGTGTTAGATAGGTAGAGCCAGATTACAGGGTATATGGATACTTACTAGGTTATCTTTCCAGTCTGTAATAAATCCTCATTCTCTGATTACCAATCTGCTCCTTTTCCCATCCACATAGGTCCTGGTGGCGGCCGTATTTTGTGAACAGCTCTGAACACTGTTGATTGGACCAGAGCAGGCATGTGATCAAGCTGGGTGGTAGGAGATTTTCACTGGCTCTCTGGCCATGTAGATTGGTTTAGGAATGAACACCTGACCCCAGCTCCCAGAGTCCTACCCCGGAGAGTTAGGTTTAAGGAGAGAGGGAAAGAGTGTGAATAAGAGCAAGTGAGAGAGGCACCAGAAATAAAAATCAAAGTGGACCACTGATGTAAAGCTATAGAACTTCTGGAAGAAAACATAGGAAAGAATCTTTGAGACCTTGGATTAGGCAAAGATTTCTTTAATAGGACACAATAAGTGGGAACTGTAAGAGGAAAAATTCGTAAGTTGGACTTTATATATAAAACTACTCTTTGAAATGTACTGTTCAGAAAATCAAAGGACAAGGCACAGACTGAGAGGAAATATTTGTATGACATGTATTTGATAAAGGACTCATATATAGAATATATAAAAACTTACAACTCAATGAGAAGAGAAACAACCCTCCACTTGATCTTAGCCAAAAGGCTGAGAAGTGATGAGAAACAACGCTCCAAAAATTGACAAAAGAACTAAACAAGTCCTTCACCGAAGAAGAGCTACAGATGGCTCGTAAGCACATGGGAAGATGCTAAACATCATTGTTTATTAGAAACATACAAATAAAAACCATAGTGAGATGCCACTGCATACTACTAGAATGGCGGAAATTAAGAAGACTGACCAAGTAAGTGTTTAAAAGGATGTGAAATGGCTGGAATGCTCACACATTGCTAGTGGAAACACAGAATGGTACAGCCACTTTGGAAACAGTTTGAGAGTTTCTTATAAAGTTAAACATACACTTAAAGTATGACCCAGTAATCCCATTCTTAAATATTTCCCCAAGAGAAATGAAAACATAGGCAAATGTCTACACAAAGACCTGTTCGTGAATGGTCATAGCAGCTTGATTCATAATAGCCCCAAATTGGAAACAACCCAAATGTCCATCAACAGTGGATAAACAAATTGTGGTATATTTATACAATATAATAACAAAAGGGAACCAACCACAAATACGCATAAGAACAGCATGGATATATCTCAAAGACATTATGCTGGGTAAAAAAAAAGTCCTACTGCATATTGTATGACTTTATATGAAATTCTAGAAAAGTCAAAATGTTGGGAATAGAAAGATCAGTGATTGCCAGGGCCAAAAGCGGGGGGAGAGGATGAACTGAAAATAGCACAAAGGGACTGTTTGGAGTGATGGATGTGTTCTATATTTTAATTGTGGTCGTGGCTGCATGACTGTATACATTTGTCAAAACTCATGAATTATACACTTAACAAAGAATAACTTTTACTATATATAACTGATTCTTCATTAAAACTGACCAAAAAAGAATGAGTGTGTGGGGGGCGAGCAGCCTAGGAGTATAAACCGTGGGAGCAGGTAGGACCCTGTGTTCTGCCACAGGATAGCAATGTAGAAAAATCTGATTTGCAGAGAGTGGAAGATGACATGAATGTGCACAAAAGCCAAAGCAGGATCTGGAAAGAGATTCCTAAAGCTGTCTGCCTCCCTGGTTCCAACGTATACCTGGGGCCCAGGTGCATTCCTGTCCCGAGTTCCGTGAGCCCCTTATAATAAAGTTCCTCATTTTGGCCTAAGCATTCTCAATGGATTTCTGTCACTTGCGATCAAAGAAGTCCTACTTCAAGAGGAATTGGGCACCTCTGCAGAACACTGAAAACAAATACTTCTCATGGATGCAATTGTCAAAGGCAGAGAATTTTCTGTGAGGAACATGTGTTTGAGAAACTAGTCTTGCTAGGATTTCCAGAGGAGAAGAATAGAAAGCAGGCACTGGGGTCGGGCCCCTAAAGTCTAGGCCCGTCTCCACGAACCCCTAGCTGTGCTGTCTTGGGCAAGTTTACTCCTCTCACTGAACTTCCATTGCCTCACATGTAAAAGAAGGAATGAAACTGGATTCACGGTTTGTAAACTTTTTATCCAAATTAGATAAACAGCCCAAGAGCCAAGACAGGTACCAGTGGAACAGCACGGGCTGATGTGGAGGGACGCTCCAACTTACCTATTGGGAGCCCAGGAATGCAGCAGAAATACAGTTTGCGGATTGTCGTGTTTGAGGATTAGAGTGGGAAGTCATCTGTATTAGTTGGAATACAAATATAGGAACCAGGAATGTAGGCGCACCTGTAAGATGAGGACAGAAGGAGCAGGGCCTAAAAATGAATGTTTGGAGCCGGAGTCTAGGCTGGGAAACTGAGATAGTGTCCAGAGCAAGACTCTGTTACTCTTCAGCCCAGGGCTCCGTTTCTTTTCCACCTAGCACTTACCGTGTGACTTCTAATAAAATAGAATCATAAGCTCCATGAGGGCAGAAGGCAAATCTCTCTTGTTTACTAATTCTTTCATGCTTCCTCAGAACATTCCATGCCATTAGCCACTCGTTTAAAGAGCCAGTATTCTCTGCACATTCTGCCCCTTATTCCCAGGAGCACCAAGCAGCTGCTGTCAATTTCTCCTCTGCCTCTTCCCACCAGACCTCTAGGTACCAGGGATGGCACGAAGAGGGAGAAACAAAAATATAATGCTGCTTAGCGAGTCACCAGGGTCTTTCTACTGTGGTTCTGTCCCGCATGAACCTCTCGTGAAAATAGAGCTGTTGGGTGGATTGCAAATCTATCCCTAACCGTGGCAGAGAAGGTCAAGGTTGCTAAGAGTTTGTGCCTTATCCTAATATACTAACTGAAGCGGGACTGGAGATCTCAGATGCCTTTTCTCCTTGGCCTCCTACTTGTCCTCTTAGGTGGCTTCTGGGACATCACAGTAGACAAGAGTAGTGTCTATGGTCCCTTCCAGGCTCTATGATGCTGGGACTACGTTCACTTTAAGAAGGTCCTGGATAAGACAATGGAGAAATTATAAAAATAGGAATGACTAAATCGTACTGTTCTTGATTTCAAAACCATTTTACTTCTGAAATCATTAATTAATCCACTCATCAGTGTCTTGGAGCATTTACCAAATGCCCGTGGTTTGTAAAACCTTTACGAGGCACTGAGTTGCCAGTTCCAGCTTTTAGTATGACAGGCTCTGACAAAGGGCTTGATCGTAACTGGGCTCTGGATGAGAGAGAACTCAAATAAGAAACATAAATAGAAATGACAGATCTCCTAGGTCTTGACTCTCTGGGGCTTTTGAGGCTACTGTGGTCATATTTATCATTCTGGGGCTTAGTCAAGTGCCAGAAAACCCAACAGCCATTTTTCTGGGTCGTGTTTTGGGCAGCTTAGGGCAGCTGGCATCATGGAGCAGTTTCAGCCTTCTGGTTGCATGTTGGGGGATTCTGCCGTGCCTTATTTTCTCACGGGCAAGAAAACACGGCTGGCGTAATGGACAAACTTAGCTGTGTTTTTCTTCCCGGCCTCTTTCCTGGTCTATCTATGTAAACACATTGCTACCTGTCATGCACTGGATGAAGGCTCATCCAGGGCCCAGTTCAGACTTCCCTGGTGATCCATGTTCTGGGGTACATTTGGCATGGGCCCATTTGTTGCCCTGGGCCAATCGGCTGTGTGTTGGCCAGAATTGTAGAGCATCGCAGGGGATAGATATCAGATCTGACAGGGCCTTGAGAAGGGTCTGGGGGTCATGTCCACAGGTGGAGGGAAGCAATTGCCATATGTGTTGAAAGCCTATGAATGACTCTCTGGAACTCCCCAGAGGGGAATGTGGGCCTCGTGGTGCCTATAACGTCTGGGAAGAGCACCGTGAGATGTCAGCTGTCCAGAAACTTCAGGGCTGAGTTGTTCTGGGTGATTCCTTCTTCCTGGATGGCTAAGGGTTTACTTATCTCTTGAACCCCTAAACACTTTATTTGACCGCACGAAGTGAGAAGTTTGCTGAGACGTCCGGCATGTGCACAGCTCCCCTTGTAGTCCCTTCCTCCCTCTTGGCTCCTAAAGGGCATCCAGGGAGTGCACAGAAATCCAGTGGAAGACATGGTTCCTAAGGCTCACATATTGTAAATGTTTATGATTATAACCCAAAACTGTAAATATCATTATTAGGGTAACTCTGAAAGCACTTATCAGTCCTTTCCATTATGAAACACAGGGGGAAGGGGAGGGGCTTCTTCCTCGGACCCTCTGGGTGAAGCCTTGGAGCAGGGGCCACGGAGGCAAGGGAATCATTCCTGGTACTTTAAGACTTAGCATGCCCTCCTGATCCTTTCCCTGACAGAGGGTGTCAGTGAAATCCACTGGCCGTGCCCCACCTTTCCTATCTCTCCTTGGGAAATGACCTCTCCTGTTTTGTTTTTATTCCTAGCTTTCTTTACATGGACACATTCCATAACAATTCACCTATTTTAAGTGTATGATTCAACAGTTCTTAGTATATTTATAGAGCTAAGCCATCATCACTACAGTCAATTTTAGACTATTTTTATTACCTGCCCCCGAAAGAAATCCTGTACCCTTAAACTGTCAGGCCCCAATCCCACCATGCCCCTCCCCCTCCCTGCCCTAGGCAACCCTTGTCTACTTTCTGTCTCTATAGACTTGCCTCTTCTGGACACGTAATATAAATGGAATCATACAATATGTGGTCCTTTGTGACTGGCTTTCACTTAGCATCATGTTCTCAAGGTTCGTCCATGATGTAGCATGGGTCAGTACTCCATTCCTTTTTATTGCCAAATAATAGGCCAGTGTGTGGATTTACCACATTTTATTTATTTATTCACCACTTGACAAACACTTGGCTTGTTTCCTGTTTTAGTTATTGTGAAGAATGCTGCCAGGTGCCTGGGTGGCTCAGTTGGTTAAGCGTCTGCCTTCGGCTCAGGTCATGATCCCAGGGTCCTGGGATCAAGTCCTGCATCGGGCTCCCTGCTCCACGGGGAGTCTGCTTTTTCCTCTGGCCCTTCCCCCTTTTGTGCTTTCTCTCACTCTCTCTCTCTCAAATAAAGAAAAGAAGAGAAAAGAATGCTGCCCTAAGCATCTATATACAAATTTACATGTACTCAGGAGTGGAATTGCTGGATTATATGGTAACTCTTTGTTTAACTGTTTGTCCAGGGCTACTTATAAAGTTCGGCAGGTTGGAGATACTCCTTCATACTTCAATACTCCTTGTTGCCATTTCACTTAGAAACTTGGATTGGGAATATGTGTGTGCACTGATTTTTGTTGATGAACTTTCGATTCAACTCTATTAGTGTTCACGTTTGTTTTAGCCTGTGTAGGTAAAAGTCCAGACTCCCTGTGTGTGTGTGTGTGTTGTTATCAAACAATCCTCCTCATTCCTTCCCCCCACCCCTGCCATTTCATTCCCTCTTTGGGACCGTGGTTTGTTTGTTCTTACAAATGACAGAAATAGGAATTGAAAACTCCTATTATACTAAAGACTAGGGGCTGGAGGTGAGGTTAGCGAGGGGGCAAGGGAGGCACGTGGGAAGAGGCTAATTCCTGAAGTGCAGGGCAGGCCGCCGGGCTCCGCGCGCCCCTAGCCCCCCGCGCCCTGGGCCTCCCTGTGGCCGCTGCGCCACCTCCCGGGGCTCCCGGGGCTCCCGGGCTCGGCGCCCTACGTGCGGCCCGGCACTCGCGAGAAGCACCTGCGCCCAGCAGTTGCCAAGGACCGAGGAGCTGTTTGAGACTCCGTATCCTGTTTGGGAATTGTTTCAAACGAAATCAGTGACTCTTCCCTGCATTAAAACATTTTTTTTTTTTTTAAAGGAGAAAAACAGAGGGAGAGCAGCAAGGAGTCTCCCTTCAGAGTGGTGGCTGCACAGCCGTCCCCCTGTCCAGCGACCGTCACCCCGCACCCCGCCTGCTGCCTCGGTGGGCGGCGGGACCACAGGGCCGGTCCTGTGAGGCGGGCCGGAGGAGTGTGGGCAGCTGCGTGCCGGCCGGCGCCTCCTCCCTCCTTGCTCCTGCATCAGCTTTCCCTTCTTTCCTTCATTCACAGCCGTTTGCCGAGAGCGTTCTGTGCGGGCAGGGTGCTAGGCCCTGGGACAGTCAGCCGCCTGGCCCGCGGGCAATCTGTTAGCTCTTTATCCCCTCCGGCCTTTGCCTGGTTTTCTAGCCCCCCTCCATGCATTTCTTACTCCTCTTCCCCTTATACTTCTCTAATTTTCCATGTGAGAGGGACCCCCATTTTTTGAAAAAGTTATTTCCACGTCCATGTTTCATTTTTTGGATCCACACAGAGGGAATTTAGAGTGAGGAGGGTTTGGCACATCCCTGTCCACGCCGGCCTCCTCTCTTCCTTGGAGAGGATAAGGTGAGCCCCAGGCTGAGTGTATCCAAGGAGAGGAGGAAATGTGAGAGCGGCCCCCCTCCATATCTGTGCTCTTGCTACTGGCCACAGACCGGAAGGAAGTGCTGCTCGGGAAGGGGTGTATGTGTGTGTGTGTGTGTGTGTGTGTGTGTGTGGTGTGTAGGGGGTCCCTGGGGAGCTGGCAGAGAGGAGCACTGACTGGAGGCTCTAGCAGTCCCCCAAGCCCACTGGGCCACTTGACTGGTTTCTGGATGCAGCCCCAAAGAGAAGGCTTGAGAAGGCTAGAGAAGGCTTGAGAAGGCTTGAGAAGGCTTCTGGCCCTCCTCTTGGAATACTTTGTCTAAACTCCATCAGCATGCTGTGGGTCTTAGGGGTTTCATATACCAGAATGTTTGGGGGCCCCGCCTCTGACCCGTCTGATTCAGGGGAAGGTCCTCCTTCTAAATAGATGTAAGTAAGAGGTTTTGCCTCTGCCTGCGAGTCATTGCTTTCCTGGAGAGAAGGTACGGCTGTATTCTTGTCTTCCTTAAGCAGGATTCTGCCAGCTGGATGGCCAAGGGGCCAGAACTAGAGCATGGAGGGGCATTTAGAGTAGTGCTCGTTAAACTGTTGGCAGTGAAGGACCGTGTGTGGGTTTTTTTTGTTTGTTTATTTTTTATTTCCAATCATTTGTGAGCTGACTTTTTTTTTTGTAAAATACAATAAAATACTTGAAATTTCAATGGAAAAAAACCCAGACATACAAAATACCAGCTCTGATTTTTAAATTATTATTAGATTTGATAGTTATCAAATTGCTCTGAAAAATTGTTATGATACAGCTTCTGTATTTTTCCTATTGCAGATCAGTAAGAGATTGTGGACTGGCAGTGGTCTGTAGACCACACTCGGGTCCCCACTCCTTCCCCTTATCCCTGAGCCTTGCCCATGGGAGTTGCCAGTTCCTGCCTTTGGCTGGATAACAGAAGCATCCGCAGGCTGAGTGCTGGCTGTGAAGGTCTCTCCACAATGGAGTGTACAAGGGAGCAGAAGTACCCACCTGTGTCTGATCATCGTTCTCTTTAAGACTCAGGGTTTCTGGCTCAGTCGGTTAAGCTCTGCCTTCGGCTCAGGTCCTGATCCCGGGGGTCCTGGGATCGAGTCCCACATCGGGCTTCCTGCTCAGCGGGCAGCCTGCTTCTCCCTCTGCCCCTCCCTCCCCTACTTGTGCTCTCTCTCATGCACACTTTCCCTCAAAAATAAATAAATAAAATCTTTAAAAAAAAAGACTCAGGGTTTCTTAGACAGCAATTTTAGTACTAAGGGGCTGAATCCACCGAAGTCGGTTTTTAGGTACAGAACTTATGGAATCCACAGAATAGCTGCTGTGGTAGGCCCAGGAAGGGCAGAAGCCAGGGCAGTTCCAAGGACCTCAGTAGTCCAAGTTCATGGACCTTTGCTGAGGGCCCCACCATTAACAAGGCTTAGTTCCTGGCTTCCTTAGTCTGTGTGCCTCTTGGCATAAATTATCAAGAGAGAGATTCTGTGGATTGAGCCTGAGAAAAAAAGTCCACCTCAGTCCAGTTCGTGGTAGGCCATGAGATGGAGTCTCATAGTCTGCTCTCCACCCAGTAGGCTTGTGGAAAGCTGCTCCTTGAGAAAGAAGTTAATGGCAGAAGTGGGACCAAGGTGGTTCTTGGGGCAGGCTACTGCCTGTGGAAGGTCTGGGACGATGTGCCAGTTCTCAAGCAGGAGAAAGGGTTTAATCATTAAATAGCAGGGAGAAATTCCCGGCCCTGCCCTGTGCCATCAACTCATCCCCGTGGGTCTCTAAGTGCGCTGAAATGTTGCTTCCTAGCTTCTGGTCTAACTACTCACTTAGCAAACAGGGGTCTCCATGGAAGGCACTGACCTGTGATTTATGTGTCATGAAAGAGCCGGGGTGTTTGATGCCTGTACTTATCTGCTTGAGAAGAAACATTAAATGAGAGCTAATGGACCCTCGGCTTCTAATGTGCCTGCTCCTTGCTTAATGGGCAGCGCCCAAGCGCACAAGTACTCCATTTTAGTCTGGCTCCCTGGACATCTCAACAAAGCTCAGCCACAGCTGGAACCATGAGAAGTCGAACTGAAAGGCCCAGAAGCTGCTGTTTTTCTTCTCTATACCTTCACCATGGAAGGTATAGAAGATGTTTTATACACAAATCTTCAGAATTAAAATCCTAGCACGAAGCAAAAACTGAAGCTGATGACACCATTTCAAATGATGGCTTAACAATCCATAGTTTCAGGCAGAAGTTCCAGATGGCCCTATACCGAACAATTTCTTGTACAGGCGGAGTTCATTTGAATCCAGAAAGGCTGTGTTTTCCTTTAGCCATGGAAGCGGTGGTGAGTGCACAGAATTGGGGAACTCCGCGTCTCTACCGGCAGCAGCCTCTAGGTGGCACTGCAGTGCAACATTATAACACACCCTGCACCGTGTTAGCGGCAGAAAACCAGGGAACGATTAGTGCTCAGCAAAGTTAAACACTTGGAAGGGAGTACAAAAATCACCGCCTAGAGGTTGCTGTAAAAGCCTTGGGACCCCAGACCATTCTCTTCAGGGAACAAATGGCTAAATGGCAAGGATGGTGTAGGAGGGACTATGTACCTCGCGGTGGTTTGCAAAGGCTGGACACAAGTACGACTCACAACTCTCTCATGTGTTTGGGGGATAAGGAGGCAGAGAGAGAACAGAAAGCCTGAGAAAACAGAATAAGGATGAGAGAGGAATGGATTTTTAAAAAAATATTTATTTCTTTACTTATTTTTGAGAGGAATGAATTTTTAAGTTATTATTATTATTTTATTTTGAGGAAGAATGTGGTCTGAAATACATGAAGTTCCTCTGGATTTATTCTCTCCCTGTCCAGTGAACTGAATTAATATTAGTATAGCTAATAGTTATATAGTATAATAGAGAATCATGATAAGTAATACTGATTAAAGGTACTTGTGATCATGAGTGATAAAATGAATTAAGCAAGACAAACTAAGTGAAACAGGATAAAACGTCTTTTCTCATGGACCACCTAGTCTAATATGTGGGTTTATGTTAGGTTTATGATATGAGGAGTAATTTAGCCCACCAGATTTTGATGGTTTGGGAGGTACACATAAGCTTATTATCTGAACCTCATTTATCCCTATATTGCAAGGATTTGTTCAATCTATTCCTCTTTCTAAATGGTGCTCTAAATCAGTGATTCTCAAAGAGTGGTTCCTGGATCAACAGCATCAGCATCACCTGAAAATTTTTTAGAAATGCACATTCCTGAGCCTCACCCCAGAACTCCTAAATCTGGAACTCTGGGGATGCGGCCCAGCCCTCTATGTTTTAGTCAGTCCGCCAGGTGATTCTGATGCATGAGTTTGAGTACAACTGCTCTGAAGAGTCCTTCAAGTGTGTGTGGGGAAGAGGGAGAGTAGATAGATCGTTCAGTAATCATTTGAGCCCTTACTGTCTTTCAGCTGTGTGATAAGTGCTGGGATTACAATCAAGAAAACATGGTTCTAAATTTAGTGGGGAAGGGATGCCTGGGTGGTTCAGTCAGTTAAGCATATCATTTCTTGATTTCAGCTCAGGTCATAATCTTAGGGTTGTGAGATCGAGCCCTGTGTCGGCCTTCGTGCTTAAGATTCTCTTTCTCTCCTTCTCCTTCTGACTCTCCCCCTACTCCTCTTTCCCTCTCTAAAAAAAAAATTAGTGTTGTGTGTGTGTGTGGGGGGGGAGGCGCCTTGGTGGCTCAGTTGTTAAGCGTCTGCCTTTGGCTCAGGTCATGATCCCAGGGTCCTGGGATGGAGCCCTGCATTGAGCCCCGCATTGGGCTCCCTGCTCCGCGGGAAGCCTGCTTCTCCCTCTCCCACTCCCCCTGCTTGTGTTCCCTCTCTCACTGTGTCTCTCTCTGTCAAATAAATAAATAAAATCTTAAAAAAAAATTAGTGGAGAAACAGGCATACCTACAACTATAAATATAATAACTGCTATATAATATAGTAATTCTGTCTAGAAGGAGGGAGGAGAAAGTCTTAGAGGGTGGTGGAGGACATTTGAACAGTCTTGAGGGATGAGAAGATTAATGAGGCAGAGAAGGGCTTGTAACTTTTAACACTGCCTTTCATTATGCCAAAGAAGAGTTTTGTCTACCTCAAAAAATAGAGGAGTCAAGCATATCGAGAGAGATTTTCTTTTCCTATCAGACATTAAGAGGGAAAATCTGGCTGGCCTTGGACTTTCACTCCATGCTAGAAGCCAATAAAGTAGTATCTACAAAGTTCTGAGGAAAGTAGTGACTCTAGGATGTTATACCCAGTCAAGGTGTTGGTCAAATGAAAAGACAATAGGTAGACATTATTGCATATTAACAAACTCAAGAATATAGAATGTGTGAATACTTCCTGGAAAAAAGAATAGCTCAATGACAAGATTCAGCCATGTAAGAGGTAAATCAAAATAAAGGACTCAAGAATGGTATAGGCACAGTAAAAGATGAGTGGTAATCCTTATCAGGGAATATTGTTGAAGAGTGAGAATACTAATTTCCTCATTTTTTTTAAGCAGGAAGTTGATTTTTTTTTTGAGAGAGAGAGAGAGAGCGCGTGTGCTCTCAGGTGGCGATATGGGGAGGGGCAAAGGAAGAGGGAGAGAGAGAATCTCAAGCAGACTCCACATCCAGCCAGTGCAGAGCCTGATGTGGGGCTTGATCTCATGACCCTGAGGTCACCACCCTGAGATCACGACCTGAGCCAAAATCAGAAGAGTCTGACGCTTAACTGACTAAGCCACCCAACTACTTTATGCTTTTTTTTTTTTTAAGATTTTATTTATTTATTTGACAGAGAGAGACACAGCGAGAGAGGTAACACAAGCAGGTGGAGTGGGAGAGGGAGATGTAGGCTTCCCGTGGAGCAGGGAGCCCAATGTGGGACTCGATCCCAGGACCCTGGGATCATGACCTGAGCCGAAGGAAGGCAGATGCCCAATGACTGAGCCACCCGGGCGCCCCACCACTTTATGCTTTTTAATAATCTTTTCTTCTTAACCTAGAGGGCTCTTTTAAGAAATAATACTATTTATGGCAAAGAAACATTTATCTGCAATTTGTTTTCCTTTACTCTCTTCAGCTTCTTTTTTATCTGTTAAGTAAAGCTAAGTTTTGAAACTTTCCAAAAATTAAAACTAGTTATTATAGTAAAATCTCATTTTAACTAGCTTATTTTCCCATCCATCTATCCTTCCATCCACCCATCCATTCATCCTTCCTTCCTTCCTTCCATTCATCCATCCGTCCTTTCATCCATCCTTCCATCCATCCATCCGTCCTTTCATCCATCCATCCATCTTTCTATCCATCCTTGTTTACTCTCTTTCACTCTCATGGTTTTAAGTATCACCTATTTGCTTATGATGTCCAAATATTTACCTTCAGACCTGATGACTCTTCTGACTTTATGTCCAATAGCCCACTTGGACAGCTCCACTTGGATGTCCAGTGAGCACCGCAAACCCCACATGTTCAAAAACAAACTCATTTTCATCTTCCTAATCCAGATTTGCTGTTTCTCCCCTGTATTCCCATATTTCCTGTCTTGGTTCATGATATCACCATCAACTGGGTCACTCAAGTCAGAAACTTGGAGTCATCCTAGATTTCTCACCTCTCCTTCAACCTTCCTATCCAACCAATCAACAACATCGCTTCCTAAATATTTAGTTTTCCTCTCCTCTTTATCCCAGTTACCACTGACCTAGGAAGTATCCTTGCCAGGGTCTTTGACAATAGCTTCTTAACTGGTTTCTGGGCCTCCTTAGCTTCTCTCCATATACATTCATTGTTTATATTCCTGCCAGAATGATCTTTCTAAATGCAAGTTGACCTTGTTACTCTCCAGCTAATATCCTTCAGGGGTTTTTCTATTTCCCTTGGGATAAATCTCAGGCTACTGAGCATACACCATCCTCAGTCTCTGAACTAATACTTCTATCCCCAACTTACTGTGATGTGGACAACTTCTGACTGGAATTCCTTTGTTTCCTTTATGGCCCAGATGATGCCTGCTTATTTATTGAAACGCAGCCCAGAGGTCACTTCAGGAAGTTTTCCTAGTCCTCGGACTAAGTTTATGTCCTCTCTGCTCTGTGGTGTGCTTCGTATACATCTGCTGCAGCATCGGGAGCTTTTATGTGTTGGTCTCACCCACTGTCATTGCAGGTTCCTCTGTGTTAGGAACTGTGTGAATTTGTGTGCGTGTGTTTAATCACAGTGCCTATTACACACCATAGCACATAGTAGGCATACACAGGCTATTGAAATGAACTCAACAATCCTGGTACATCTTTCTATTGATTACCATATACACTCCTGTCCCTTGGGCACAATTGGATAAACACTGACAAATTCAATAGTGCTCCATTTTTCTGAACTCTGGACAGACTACCTTCCTTCTGTGGACACATTCTTTCTTCAGATATGTTAATACTATTGATTAAGTTATAGCTTTCTTTTAGAGCAATCACATTCGAGTCATGTCTCTCTAGACTACATCCTAGACTCCTTAACTGGGTTTCTTCATTCCTTCATTCATTAGTTCACTTATTCTCTTCGTGGAAGTCTGTATGTTTAAGAGGCATCTATTAGGTTCTCAATAAAATGGTGCCCTTTGTATTACTGGCCTTCATTGTGTAAGCCCTTCAAGTTGTGAGCCCGGTGGATGCTTTGGTGGGTGGGATGTGTGCATAAGGTGGGAGCCCACGTCCGGGGAGGGCAGGAGTCCTATATGCTGAGTCCAACTTCAGACGAGTCCCTCAGGTTCTTGAAAACAGTCTAGGATAGAGGTTAAGAGCTCTTTGGAGGGAGGCAGCCCTGGTTTCACATCTCAAGTTAACAGCTTAGTGGACAAGTTCCTAGCTGTGAATCTCTTCAGCTGTTAAGTGGGAGGAGTAGTAGGACTAACCTTATAGGGTTGTTTTGGTAATGAAGAGACGATGTTGAAAACTGCAATGGCAGACGATAAGCATGCAACCAATGGTATTCAACCTCCTCCTTGCTGTCATCATCGCTGTCATCCTCACCGTCATTTAACAGTGAGTGCTCTAGTGTGGCCTCAGCCTGACTATTCTTCAGGTCCTCCTCATACCTCCTCCCCTTGGGATGTGATTTGGTTGATAGAGATGGGAGCTTGAGGAAGACCTGGTGGACATCCCATCTGCCAATTGCCTTTCTCTGCTTCTTCTGTTAGGAGACGCTTTGGGTTTTTAGGGACTCTATTTATACAGGGATTATTTAGCATTTTTATTCTCTGAAGGTGCAGGCATAGATTGAGTCTGTAATTCTAAGGAAAAGGCGTTTAGCTGTGACTTTCTTTGTTTGTCGGGAACATTTCTGTAGATAAGCACCCTGCACAGTAAATAAACTGCATTGTTATTCCATTGCCTAGCAATTTACCTGTAACAGATGGCTGTGCGGCTGTAATGACGTGATGGCTAATCTATACCCCTGCATGATTTTATCTTTTACTGGAGGAGGCTGGCAAGTTTAAAGGGGACGCCCTCAAGGATCAGCTAGGGGAAACCGGTTCTGGTTTTTGTAAGTGAGGTTGGTTTGTTTGTTTTTGTTTTGTTTTGTTTCTTTTTTAACAGAAGGGGCACCAAAAGTCCTGTGTCTGGATTTTGAACGAGTGCTTAATTTCAGGATCAATTACCTTAAGCTTCCCACAAGTAGGTTCTACCTAAAGCTTCCGTTTGATTTAATTAAGGAAGTGTCTCAGTCCTCAAGGCTGTGGTTAATACAGAAGATAATTTTTTTTCTTACTGCATTAGAAATTTTGGATATGTAAATAGCCTATCATCCAACTTGTCTTAAAAGGAACTAACTATTGCCTTTGGCAGTCGGTAAATAAGGCTGCTTTCTTTTATTTAACTTCCTGTATGCTTTTTGATAGAGCCCTCAAAGTGACATTATTAGATCCAAAGGCAAGAACTATTTTATAGCTCTATTAGTTTGACCCTGCTTACCAAAACACCCACACAATTTATAGTGTCACCGTAATTTTCAATGTAAACTCCAGAACTGGACTCTCAATTGCATCTTGTTTCTAAGGGTTTGCTGTTTGTTTCTCTGACTAGATTGAAAGCTTCTGGAAGAGAGGACTGGAAAGGGCACAGACTTGGAGTTCAACCTGGGTTCAACTCCTGGCTTTTAGCCATTAACAGCTCTATGACCTTGGGTACTTTCCTATATTCTTTTTGTTGCTGTTGTCCCAAGGCTTGTTTAAGGTATACTGGCACCCTTTTTAGTACTTTTATTTAGTAAAAATACTTTATATACAAATACACGCATATATACTAATACTTTATATATGAAATCTATACATATTTTTATAGTACTTTAATTACTTTCCTAAATGGTCTCAGATACCCTTCACAGTTTAGATATTATTGGCAGTGCTTGTAATAAGGAACAAGAATTATTTCAAATTGGGAAAAGTTCTCGTAGTGGTACCTACCACTCGCTTTCCCCCATTCATTCCTACCCAACCCTTTCTTAGGAAAGAAAATGTGTCCCTCCTCCTAGTGATGAGTTAGACAGGGTGGCTGCTTGCTGGGGGACTATTTATAGCTCTCTAATCTATTTCTCTCCATCTCCAGCACTACCAATAGTTAAAATTTATGGAAGGCTTACAGTGGGCCGTGCGCTCCACGGGCGTGATCTCATTTAATCCCCACTAAAACCATTATTATTGCCATTTTACAGGTGGGGAATTTGAGGCTTAAAGGGGTGAAGCAAATTATCTAAGGTCACACAGCTAATTAGTGTTAGATTCAGGTCCAATCTCTTGCCTAGACTAGCGTGGAGGACTCTGGTAAGGGGACTGATAGGTGTTCCCGGCATCTCGCTTCCCTCAGGTGATCCTCTTCTCCACATGGAAACAACATGAGCTTTTGCAAAAGAAAACCCAACACATCCTCCTCCCACCCTACCCCGTGTGAACAATCTGCACGATTTGGCTTCTGACCACCTCCCCTGTCTCATCTGGTACCGCTTGCCCTTGCTCTCTGCCTTTTGTGACCTTCTTTCAGTTCTGGGATGTGCCCTCTCTCCTCTGTCCTCAGAGTCTTCGTAGATGTGGTTCCTTCTGGCTGGAACACCCCCTCCTTTCTTGGCCACCAGGGCCCCATCATGTTTCCTCATCCTTTCCTTCTCAACTTTCTCCAGTGACTTTACTCCTGCTGATGTAGGATGCTGCTTGCTGGGGGACCACTGGTACCTCTCTAGCCCCTACTGGCTCTGCAGCGTGAAGATCCGTTTGTTCCTGACCTCACGTTAGCTGAGGTTCCCCCGTGATATGTTTCAGAGCAGGCTGGGCCTTTTCTTAATGGCACTTACCAAGATGTATAGTTTCAAAAATTTTATCTGTGTGGCCATGTGGCTAATGTCTATCTATCCTGCTCTGACTGGAAGTTTTAGGAGGACACACATTGTCCCCTTGGACTCATTTTGTGTCCTTAGTGTCCAGCACAATACTTGGCACATGGTATTGTCATTTACGATGCTGAGTAAAAGCTGAGCCTTAGAAACTGGGACATGCTAACGATCCGTCCTGGGGTGTCTCAGCCCTCTCCTGTTCCTGGAGGAGCAAGCAGCACGTACGCACTGCACGGTCTCTGGGTCTCTTCCCGTGTGTGTATGTGTGCATCTCTGAACGTATGTGTGGCATGCACACATCCGCACAGACCCACACAGGCGCGCGCGCGCACACACACACACACACACGCAGACTCGCACGCACACGCACCCTCTCTCCATTGCAGGCAGCTGAACCAAGAAGGTGAGGAATATTTTTCATGGCGTTATTTTTATGATAATCTATTTCGATGGTTAATTTGGTTTAGGACACTGATTTATCACCAGTTTATAGATCTCTCTCTCTCTCTCTTTTTATTGTCCTATTTGAATTATAAGGATGGCATGTGTGAAATGGAACTTCTTGGCCTATTGTTCTGCTTCTCACGCAACCAGTGTAGTTCAGACAATAAAAAGATCTATAAAATTAATATATACACAGAGTGAGAGATGAAAGACAGAGACAGAGAAAATGGGTAATGCTTTGGAATTGGATACCACATTTATCTCTCTCTGGTGAAGTTTGGAATCAAAATTTACATGTGGAGAAGGTGTAAATGAGGTATGAAGGTGTTGTCCTGTCGTGTGGAAAGAGGTCTAGTAGTTCTGGCTTCCCTGTGTGACTCAGAAAACATATTTTTCCTCTTGTTCTTCACCATTTTAAGGGCTTTTTGACTACCAAGATTACTTCAGAAATATGTGCTCCAAAAATAGGATGTTAAAGAAAATAAATACCAGGTCACTTGGATTATATAATTACTTAGTCTGCCAGGTACATCCCAATTAGACCATCAACAGGCATCTACAATGAGTATTTGCTTGTGAATTTTGTCCAGCGCCCGGTACACTCCTGACACAGGGCAGGTGTTCAATAAATATTTTCAGATAAAAGTATAACTGAAGAACGCTGAGGAGGTATGGCCAGGTAACTAGTACCCCGAGGCACCATCCTGATCTCACTGATTTGTCACCAGAGGAAGGATGGTGTCCCTTTCCCATCATCCCCTCTGGCAATGGTACCACCTAACGTCCTATTCTTGCCAACTTTTCCACTTCTTTTGACTCCTGGCCTCCCTCTTGGGTTTTTTTGTTTTGTTTTGTTTTGTTTTGTTTTTTTACTCTTCCCACACTAGCTATTCACCTGTTCCTTTCAAAGAGTGAGAAGGGAAAAATTCTAGGGGAGTAGTCGATCCCAATAAAATGCCTTCTGCCTGGAAAACAAACAGCAATCTTCCTACCTTCTGAGGAAGTATTTTGAATGACCAGGTGGCAGTTCCCAGATGCGATTTCACTTGAGGTTCTTGGATTGACTATTTATTGCTATGCTTGAAATGATGGTTATTATTGTTACAAATATTATGATGCGGAGGAAGCCAGCTTGCAAGCACAGACAGCTGCATTGTTTACAAACATAATTAATGAGGTGATTTTTAATATCAACAGCTCAGCACCAGCCTCTCTAAAGACTGTTTATGGCCTGGGCCACAGAGCCATTTGTAACTTCCACAGCGCTTCCCTGACGGGGCCGCCTCCAAGAGTCATTTCCGTTGGCTGGGCCCTGGTTTATTTTATGAATGACAAAAATAAACCTCTACTTGTTGCCGGTGAGAAACGGTTTATGTCTAGCAAGCCCACGTTCACCAGAAGATAAACACAGGAATATTTTTTCTAAGAAGTGAAGGTACATTTCTTAGCAGTGAACTTCTGTATTTATACAAGAGTCCTCCAACTAAGGGGGCTGTCCTGGGGAGCTGGGAAGGAATGGCAGATTCCATTTCTAAACATGGAAATGTTTTGTGTGGGATGATGGTCTATAAACACCTGCGATATATCAATACTCAGAAAAATGGCTTCTACTGCAAATAGGCTTTCGACGGCCCGACAATTGAAGCCTTTTACATGACCTCAGACTTTTTTTTCCATTTAGTTATATTTGGGTGAAGGATTTAAACCAAAGATGTTCTCTCCTCTAATTCTGGCCTGGCCTTGCCTAGCCTTTCAAAATGGACTTGAGAGCAAGAATTAGGTAAAACTCATCTTTTGTCTTTATTTTTTCCATTCTGCTCCTGATTTTGAGCTTGGAGGTTCTGTCGGTGATGGGTAGCTTGTGTAACCCCAAATCTGAAGGATATGTTTATTCTTATGAGATGCCTGCCGTTGAGTACCGTCCCAAGCAAATAGGGAAATGGCTCTTCCACTTGCATCATAAAATAGAAATTAATCACCCTTCTAGGCTCTGCTGTATTTAAAAGCAAGAAATGAGTGTTAGTGTGTTTCCTGACTTATTTCTTACATTTCAGAGGTTAGATGATTTAACAGTGTGCTTAAACGTTTTGCCTTTTGTTTTCTCCTCCACAAGCTCAAAGGGAATTACTGTTATTCTATTCCCTCTTGACTTCAGAATGGCCTGGGTATATCTGTTCAGTAAGAGGCAAAAAGATAGGAAGAGATAAAAAAAAAAAAAGACTAAAAATAGTAAAAATGACCCCAGATAATTGAAGTTAGCCGTCTTGTATTTTTCTTGTAATTTTCAGGCAAATGCTTCTGAAACGGAGTTTTATGATTTCAACTCCAAATATCCTTGTTTATTACCTTAATCCACACTAGCTCTGGAGTGGATGATGAGAACTTTGTCAATGCCCCAGGTTTCATAATTTTAGGTGTTGAATAAGAGTGTTCATTTATTTTTTTTCAAGATTTATTTTTATTTATTTTAGAGACAGAGGGAGAACACGAGAGAGCAGGGGTTGGGGGGAGAGGGGCAGAGAGAAAGGGAGAGAGAGTCCTAAGCAGACTCTGCGCTGAGCGCGGAGCTGGATGGGGGGCTCGATCTCATGACCCTAAGATGGTAACCTGAGCAGAAACCAAGAGTTGGAAGCTTAACCGACTGCACCACCCAGGCGCCCCAAGAGTATTCATTTAATACAACTCCACATTTATTGAACATCTGGAGTATATACCCCCTACCCTCAGGGAGCTTAACCATCTCCCAGAGGAGATAGAAACAAATAATGAAGATTTGTCTCTAAAAGTGCACTCTTCTAAAGAGAATTGTTTGTTTGATTGGTTTGACTGCTGGGATTTTCATTCTGCTAATTATAGTAATGAGTAGAGACGAAAAATGGAAGAAGCCAGAGGGAGCTAAATTGATTTATATAGGAAAGGACATGAAGCTACCAGTGGGACAGAAAAGAATAAATCTAGAAGGTAGGAGGAGGGACTGAGGGGTGGGGGTGAAGTTTGAAGGGGTGAAATAAGAGGAAAAGTTTGGGGGACCAACTGCCATGATGTCTGGAATTTTGGGGGACAGTTTTAATGAGAACTTTTATTTTTTTTAAATTGAGATATAACCTACATGAAGTGCACAAATGTTACGTGAACAGCTCAGTACATTTTTATGTATGAATATACTTTGTAACGACCACCCATGTAATGATATAGGAATTTCCATTATTCCAGAGGGTTCTCTTTCATACCCCTCCCAGTTAGCAGCCTGAGGGTGATCATTATTCTGCCTTCTCTCCCCATAGAGGAGTTTCACATGTTTTTATACTTGATATCTGTAGAATCACATAGTATGTATTCTTAGTTTCTAACTTCTTACACTCCACGTTATGTGTGTGAGATAGAATTATCCATTCATACATATATACATTTTTGCGTGTATCAGTAGTTTGCTCTTTTTCATTCTTGTGTACTATTCCATTATGTGACTAGGCCACAGTGAATTTGCTCCTTCTATTGTTAGGGGACATTCAAGGTGCTTCCAATTTGGGGACTATTTTGAATAATACTGCTGTGAACATTGTTGTATGTAGAATTTCTGTCGGGCGTATGCCAGGAGTGCGAGTGCTTGGCCACAGGGTATGTGTGTAGGCTTCCCTTTAGCTGGTCCTGCCAAAGAGTTTTCCAAAGGGATGGTACCAACTGCTGTCCCCACGATACTCTAAAGTGTTGCTCCACATCTTTGGCAACATATAATGAGAACTTTGAGGAATTCTTTTTGGGCATTGTGTGGTATAGTTTCCCCCTTTGCTACCCTTTGTGAGGCTTCAGGAAAGACCCGGAATTTGGAATCAGATTTATGTCAGATTTCTTGCCTTCACTGCCAAGGGCAGCAATCTCAGGTTCCCCTGGGCATGAATCATGGCTTCTCCTCTTAGTAACTGTATATTCTTAGGCACGGTGTGTGTGTGTGTGTGTGTGTGTGTGTGTATTGCCTTCTGAGCCTTTTATTCTTCATCAGCAGAATGAGAATCATAGAATCACTGCACAGGGTGTTTATAAGGATTGAATGAGATAGCGCACATCAAGCCCTTTGCACAGGGCCAGGCATGTAATTAGTACTCAGAAAATGCTGGCTTGTGGTTCTATTAACAGAAGTGAGAAAATTCCAGGGGGAAGGGTTAAACGCAGGGAGGATAGTGTTGGGAAACCTGGGCCAGATCTCTATATCCATCTGGAGTTTCTCCTTTCATAGCTAACCTTTGAAAGTTTGGGGGGATTTGATTATTAGAGACAATCATTCCCTATTGCCGAAAGCACTGTGCCCTTTCTCTGCACCCAGGTCGGCCACCGTGACCTTGCAGGCATTTCATTTTCAAGCTTCGCTTGTCTGAGACAGGGGTGTGCCGAGGCCATCCTGTGGCCCGACCTCACCAGCCACCATCATGGGGAATTTTAGCAACAAGATGTACAATTATCCAAAGGCTCTCCTCAACGGAGAATGGTAATAGGCAAGGGAAGAGAAAACCGAGGAGAGGAACTTCAAAGAGAAAAAAAGAAAAAAAAGGAAGCCTATTTAATTTTATGGTTGACGCAACTTGTTACATGTGTTTGTGTCCTGCCAGGATAAATCGGATCATCTGATTTTCAAATTGCCGGCTCTATTGTTTCAGAAATAGAGGATGTAAATAATTTCAGTGCAATCTCCCGGATCTGGACCTCTCTCATCCAGAACTGTTATCAGCATTAGCATAATTTATGGTGCTATCTAATAATGAAATCACTGAACACTGATTGTACAGCTTCTTAAAGCTATAATTATTGCTCATTAGGAATGGATTTCATATTGTTTGCTCCTGGCACATAGCAAGTTATGGAAAGGGAAAAGTTGTCAGTAGAAGTAAGACACCAGGGAAGGCACTTTTTTGGTTCCCAAGTATTCTCCCTGATGAATCCCTGTGGGATTTTGTTTTTCATAGGAGAGAACCATTGGCCGCCCCAGGGGCCATTTATTATCTTATTTCTTTGTGAAGGGAATTAATTTTAGCTGCACGCCGTGTTTCTTTTTCAGTCCAGGAGGTAGTGAGGGGTGAGTAAATGTAGACTGAATGAGTGTGTGAACAAAGGAATGAAGGAAGACAAAAGTCACAGTGGCAGCCCGTTACATTTGACGTCCAGCTCCCACCAAACATTAACACAAGAACTGCCCACTAAGCTCCCCGAGAGGTTAGAGTTGACCATTTTTCAGGGATGTTCATCTGAAATAAGTCTTAGCATGTTCATCTCCAAACATCTTAATGTGCATTTTTTAAATTTACAGAAGCAGTGCTTGACTTTTTCACTGTAAAAGATTTGAACAATACGTATATGTACCGAGTAAAACGTGGGCACCCCTTTCATTCACTCTGGTTGATCCTCTTCCTGAGGTAATGGCCCTTAACCATAATGGCCTTGGTATTCCTGGTGGTACTGAGAACTCATTGCCTAGGAGAACAGGAAAAAAAAAGGCTGCTCTTGTTGGCTAGCAAATCCCTTCCAAATGGACCATGGGCCTGGGGAAGGCTTGGTCTTAACTCTAAAGATGGAGGTTTAGTTAGCAATTTCTATTGAATACAATGGTTGGGAGAATTACACATTTCGGCATGGGAAGGAGCAGTGACAATTACACTGTTTGCAAAACAGAGGCCACTGTCAATAGGCTCATGCTTCTGGGAATGGGGAAAAAGGCTTATTAATGAAGACTTGAGTTCATAATGAACAGTGTCTAGCTTGTGATGTCATCAACTTTAATGGAATATAGCTTGGCCTTGAGATTGGTATATTTTATTTGACCTTCATGGGTTGAACGTAATTTCTGTGTTCGTCAATTAATCCAGCCTGGTGATTTATCCAGGCCCAAGTCAGATTTGCAGGCTGGCTTTTTTGTACCCGATTCTAGCTTCCTTAGGTCTTTTGGCATGAAACGTGAAAGCGCTAAAGAAATCAAATGACTATTTCTTTAATAGATTCTTTTCCTTACTTGTTGATAACTGTGCTCTCTTTTCCTTAAATATCCTCTTATCTAGGGCCTTCTCGTCCCTGAGAGTACAGGGAAAATGTCAGATATGCAGAAATTAAAAAAAAAAAAACACCCTTATTCTTTCACTGGAAAATTTCAAACTTTAGTAAAACTGTAGAAATGTTTAAATTGCCTTCCAATTTCTGAAAGAAATTGGTTTCCTTTAACGCTTAACGAGATAAACTGCAATTCGATTCAAGTCATTTTTCTGCCTCTCCTTGTTGACAATCTGAGCTCTGTTTTTTTGGTTTCCTCTTGCTTTCTGATTGACTTCAAGATTGCATCTAATCTTTTTATTCTATCTTGCACGAATACAGCCTGCAATGTGTTGTGACAAGGAGCCAGACCTCCTATTAGCATATATTTATACCTTGCCGCACGCAAAGTGGTGCTCGGGGATTATTAAACCAGGCTGGAGCTCTGAAGACACATAAAAGGCATCAGATTCACCCCTCCCCCTGGAAAATCCTCTATCCCCACTGTCTATTCACATGGAGATCTAATTGTTTGGAGAAAGGGATAAATGAGAGGAATAGTAGAGAGCAGTTGTGGATGAAGTTAATATGATGGAGGAATTATCAGATAATTACAGACATGGGGAGATGTGAGAGATGATCATTGTCCTCAAAGGATCTGGAGACACCTTGGAGGAAATTTAAGGGCCATTCTGGGAATCAGTTGATAACATGGTCAAGTTAGCTTGCTGAGGAAGGAACTAGAATATGGAGAGATCTGGGGAGAGGTCTGGGAATAGATAGGTTAGAGATATTTATGATTTGTAGGATTCAGAATAGGAATTAAGAGGGCCAGATGCCAGCAGATGAAGATAGGGTCTAGGATTTCAGGACAGGGTTCCTTCTAAGGCGACTTGAGGAGAAAGGTGATAGACAATATCTCTTCAGGTTCTATTTGTTTTCCCATAAATAGAAACCAACAGAGCAAACTTGAACAATATTGTGACACATGCCTACATAGTTTTCTTTCAGTAGGATTCTTGGGCCCTCCAGGGTCTCAGAGTTTATGAATTAGTAACCTCTGTCTGCTATCAAAACTGGCAGTGATCTGACATTAGTCATTCACACATGGGTTTGACCTAATTTCCACTTATGCTAACCATCCCACAGCACTTCTATTTTTAAGCCTGTTTTCTCTAATTGCAGAAAGACAGCCTTTGTCTTCTCTGAAAGAAATTTTGAGCATTAGTAAAAAGTGAAAGAGACAATTCGGGGGAAGGGAAACTATTCTAATGATTTGTATGCTAAGGGATTGGTCTGGAAGAGAAATTATTTTTCTCTCTCGACTTCCTAAGAGTTCCTGTACTCCTAAGATGGTAAGTCCCAGTGACTGCTCTTGGGAATTTCTGAGTTGTTTTTTTTAAGATTTGTTTACTTATTTTAGAGGGAGTGAGAGCATGAGCGGGAGGGGCAGAGGGAGAGGGAGAGAGAATCTCAAGCAGACTACAAGCTAATCATGGGGCCCAATGTGGGGCTCAATCTCAGGACCCTGAGATCACGACCTGAACCAAAACCAAGAGTCAGATGCTTCACTGACTGTGCCACCCAGGTGCCCTGGAATTTCTGAGTTTTGAGAACTTTTTCATTATGATGCACATCTCACGGTCTTGTACACATCGGTCTTCTCTAATTGTCTTTGACCACTCTGGGGATGGAGATGGTGTCTCATTCACCTGTGTTTTCTATTGATAGTTGGTGTCCAATACCCAGTTTTTGAGCTATACATTAGAGGCATCACAGTTTATCCCAACTTTGTACCTTTAAATATTTTAGCCTTTGAAATAGGAAGTTAGATCCAGGGTACCATTTAGGTTGTATGCCCAAGTGTATTGGGGTGGGCTTGGCTTTCCTTTATTTTTCCTGGTGCTTGGAGTAGTGAGCTGATCTTATCTGTTCTGGGGCTCAGAGCTTATGGCAGCTGTCCCCTGGCCCATGCCTGCCTGGTGCTAGGCAGACTCCTATTGCTGTCTGCCTTTCTCTGGCATCTATGATTTGGGCTGGCATGTGTCCCTTATTTGGCTCCTTCCTTTCTCCTCTGTTGTAAGATTCAGGACATAGTCTGGGCATAGGAAATAGTCAGAGAAGGGCAAAGAAATAACTTTGGGCCCAGTGTAATTCGGTCTGAATAACTTATGGGAAAGGAACTCACACAGTGTTCAGAAGTCATTATTTTGCTTTCCTTTGTATACATCTCCCTTGGGGACCTTAAGGGCTGGAGGGGTGGCTGGGTTACAGTGGGATCTAAGGAAACTAAAAACTTGATTTGACTATATACAGTACACATTTATCAGGGACATTTTTCCAGGCAGGAGAGGAATGACCAGGTAGATGACTAGATATACTTGATTTTCTTTGTTTAAGGCTGTATTTTGTGGAATCAAAGCTCACAATGTGTATGAATAGTGCCTTTTAAGAAACAAGACCAATTGTATGAGCCATGTGTGAACATTAAACGTCCTATTTCAAAGGCTAAAGTATTTAAAAGTACAACATTGGGATAAACTGTGATGCCTCTGATGTACAGCTCAAAAACTGGGTATTGGACATCAACTGTCAATAGAAATCACAGGTGAATGAGACACCATCTCCATCCCCAGAGTGGTCAAAGACAATTAGAGAAGACAGATGTGTACAAGACTGTGAGATGTGCATCATAATGAAAAAGTTTTGATGGGGTGTTCTCCCCAGGCCTTTCTGAAAGAGTTTGACTTGAGCTGAGACCTGAACAGCACAAGGCAGTGAGGGATGTGGATCTGGGCAGAGGGCATGGCAAATGCTTGCCACTAATTCTTTAAAGTCAGTGATACTGAACCTTTAGTTTGATTTAAAATAACATTACTAAACTGAAAGAGATAAAAGAAAGAGGGCTTGATGAGTTAGATTTTTTTTTTTTTACTTTTTCAAACTTTATTATTATTTTTTTAAATTTTATTATGTTATGTTAGTCACCATACATTACATCATTAGTTTTTGATGTAGTGATCCACAATCCATTGTTTTCGTATAACACCCAGTGCTCCATGCAGTACGTGCCCTCCTTAATACCCATCACCAGGCTAACCAATCCCCTCTCCCCCCTCCCCTGTTTGTTTCTCAGGTCCATAGTCTCTCATGGTTCATCTCTCCCTCCAAATCCCCCCCCCCATTTTTCCCTTTCTTCTCCTAATGTCCTTGTTATTCCTTATGTTCCACAAATAAGTGAAACCATATGATAATTGACTTTCTCTGCTTGACTTATTTCACTTAGCATAATCTCTTCCAGTCCCATGCATGTTGATGTAGAAGTTGGGTATTTATCTTTTCTGATGGCTGAGTAATATTCCATTGTATATATGGACCACATCTTCTTTATCCATTCATCTGGTGAAGGGCATCTTGGCTCTTTCTACAGTTTGGCTATTGCGGACATTGCTGCTATGAACACTGGGGTGCATATGGCCCTTCTCTTCACTACATCTGTGTCTTTGTGGTAAATACCCAGGAGTGCAATTGCTGGGTCATAGGGTAGCTCTATTTTTAAATTTTTGAGGCACCTCCACACTGTTTTCCAAAGTGGCTGTACCAACTTGCATTCCCACCAACAGTGTAAGAGGGTTCCCCTTTCTCCACAATCTCTCCAACATTTGTTGTTTCTTTCCCTGTCCATTTTTGCCATTCTAACTGGTGTAAGGTGGTATCTCATTGTGGTTTTGGATTTCCCTGATGGCTAATGATGATGAACATTTTTTCATGTGTCTGTTAGCCATTTGTATGTCTTCTTCAGAGAAGTCTTTTCATATCTTCTGCCCACTTTTTGACTTGATTATTTGTTTTTTGGGTGTTGAGTTTGAGAAGTTCTTTATAGATTTTGGATACCAGCCCTTTATCTGTAGTGTCATTTGCAAATATCTTCTCCCATTCTGTGGGTTGCCTCTTTGTTTTGTTGACCGTTTCCTTTGCTGTGCAGAAGCTTTTTATCTTGATGAAGTCCCAAAAGTTCATTTTTGCTTTTGTTTCACTAGCTTTTGGAGATGTATCTTGAAAGAAGTTGCTGTGGCCGATGTCAAAGAGATTACTGCCTATGTTCTCCTCTAGGATTTTGATGGATTCCTGTCTCACATTGAGGTCTTTCATCCCCTTTGAGTTTATCTTTGTGAGTGGTGTTAGAGAATGGTCGAGTTTCATTCTTCTGCATGTGGCTGTCCAATTTTCCCAGCACCATTTATTGAAGAGACTGTCTTTTTTCCATTGCATGTTTTTTCCTGCTTTGTCAAAGATTATTTGACCATAGAGTTGAGGGTCCATATCTGGGTTCTCTATTCTGTTCCATTGGTCTGTATGTCTGTTTTTGTGCCAGGACCATGCTGTCTTGGTGATCACTGCTTTGTAATATAGCTTGAAATCGGGCAACGTGATGCCCCCAGCTTTGTTTCTCTTTTTCAACATCTCCTTGGTGATTTGGGGTCTTTTCTGATTCCATACAAATTTTAGGATTGTTTGTTCCAGCACTTTGAAAAATGTCATTGGAATTTTGATCGGGATGGCATTGAAGGTATAGATTGCTCTGGGTAGCATAGACATTTTAACAATGTTTATTCTTCCGATCCATGAGCATGGAATATTTTTCCATCTTTTTGAGTCTTCTTCAATTTCTTTCATGAGTGTTTTGTAGTTCCTAGAGTATAGATCCTTTACCTCTTTGGTTAGGTTTATTCCGAGGTATCTTATGGTTTTCGGTGCTATTGTAAATGGAATCGTTTCTTTAATTTCTCTTTCTACAGTTGCGTTGTTAGTGTATAAGAAAGCAACTGATTTCTGTGCATTGATTTTGTATCCTGCCACATTACTGAATTGCTGGATGAGTTCTAGTAATTTGGGGGTGGAGTCTTTTGGGTTTTCCACATAAAGTATCATGTCGTCTGCGAAAAGAGAGAGTTTGACTTCTTCTTTGCCAATTTGAATACCTTTTATTTCTTTTTGTTGTCTGATTGCTGTTGCTAGGACTTCTAGTACTATGTTGAACAATAGTGGTGAGAGTGGGCATCCTTGACGTGTTCCTGATCTTAAGGGAAAGGCTCTCAGCTTTTCCCCATTGAGGATGATATTCGCTGTGGGTTTTTCATAGATGTATTTTATGAACTTGAGGAATGTTCCCTCTATCCCTATACTCTGGAGAGTTTTAATCAGGAAAGGATGTTGTATTTTGTCAAATGCTTTTTCTGCATCAATTGAGAGGACCATATGGTTCTTCTCCCTCCTCTTATTAATGTGTTCTATCACATTGATTGATTTGCGAATGTTGAACCACCCTTGCATCCCGGGGATAAATCCCACTTGGTCGTGGTGGATGATCCTTTTAATGTATTGTTGGATCCTATTAGCTAGGATTTTGTTGAGGATTTTGGAATCCATATTCATCAGGGATATCGGTCTGAAATTCTCCTTTTTGATGGGGTCTTTGCCTGGTTTGGGGATTAAGGTAATGCTGGCCTCATAGAATGAGTTTGGAAGTTTTCCTTCTGTTTCTATTTTTTGAAACAGCTTCAGTAGAATAGGTATTATTTCTTCTTTGAATGTTTGGTAGAATTCCCCAGGGAATCCATCAGTCCCTGGACTCTTGTTTTTTGGGAGGTTTTTGATCACTGCTTCAATCTCGTTACTGGTTATTGGCCTATTCAGGTTGTCAATTTCTTCCTGTTTCAGTCTTGGCAGCTTATAGGTTTCCAGGAAGGCCTCCAGTTCATCCAGATTGCTCAGTTTATTGGCATATAGTTGTTGATAATAATTTCTAATAATTGTTTCTATTTCCTTGGTGTTAGTCGTGATCTCTCCCCTTTCATTCATAATTTTATTAATTTGGGTCCTTTCTCTCTTCTTTTGGATAAGTCTGGCCAGTGGTTTATCAATCTTATTAATTCTTTCAAAGAACCAACTTCTAGTTTCATTGATCTGATCTACTGTGTTTCTGGTTTCTAATTCATTGATTTCTGCTCTAATTTTAATTATTTCTCTTCTAATGCATGGCCTAGGCGTCATTTGTTGCTTTTTCTCTAGTTCTTTAAGGTGTAGAGTTAGTTGGTGAATTTGGGATTTTTCTATTTTTTTGAGTGAGGCTTGGATGGCTATGTATTTCCCCCTTAGGACCGCCTTTGCAGTATCCCATAGGTTTTGGACCGATGTGTTTTCGTTCTCATTGATTTCCATGAATTGTTTAAATTCTTCTTTGATTTCTTGGTTGACCCAAACATTCTTGAGCAGAGTGGTCTTTAGCTTCCAAGTGTTTGAATTTCTGCCAAATTTTTTCTTGTGATTGAGTTCCAGTTTTAGAGCACTGTGGTCTGAGAATATGCAGGGAATAATCTCAATCTTTTGGTATCAGTTGAGACCTGATTTGTGACCCAGTATATGGTCTATTCTGGAGAAAGTTCCATGTGCACTCGAGAAGAATGAGTATTCTGTTGTTTTAGGGTGGAATGTTCTGTAAATATCTATGAGGTCCATCTGGTCCAATGTATCATTCAAAGCTCTTGTTTCCTTGTTGATTTTCTGCTTAGATGATCTGTCTATTGCTGAGAGTGGAGTATTGAGGTCTCCTACAATTAACGTATTGTTATCAATATGACTCTTTATTTTGGTTAACAGTTGGCTTATGTAGATAGCTGCTCCCATGTTGGGGGCATAGATATTTACAATTGTTAGATCTTCTTGTTGGATAGACCCTTTAAGAATGATATCGTGTCCTTCTGTGTCTCTTATTACAGACTTTAGTTTAAAATCTAATTTGTCTGATGTAAGAATTGCTACCCCAGCTTTCTTTTGAAGTCCGCTGGCATGGAAGATAGATCTCCATCCCTTCACTTTCAGTCTGGATGTATCTTTAGGTTCAAAATGAGTCTCTTGTAGACAGCATATGGATGGGTCCTGTCTTTTTATCCAATCTGCAACCCTGTGCCGTTTTATGGGAGCGTTTAGGCCATTCACGTTGAGAGTGATTATTGAAAGATATGAATTAATTGTCATCATGTTGCCTGTGAAGACGTTGTTTTTATAGATTGTCCCTGTAAATTTCTGTTGTAGATCACTCTTGGGGTCTTTCTCCTTTTATAGAACCCCCCTTAATATTTCTTGCAGGGCCGGCTTAGTGGTCACATATTCTTTCAACTTCTGCCGGTCGTGGAAGCTCTGCATCTCTCCATCCATTCTAAATGAAAGCCTTGCCAGATAAAGTATTCTTGGCTGCATGTTCTTCTCATTTAGTACTCTGAATATGTCTTGCCAGGCCTTTCTGGCTTGCCAGGTCTCTGTGGATAGGTCTGACGTTATTCTGATGTTCCTCCCTCTGTACGTAAGGAATTCCTTCCCCTAACTGCCCTTAAGATGGTTTCCTTGGTTCTAAGATTTGCAAGCTTTACTATTACATGCCGGGGTGTTGGCCTGTTTTCCTTGATCTTAGGAGGGGTCCTCTCTGCCTCTAGGACTCGAATGTTTGTTTCATTCCCCAGATTAGGGAAGTTCTCAGCTACGATTTGCTCAAATACATCTTCTAGCCCTCTCTCTCTCTCCACTCCCTCTGGGATTCCAATAATTCTGACATTGGAACGCCTCATGGTGTCACTTATTTCTCTGATTCTATTTTCATGGATTCTGAGTTGTTTTTCCCTGGCCTCCTCTTTTCCCTTTTTATCTATTATACTGTCTTCCAGATCGCTTATTCTCTCTTCTGTCTCAGTTACCCTAGCTGTTAGATTATCTAGATTGGATTGGATCTCATTGATAGCGTTTTTAAGTTCTGCCAATTCACCTTTTATTTCTGCCCTTAGAGACTCGATGTTGCCATTAATTGATTTCTCCACTCTAGCCATTGTCTTCACAATTGCTAGCCTGAATTCCATCTCCGACATCTTGGTTATATCTGCATCCATTTGTAAATCTGCAGCATTAGTCATAATCTCTGAGTCTTTTCTGTTTTGGGGGCTCCTCCTCCTAGTCATTCTGTTGATGGGTGTTTGAGGGAATAGAGTCGGAATTATTGACCAGCACCCAAGCAAGATGCACCTGTTTTCTAGGGACCTTAGGGTTGCTGGCCTCTTGTTTTCCCAGCCTGTCTTCTGCAGGAGGGGCCTGCCTCGCTGTTACTCAGGCAACCCTGTTTGGGCGGAGTTGCCCTGCCCCCTGTGGCGGGGGATGGGCTCAGTGAGAATCAGTCTTTGGGGGTTTTGTTCTCTGGCGCCTTCCCCTGGCGGCTTTCTGCGTCTCTTCCGGGAGTCAGAGCAGAAGAGACCGTTTCCAACCCTCTGCCTCAGAGCAGAGAGACCGCAGTCTGTTCTTCAGTGAGCTCTCCAGGCCACACCGTCTCCATTTCTGTCCGTGCTGCTATAAACTGCAGTGTCCTGGGTTGTGCGCCCCTCCGCAGCGCCCCCAGTCCTGCCTCCAGGTCGGGGCACGTCTCTGCCCTTTGTGCTTCTAAAACCGCCAGCTGCTCCCAGTTCACGCGCGCGCGACTCCGCCGCTGGGGGTTCCCACCCTGGAGGTTGCAGTTCACGGAGGGACGCGGTGCACCGTTTCCGTCTCCGAGGCTGCAGTTCGCATATGCGCGACCGTCGCTCCGGGTTTCCATCCAGGGGGCTGCGGTTCCTGTGGGTCGCGCAGCTCTGGTTTTCTACCCCGGGGGCTGCCCTAAAGTCCTTTCCCGACGTGTCTGCAGCGCGCGAGGCTGTCACTCACCGGCGGTGTAGGATCCCCACGGCCAGGCTCCCTCCAGCCGCCGTTTATCCTCCGATATCTGCCCGCAGAATCACGGCTCTCCGCTTCGTACCTCAAAACCAACCACCTGCGATATTCTGTTTGTAGAGATCCAGATCTTCTTACATCTCAGGCTGGTTTTGTGGGTGCTCAGAGTGGTCTGGTAGTTATCCAGCTCAATTCCGGAGATCAGCTGAAATAGGGTCCCCTACTCCTCCACCATCTTTCCCCCCTCCGATGAGTTAGATTTTTATGGTAAATTCCCTTTGTATGTTTATATCTTGTTATGGCCTTGAGTTCTTATTGTGTTGTTCTCAATCATCACAAACACATGCAACATAAGGCTAAATATTTTTTCTGCTGTAATATTCATGCATCTATAAAAGAAAGTGCAACCACTTGGGAATGGACGGACCTTTTTGATTTGTAGGCCAGACTCCAGTTTTATCTTTGGAGCAGGCAGCATGCCCAGTTTAGATTGTACTTTGTTTCTAGGCCGTTTTGCCTTGGTTAAAGTCATTGTCAGTGGGTGAAATAGCTTGTGTTGTACTTTTTTTGCATAAAATTTTGGTTTCAAGGCCTACAAGAGAGGGAAGAATCATCCTACATTTCTACTCTATGGCCCCCAGATGGGACCCTTTCTAGTGATGGTTTGGGAACAACAGTAGAAATAGGTTTGAGAATCGTAGAACAGAGATGCTCACTGCTGAAGGACAGGGAGGACACACTTTTACTATGCTCTGCCTTCTCTGACCTGTGCCCCAAGCTTCCACAACTTCCAGTGAAGCTTTGCAAACCAATTTCATTTTTAAACATGTGTCAAGAGCAGGATCACTTGTAGGTTTATAATAGGTCCAAAGATGTCTATGGGGCAGAGGGGTGTGAAAAGATGACAAAAGTGGTGGGAGCAGGAAAGAAAGCAAGAGATAGTGAATAAGCAGAAAGGATTATGAAATCAGTCTCCTTTATTTTTTAAAGATTTTTATTTATTGATTTGACAGAGAGAGACACAGCGAGAGAGGGAACACAAGCAGGGAGGAGTGGGAGAGGGAGAAGCAGGCTTCCCGCTGAGCAGGGAGCCCGATGTGGGGCTCGATCCCAGGACCCTGGGATCATGACCTGAGCCGAAGGCAGATGCTTAATGACTGAGCCACCCAGGTGCCCCGAAATCAGTCTCCTTTATATTCCCCAAATGTATTTGAGGAAGATGATCCTTGAAGAGGAGAAACACCAGTGATGATGGAGGAGGTGAAGAGGCAGAGGGAGGTAATGGTGGAGGGAGTGGAGGATGTGGTGACAGAGAAGGAGACAGAGGGGAAGGATGTAGTGGAGGAAGAAGAAGAAGTAGTCTGAGAGGTTATGGAAGTGGGACAAGTGGGAGAGATGGAGATGGAGGGGGAAGAGATGGTAAAAATAGTGGAGTTGAAGGCAGTAGAGCTGGTGGTAGAGGTAGTGGTGGTAATAACGGTGGTGAGGCTTATGGCTGAGGTGTTGGGGGAGACGGAGATGATAATGAAGATGGTGAAGGCGGGTGGTGGAAGAAGAGTTGGTGGAGAAGGTGATGGAGGTCCTCCGGGTGGTGGAGGCAGTAACCAAGAAGGTTGTGAAGGAGGTGGTCAAGGTCGTAGAAGAGGCGGAGGAGGTGGTAGAGGGAGTGGAGACAGTGGAGGAGGTGGTCACATTGGTGGAGACAGCTGTGGGAGTGGGTATTGCACTGGCGGTGATGCCGGAGGCGGAAGGAGCGGTGCGGGGGTTGTGGGGGTGGTAGAGGCGGCAGCGGAGATAGGCGTGGTGGTAGCTGAGGTGTGCAGCCTACTGGGTCATAGGAATAGTCAGTCTTAACAGAAGGCAGAGTGAAATATATGCGCGAATGCCTGCGAGAACCAGCAGCCATTTGGAATACTTTTTTTTTTTTTTAAAGTTTCTACAGAGGGCTCTCAGATATTTTTCTTACTAATTGCATACATTTTGGCCTTGGAGTCTGAAATTCGTATTTTCCTAAATGACTCAGACAGCCGTTGAACAACATTAATGACCATTAATTCTCACTCTGAATGGATGCCTTTTACGTGCTAGACTGGATCAAGCACAGGACATCAAAAATGAAAAATACTTAGTTCCCATTTTCATTGAGGAAATAGACCTATAAACAGCTAATTACAATACAGTGAAATTAAATGCAATGATAGTGATGTTAAACCTCCAGAGAGGAGTGATAGATAACCTAAGGTGGGTAGTGTTGGGGCCAGGGGAAGCTTCCTGGAACAGGTAACACCTTAAGGATGAGAGAATTGGAGATGAGTTGGGTAAAGGGGAAGATGAGCAGTACTGGCCACACTGACTCTCTACATGATTTCCCTTCCTGTCTACTTGGGTATGTAAAGCTCCTTGCATTATGTTGGCATTTAGAATCAGGTTTGAAAGCATCTGTGGAGGCAAAAAGTAAATCATAAGTGGGTTTAGAATCTTCGGGTGCTTAGTCATGACATGTTCAAAAGTAGAGATACAAGGGTGAATCTCAGAGCTAGTGCCATCAAATTCTTCAACCCCACCCATTCTCTGAGCTTAAGAAGTGAGTGGGAAGACAGAATTTGAATGAATAGTTTTTCCTATCAGAGGAAGCAGGACAAACAGCACTTAGGCTGGGATGGGTGGGCGGGCAGGCATGCAGTATCTGTGTAGAAGATGTGTTGCTTACTCAGAGAAGACCTGATATTCAAGAAAAAGTCAGCCAAAAATATGAGTCACTCATTAGACTCTTTGAAAGGTGGGACATGCCAAGGCAGGGAAGGCAAACAGACTCTTTTATTAACTTGGACTAGGATGTACCCTTAGATATAACATGTCTCTAGAAATGAAAAAAAATTCTCTAAAAAAACAGTACACACATATCCTTGACCCAATTAAAATATATCATATTTTAGAGAGAAGGCAGATAACACAGGGTTTGTCAAAGGAATGACTCAATAAGAATGCATGAAATATATTTGAATAGAGAGTTTCAAAAGGTTTTTTTTTTTTTTTTTTAAGTTTTATCTATTTAAGTAATCTCTATGCCCAACATGGGGCTCAAATTCATGACCCTGAGATTAAGAGTCCCAAGCTCTTCGGACTGAGCCAGCCAGGCGCCCCTCAAAGGTTGTTTTTAAACAGAGAACTTATTAAAGTCTATGAAATACACTTCAGAAAATTGATTTCTTGGAATGAATACTGCAAATGACTATTCAGAGACCATGAAGAGCAAGCTTTCAGATATACCCCTTGGCCACCAGTTACCCCGTGAAGGGTAAGGAGCGAGGGAGAGGTCAGTGCATCTTCGGGCCATCATGCCTCCACAGGAGGTTGAAGACTGGCTTCATGCTGTTTATGTAGAATTTCCAAGTTGGAGAAGGCCCTTCCCTTATCCAAAAGGCTTGGGTTCTTTGCCCACCTACCCTGGAAAGCAGGCTGTGGATTGTACCAGATGAAATATTAGCAGCTGACCTCTGAACCACATATTTAAATTCATTTCTGGTTTATTCTTTCCAAATAGCAATTGAGTTTGACTATTGTGTTCAGCCATCTGCAGCCCATGTTTATAATTGTTCGTGCTATCATTGTCTCTGAGATTTTCCCGGTTAATATTATTAAAGGGCGGATATATGATTTCCTGGGTGGTTCAGCTCACTCTTCTGGTCCGTTTTGATAAGGAAGTGCTTACCTGCTGCATCAAGGGGCTTTCACTGGCCTTTTGAATGTTTGCTTGTGAGGAAATAATATAGGAGCCAGAACCACTCTCCTGGTTGCCTTTCGGATAGAGAATTCTGTTTAATTTGCAAAAACTATTTATAAATTCGAACTATTAACTCAGCCTTTCTTGCTGGCCTTACAAAAGCAGCTCTTAGGAAATAAAGCATTTGGGACCCAGTGGGAAAGAGTCCAAGCTCATCCTGCCAAATCTCTTGAGTTATCCTGACTCCCACCTGAGAATTTGGGATTTTCTAATAAGAAGGGGAGGGAGAGATTGGCCCCATTTGGAACAGAGATGATAGAGAGTAAATAGATTTGTCTGTTTTTCAAAGATAATTGTGGTTATGAAACAAAGCTAAGTAGGTAGCAAAATCCTACGCAGATTACAAAAGACGTTCTACATCTCTGAGTTAGCACACGTAATTTTAGGCCCCGAAGCAATGTCTGGTGGACCAGTTGAACGTGCTAGGGCAATTGTTGAATGAATCCAAGAGAAGCCATGGTTGGAATTAGATCATGGATTATAGAATTCCTAGAACTGGAAAGGCCTTTAGAGATTTTCTAGGCAAACCCTTTTGCTTCACTGCTGAGGAAACCGGAGCTCAGAGAAGTGTGGCTATTTCAAGTGATTCTGAGCGTGGCTAAAGCCTAGGCTCCTGATCCTCTGTGCTGTGCTTTGATGTAGGGTCAATTGGACTTCAAGTAGTGGTCTGCTGCCTTCATTGTGGATGTTCTCCAGACCATGTCATGGGTGGCATGCGAGTCCTCACAGCTATTCCTGCTACTCAACGATCACAAAACATCTTGCTCTCATTTGTTTTGGCCACACCTCTCCTAGGAGGGCAACGTGCTCTGTATTGATGGATCCACAAAGCCCAGTTCTGCCATTAAGGAGGCTCAGGGGGAGCTTTGAGAGTCAGTTCCCAGGCTGGCGCTTTCCACCCCAAACTTTCTCATTTCCTGGGATTCTTTCTCAAGCTAAGGAGAAAAGTAGCCAGGTCTGGATTTCTGCTTTGCCGAAAAGTTGATAACATTTGCAGAAGTCTCGATCAGGTTAGTCAAACTCTCTGAGCTTTTGTTTCTTATATGTAAAAGAAAAATAATAATTCACAGGGTTTGTGACACACACAGTCCTGAGTGCAAGGGAGGCATTTAATATATGTTCTCTCTCTTGCTTGTATAATAAAATTTCTGAATATGCTGGCTTATGATTAGTTTAAGGAAAATTATTTTGACAGCTTTTTTTGTTTATGAAGATAACACATATTCATTGTAGAAAAATCAAACAATGTTGAATATTATGAAGTCCCCTGAATGCCTACCATTCAGATATAACTATTCTACATACTTCTACATTGGCCCAGTCATCTCTTTATGCATCTATGTCTATATTTGTATTTATAATTTTACATAAAATGAAATCATAATACAAAAACTCTTTTGCAATCTACTGGGCAAGAGGTCAATTCAAAGAAAATGCTAATAGATATTTTCTGCCAGATCTGGGGGCATTTTTAGTCCCAAATGTAGGATGCAGTGGATAACACAATTTCATCTCACAGATTAAAACTTTGCTATGACCTGTTTGGTAGTCTTCTCCCCAACTGTCCCTTTCCTCTATTCTCCCCAGTAGAGAGAGAATATACGATGTCATTTTTGGAGTTTTGCGAAAAATTTGCCAACCAGGGAAGTCTACTTTATCTTTTTTTTTTTTTTTTTACTTTTATTTATCTTAATAAAAGGCCGGGTGAATAAATGGTATCTATTGCTAATCCCCTTGCAGCCCCTTGAATCTCCTGAGTTTGACCCTTCCCCTGTTTTCCATAGGACTCACCCACAGGAGGACACAGACTCTTGTGTGCTTTAGCGCATTGGGTCTTGCTGACCGGTAGCTATGGGCAACCATTATTTTTGTTTAGACTAATCTCCCTGATGGCCCAGTGGCTTTCCCCATGAGATAGACAGAGTAACATTACCTATGCTCTATCCTTCACCTGCCTCCCAGCTTTGTCTGTTTTCTCTGTTTCTTTGAGCCTGTGCTAGTGGTGATCTGAGTGATAATTTAGCACCAGACATTAAGAAGGCACGCAGACCAATTCTGCCAAGAGTTTATAACCTAATGCTGCTATCTGCCCATTCACATCAGTACTCATTAGTAGAGAACACAACTAACTGAAAGTCTTTGGGTGTTGGGAGACTTGGATCCTACTGAGCAGATGCAAACCTTCAGTATTATAATCTTATGTAGGAGTATCACCCCAGCATGGAAAGGTTCTCACTTATGAAGGGAGGATGTTAATATTCATGTGGTCCCAGCCCACCAAGATAATGTAAACAAGGCCTTTCTTACACTTTGAGATCCTGTGATTAGAGTTAGCAATTTCAAAGTAACATTTCCAGGCTGTTTTGTGTTTTGCCGTAATTGGGCCAAACTCTCTCCCAGAGTCTCTGTGAGTTCAGAGCTTCTTCCCAGTCTCCCTTCTCCTCACCGCAGGAATCTGCACTGATTAATTAGTGCCAGATGTATTGGGGTAGTTTTGTTCGAGAGCTTTCATCTAGGAAGAGGTGGGTTGAGTACACCCACTTGTTTCCCACCGTCTACAGAAGGAGCAGCTTTTAACTATGAGTCTGAGGCAGGGCTTTGAACTATGACCTAAAGATGAAAGGCTCATCACCAATCTTATCTGCTCATCAAAGACCAGGCAGCGGGGGTGATATGCAATCGAGGTTCACTGGCACCTCTAATGCCTGCCCTGACAGAGTTCTGCCAGGGCCTGTTGTGGAGATGAAGACATTATGGGGCCACATGGGTGGTTCTAGAACTTCTGACCTTCTTGTGCCAAGTTTCTATCATAACTTAAGATTATCTAGACATGTTCTCATTAGGAGCAATGGTTAATTTGAAGGAAATATAATATCCTTAAGTTAGAATTTTGCTTTTTTGAGCTTCTTCTCCAAGAGAAAGCTTCTAATTTATGTGGCCTCTGACATCCAAGGAGGATATGTGTGTGTGTGTGTGTGTGTGTGTGTGTGTGTGTGTGTGTTCATTCTCATTCACTGATTATTTTAAGCTTTATCCCTATAGATTGAGAATTACTGCATAAGATGATAAGATGTTCTGGGTGAGCAAGGAGGGAAGTAGAAGGCATAATTCTGCAGGAAAATGAAATGGACTTGCCATATATTTGTATTCATGTGTGCTCATAAATGGATAACCTGGAATTTCTATTTCTAAATTCTGAAGGAAATCCATGACTAACATGTCTTATCTATGACCGAAAGATTGGTGCTACTTTTTTTTTTTTTTTTAAGATTTTGTTTATTTACTTGTCAAAGAGAGAGAGCACAAGCAGGGGGAGTGGCAGGCAGAGGGAGAAGCAGGCTTTCCGCAGAGCAGGGAGCCCGATGCGGGGCTTGATCCCAGGACCCTGGGATTATGACCTGAGCCGAAGGCAAACTCTTAACTGACTGAGCCACCCAGGCATCCCTTGGTGCTACTTTATAATTAAATAATGAGAATGAGTAGATGAGTGATGATGAGGAAGCTGAATTTGACTGGGACACATTTGAATTTCTGTTGTGCTCCTCCTTTCTTGGTTAGCAGAGAGGCTAAAAAGAAGTTACCCAGGGTTCAAGAGAGGAGAGCTAGGTTTTCCCAGAAAATGTGGACAGAAGTTTCTTTGTGTGCTAGGTATTTTCCATTTTTCTCTCCAGGTCTACTCACCATCTTTCTCCACCCACTGACTACATTGGAGGCTCCTTTGCCCTATGTCTTTTAGTGGGTTTGACAATAGGAGGCATCTATGGTATGTAGAGGCCAGGAAGGGAGTAAGTCAGGATATTTATTCTCTTGATTCCCTTCCTGCTAGGTTGCTGTGGGTTGTCTGTGTCTATCTACCTATGACCATAGCTCCTGTTGGAAAGTCCCTCCTCTCTCCAGACTAAGACGGATGCTTCCTCCTCTTGCCCTTTCAGCTACATGGTAGTAAGAGCTCCCTGTTGTTGCTAGACCTGAGGCTGGTTTCCTTACACTCTATCCCTCTTTGTAAATAATCCATTTATTAGACTTTCCTCTGTTACCATGTTTGATGTGCCATCTTTTTCTTCATGGGTCCGGACCATTATACTTGATGAATATTTTATCCTTTGATGACAAAGAACAGAAGCTTATACACACTAGCTCAAGTACAAAGTGAATTTACTGAAAGGACACAGAGGAGGTAAGGGACATATACCAAATCATCTGGAAAGTCAGTTTCCAAAACCATTTCTTCAGTCTTTGGTGGCACTCTGCCTTTTCTTATCTCTGCTTCTTCTGTAAATCTGCTTGCTTCTACTGCTTTCTACATATTGGCATTCTCTCTTCTGTCTCATAAATTATTGTTTTTTTTAAATTTGTTTGGCCATGGTATAAACTCTGGCTTTGACCCTATTTAACCTTTTAGTCAGGGAGTCCCTACCATTTACCTGTTTCTCAGTGTCCTATTTCCCATATCCCAAGAGAGAGAATCAGAGAGGCCCAGTTTGAGTTAGGTCCATTTACGGTCCATTCAGGTGTGGTGGAGGACAGAGGTACACAGGACTGTTCTTTCCAGGGATGTGAACTTTCTTTCTTTCAAGAAAGGTGTGTGGTTGGGGATAACTGCTAGCATCTCTACATAGTACAGTGAGTCAGTCTTGTGAAGAGTATCTAATTCAAATTCCAGGTGAGAGTATTGGCTAATTTAGTCCTTATGTCATTTGGAAAGGCAGTTTATCTGCTTCATTCTTTAAAAATTTCAGTGGAAAGACATTTGATAATTCCAGAAACCTTGGAAGAGAGCTCTGCTGATGATTTTTTTAACCCCTTATATCTAACCTGCTATGGACTTTGCTCATTTATTTCTAATTTCCTGCCTTTAACGGTAACCACTGCACTGTTCAATGTGACACTAATGGAATCCTTCTTGGTGACTATGATAGAAAGTGATTAATGAGATACAGAAACAATCCTGATCTTTCTTTAAGATAAACATTATGTCCTTGCCACCACAGCTGCTGCCATGACCAAGATGGCTGGGAGACCCACTGCCTACCTCAAGGATGCCTGGGCCAAGGAGATGGTGCTGGTCGCATCCTTCACCATTGGGGGGCTCACTATAATTCTGCCCTCCTCAGCCCCTTCACCAAATATACCATGATGATTAAACAAGCCACAGCCTACAACTATCCAGTGCCCCTCCAAGATGATGGGAACATGCCCCACATGCCCAGCCACCCCCAGGACCTCCAGGGCCCAAGATTGGAGTGGCTGAAGAAATTGTGAGCATCTCTGGTGACATGGAGGAGGCCCCCTCCCCTGTGGCCAATAACATATGAAAAGTGACTCCAGGTGAAAAGAAAAAGGTAACCATTATATCATACTTGGGAGTGAGCCTGTATTAAAATCAGGTTTTCAGTCCCCACTTAAATATGAGAAGAAAACCAAAGATTACAAAACATCTGAGGAAAGCCTCTAACATTTGAGAGAGAAAGAGGGAGATAGAGAGAGAGGGAGAGGGAAGGAAACAGAAACAAAGCAACTTGGAAGAAACAGAGATTAAACAGAAGAAGAAAAATTTAAAAATTAAGGTGTATCATTAATATGGAGAATGAGAGAAGACATGGCCTGCATGAAATAAGAATACTATTTATACATGAAATAAGAAAGAATACTATTTAAAAAGGAATATTCAGTGGATAAAAAATAGACTCCTAAAATTTAAAAATGTAACAGCAAAAATGAAAAACTTGGTGCAAAGATGGAAGATAAGGTTGAGTAGATCTCCCTGAAATAAAGCAAAAATAGAAGGAGATGGAAAATAGAGGATGAGATATTAATAAAAATAATTTTTAAGGACAGTTTGAGAGATCGAACATCTGAATAATGAAAGTTCCTGAAGAAGGAAATAGAGAAGATGGAGAGGAGAAATTCATCAACTAAACAATTCAAGAGAAATTTCTCTGGAAGGGCATAAGCTTCCAGACTGAAAGGGTTCATTAAGGACCCTCAAAATGGATGAAAATAGACCCACATCAAGGGCTCTTCATTATGAGATTTCAGAATATTGATGACAAAGGAGATCCTACAAGCTTTTAGAAGGACAACAAGTAAGTCACATAAAGGATTGGGATCAGAATGGCTTTTGACTTCTCAAAAGCAAAATTAGAATGTAGGGAACAATAGAGCAATATGCTTCCAAATTATTACCAACCCAAAATTTGATACCCATTCAAAGGATCAGTTAGATATGTGGGGGGAATCTTCAGACGTACTAATTCTCAAAACTATTTCCTTCCCACATACCTTTTTTTAGGAAGTGACTGGTAGATGTGTTCCATGAAAATAAAGGTGTAAACTAAGAAAAAGCTAGATATGAGACACAGGAAGCTGGGAGCAAAAGGAATCCACAGGACAGTGAAGGGAGACACCAGGAAGACAGTGAGTGTACCAGGCATAGAGGTATGGAACAGATTAGAAAGTTCCTGAACACACTTCTTCAGGAAGATGAAATTAATAGACTATCCCATGTGTTGGAAGTCTTGAGAAGAGATTTAGACAACTGTCAAAGATAGGTATTAAATTAATGATAAGTACATAGAAAATGAAATAAATGAAGATAATAAGGCAATTATTAATTCCAGGGAAAATAAAAAGTTGCACAGGAAAGGAAAAATAATTACAGTTATTACATGTGAATAGTATTTATATAGTAATGATACTATAAACTCCAAATATTGCTCTATCTAAAATTACAAAACTATAATTATTTTGGGAAGATGAAAAGATGGGAAAGGTGCATGAGTACAGTGAGATGGAGAAAAGAAAAAGAATAAAATCTTTAAATTTTACTATAATAGGAGGTCAATAAATGTAAGACTGGAAGAGAAACACAACTAAGCAGTAGATTTACAAAACTGTTATTTAAAGACTTAGAGACCAATTTCATTTAATTGGTGAAAAGTCATGAAAATACCTCATGAAAGGGGGATATGGGGCTGAGGGAGATAAGAAACTACCATTTTTTTTTGTAATAAGCCTTGTAGAATTATTTGACTATTAACTTTAAACATGCATGTTTATCTGATTAAAAAATATTAAAAAAACCAATAAAAAGAAAACTAATTAAATAATTAAAAATACGCACACACCCCAGACAGCCATTGCTAAGCAATTGGAATTGGTGAACAAAGCGAAGGCATCCTTATTTGGGCAATATGAAAACCATAAGGGCAGGAAAATCATTTTTATGAATATTATTAGAGCATTGATTATTTTGAAGAAATGGATTGTGGAGTTGGCTCATTAGCATTGACGCCCATCACCACAAGGTGTGTGGGGCACAAGCTTGATCTTTTCATTGTGGGCAGCAAGGTGACAGGCCAGGTCAAAAGGCAAGGGACTGTCATTCCAGCTAAGAGGAGTAGACTTCAGGTGTAGATAGATGAGAGGTCAATTTCAGGGTGATCAGCCAAGACAAGTATTAGAGATCTAGGCAGGTAGAATCCAAAGGCTGGGCGGTCAGAGATAGGAAGAGGGGTAACAGAGGGCAGATCTCAACTCTGCTTAGTCCTAAGGGGAGGGGATTTGGGCCTTGTAGACTATTTCATATTGCTTGCTAGGCATAGGTGTAGCCCAAAGCAGCTGGAAGCCTATAGATACCCTCATCTGTTTGCTCTGTGCTCTTCCTCTCTTTGACCGTTACCGCTGAATTCCTTTGCCTTTCTCTGTATGCGTCACTTTTGGCTACATTCTTAGCCGTGCTCCGGAACCTGGGCCCAGTCCTCCATCAGCCGCTCCCTAACTTTGCATAGTCATCTGCTTACCTTCTGATGTTGGCAGCACAACTGGATTCTGTCTTTTACCTCAATTTTCCAACAACTGATACCTTGCCCCGAACTCTGGTCTCCCCTGACTAATCTGAGACCTGATCTCCTAAATGCAACCACATGGTAAATGTGCACACCACTTGGAGATACTTTGTTCCCAGCCAGGCAGAAAATCCGTGCCCCAGACCTTACTTTCACCTCTGGCCAAGGTGTTATTTGTATCTCATCTCCTTTTCCTAGTGTAGACGAAGCTTTTATACCCAGGGCTTTGCCGGTCTTTTAGTCCAATAAGGCTCAAGTCTTGGCCTTATTCCCACGCTAGGAATTTATTGAGCATTCACAGTCAACCTATTTGGAATCTTCCAAACACACTTTGCATGGTTTTCATGGATTACCTCAACTCCCTGAGGTTCTAGCTAGGATTACCAACACCATGTTCTAGAGGAAGAAACTGTATTTTAATGATAGGAGGGGACTTGTCCATGGTCAAAGTAAGAGAGCAGGGCAAGAATTCAAGCACAGGTCATATGGCTCCAGCTCTGGGCTGGGATTACAAGGCTCATTGCCCCTTGCAGTCTTGGTTTGAGCTCTAGGATCTACTTATTTTCCCAGGCCTGGCCTTATCTGACTCAACTTACCCTGCTTCCAAACCCTGGATCTGGTAGCAGGTGAATCCTGCTTCTGCTCAATGTGGAGGCTGATGTGCCAAGTTGTCTTCATGGAATTTGCTTCCATGAAGTTCCTAGGTGATTCTATTAGTCCCCATCATGGTCTCATGCCCCAGAGAAGTTCCCTAGGTTCTCAAAATGTGGTTCCTAGACCTGGGGTCATGGTCAGAGGGAGTCTGATAGGGTCAAGTCGTCACTTTGGCTGTTGTTGAATATGTTTAAATCAGATGTGTTCAGGAAGAAGAAGGGCAGGAAGATGTGTTTCTTTTTCTTTCTTTCTTTCTTTTTTTTTTTTTTAAAGATTTTATTTATTTGAGAGAGAGAGTGAGCGAGAGAAGAGAGAGCACAAGCTGGGGGAGGGGCAGAGGGAGAGGGAGAAGCAGACTCCCCACTGAGCAGGGAGCCCAATGCAGGACTTGATCCCAGGACCCTGGGATCATGACATGAGCTGAAGGCAGACACCCAACTGGCTGAGCCACCCGGCGCCCCGGGAAGATGTGTTTCTATCTTGGGTTGCCATGCCACCCAACTAGTGGGCTCCTTACCATCCATGTCAGGAAATAGGAAACAGGGAATAGGAAATAGAAGGGGGAAGTGTGAGAAATCACTTTGTTCAACACCTGACCTTATACTATGGAGTATTGAAAAAACTGTTCTAGAGGCCTGAAATGAAGAAGTTGGAGTGAAAAAAAGAATAATATGAGAGAGGCTGCAGGTCAAGACAGATGGGAAAGAATCTGATGTCAATGTTCTTGAGAGCTAAAGAAGGCAGGATTCACACACTGATAGTTTGGTGTTAAATGGGCCAGGTCTCTCTTTGTTACAACTTACTTTATCTCCCCAGAGGCTGCTTGACATGCCCTAATGATAAAATAGTGGCAATCACAGCACTTTCCAGAAGGTGTATATCTGGACCTGGATTGAGGCTGAAAGCCGTGACTTGCCTTATTCTTACAACAATATGAGGCAGTTGTTAAATTTAATACTTTTTTTCCTTTTACATAGTTCAGTGATTAAAAAAAGAAAACCACCTACCCACTCACCGATCTCCTTGGCGTTTGGCTTCAGTCAGTTCCTCCCATTTGCTAGTTTGTCTACATGTTTTGGGGTGTTTGGCACCTGCTCCACATCTGGGAGAACACACCTGCCGAAGTGCTGGTCCCTAGTTAAGTCAGGGCTTTTCCGAGCTTTTGAACAGCGAGCCTGCTGATACCACCTAAGTGTCTTTCTGAGCAGGGATTCCATGATTGATGATGGGAGAGAGTAAATAAATTTCAGTAAGTACACACAAGAGTGGATCAGGACAGTAAGTGCTTACTATGAACAATCAATGGGCATTATTTTAAAGGAGATTAAAATTTCCTGGACTTAATCCTCCTGCTAGAACTGCATTGGTAGCAGAGGATGAGTTACTGTTTTCTCCAGGGAGGTGGTGAGAAGAGCATCTGTGCCTTTTGAGTAAAATCATGTAGTAAAATAAGCAGTTTAGAAATTTGTTCAGTTTGGAACTCAATTCTCTGATGAAATACGTGTTTGTAGTGTACGAAGTGGAAGAAGATGATTCTGGGCAGCAAATGTCTGCAGGTTGGAAGTGATGCAGAGCTTTATCTCTTCCTGCAACATTCTTGGGCATCATCACTGCTTCTCTGTCCTACAACATATGTGATAGAATCAGATGTTTGCTGGAGTTTGGCATGGGACTTTGAGCCTGCCCAGTACTCTAGAGTGTACTTTGCTTTCCAACAGTGAGCTGCACTGATGTAATATGGTGTCTTGGCTGAAACTTGAAACCTAACTTTTTTCTAAGCTTGACGATTTATTTTCAGAAGCTGGGAAGACTGTCACTTAAAATGTAAAATAGTGTCTATCTCCTAAGAGGCGAAAGCTTAAACCTGGCTTTGGGACTTTCGTTCTATAAAAAAAAAAAAATCTTAGGTATCCATGCATTTTTTGGTGGGGCGGGGGGAGGGAGGAAACTGTGAACTCAAGATTTTCCTGACCCTAAAGATTTAAATATTATCAATGAAAATCATGTATATATTTTAGCAAAGTAAAGATTTCGAGACATCTTTATTTTTTTGTGGGAGAAATTTTCTCTATTTGGATTTAAACTGCCCTCTGCCTTGTATCAGGGTTTGATCAACTGTGGCCTGTGGTACAAATCTGGCCTGCTACCTGTTTTGTCAATAAAGTTTTATTGGAACACAGCCATGCTCATTAATTTGCATATTGTCTATGGCTATCTTCCTACTACAAGAACAGGTAGTTATGACAGAGACTGTATGGCCTCAAAGCTAAAATATTTACCATCCAGCCCTGTACAGAAAAAAATGTGCCATCCCCCACCTTTTGTTACTGCTTGTCCTTACGTGTGTGCTCTTACTTAAATAGTTGCTTATGGCCACTGGAACTAGAAATCGCAAAATGACAGAGAGATAGGCGGGCCTGAACTTCATGTTGTGCTTGGAGTAGACCTTGATGATGACGTGAGTTTGGCTTGGCCTAAGTCATACTGGCTGCACTGTTGATGTCCTGCACATGATGTCATTCCAGGCTGAGTCACCCCGACTTTACTAATACTGAACTATTATTTCTTGATGTGATTGTCTCATGAGGGCCACAGGACAAGACTTCACTCCATGCCATATAGGTGGGTACAGGTGAGATTTCCCTTGAAGGGAGTGGATTTTCTCACTGTCAGTCACCCTGGGAAGAGAGAAATTCTTGGATAGGAAAAGAAGATTCTAGAAACATGCCTTAGACTAAGGTGAACAGGAAACTTCCTCTGCTATTTCACTTCACTGTGGAGGTTGGGTGTGAATCCTGGGGAGAGCGGGAAGGCCCAGGAGCACTTCTTTTGTGGGGAGGCGATCTTGTCATGGCTTCTTCCCGAGCATTCATGAGACAGCATCCAGGGATCTCCCAGAAATACCAGAGTGATACTAGGGGTTGAGAAGAGGAGGCTGATGTCTGGCAGTATACTGAGGAGGACTGAAACCATGGACTCAATATTACTGATGGCCTAATAGCTAGCACCCTCCACAATTAGTTCAGGTATCAAGTGACCATATTCAGGGGAGGCTGGGTGCCCCCTCAGCTCCAGGGCAATGGGTGAATTTTCATTAGTCTGAGGCCATCAGAATAATTCCACCCTTCTTGCTGAGAAAACAAAATGGCCATGTGACACCCTTCTGGCCAAGAAGAAACAAAAGGAAGTTTTCTGGATCACTTGTGGGAAAGGTTTCTAGTTCTTAAATATGAGAAGCACAAGATGCAGAGGTTTTTTTCCCTGTTTTGGATGTAGCTGTGAGGATGTGACATGGACACAGCCCGTTTTGCAACTATGAGAGGGAGTTGTCAACCTGCCGAGGGTGACAGTAGAATACGGAAGGAACTTGAGCCCTTGATGGCATCAGAGAGCTACTGAATCACATAGATATAGAAGGGATGTAGAACTTCATGAGCTGTGAGAGAATATAATCACCTTATTGTCTGAGCCACTTTTCATTGGATCTTCTAGTATTTGTAGCCAACTTAATACTCTTTAAGTATTTAATATGACCTCTATATAATTACAAGTTGGTGAGACTTAGAAATAGTAACTATATTCTTAAAGTACATTCATGCAAAGATAAATAGTTGTGGTCACCAAGTAGTTAAGTTTAATTAAAATGGAGAAATCTAATGAGTCTGAATAGTGGCATATGTACCCCAAATCTTTTTTAGTTGGTAAGAAATCCAGAAAATTATAGTCTTAAATTTCATAATAATAATAAATAAACAATGGAAGGACCAGAAAAATTATTTGGGTAACTTGATCAATCGGTATCTTATTTTAAAAACATTTAGGGATGCCTGGGTGGCTCAGTCAGTTGGGCATCTGCCTTCAGCTCAGGTCATGATCCCAGAGCCCTGGGATGGAGTCCTGCATTGGGTTCCCTGCTCAGTGGGGAGCCTGCTTCACCCTCTGCCCCTCCCCCCACTCGTGCTCTCTCCCCCCTCAAATAAATAAATAAAATCTTAAAAAAAATAAAAACATTTTAATTTATATATATTCTTACTGTAAAATTTCAAACAATATACAAGTATTAAAAGTCCCAAGTGATCACTGTTGAGTTGGCAGTTTGGGGTCTACCAAGCAGAAGAACTAGGATGCCAGCAAGGACCCAGCAGTGAAGACTGGTTGGATGCTAGGAATCAGGCAGAGATGCAGTTGTAAAGCTGTGGGAGCCGGAGTCCAAGAAGGCCCATGCTGACCTCCTGGAATGCATGTCTGTGTGGTTTTCCCTCCCACACTGGATAGGGCTGACCTGTGTGACCCAACACGATACTGTGGACACGATGCTTGTGACTTCTGAGGCTAGGTCATAAAGGATATTACGACTTCTGCTGTGCTCTGTCTTGATTCCTTACTCAGCTGCCATGTTGTGAGGACACTCAAACAAACTCACGTAGAGGTCTATGTGGGAAAGAACTGAGGCCTCCAGCCAACAGCTATGGAGTGAGCCATCTTGGAAGCAGATTTTTCCACCCCAGTCAAGCTTCAGCCAGCATCTTGACTGTATAACCTCGTGACAGACCCTGAGCCAAAACCACCCAGTTGTCCCTGGATTCCTGACCCTCAGAAATTATATGTAATAATAAGTGCTTGTTGTTTTAGGCAGGTAAGTCTTGGGGTAATTTGTTGCACAGCATGGATAGCTAATACAGAGGCCAGGCATCCCGGGTCTCACCCCACACACCACAGGGGCCTTGATAGCTAGTCCGGCACATTAGCAGGTGGGGATAGGATTCCTGCTTCAGTGCTCACTTCTGGTCAACTTAGGATATGGTCACCCTTCAGCCTAAAGGTCCTCAGAGGGTACAGCCAGGGAGGGCTGGGGCAGTTGGAGCTTGGTGTGTTAGTGTGTCTGTGCGCAGGCTCACACGTGTGCAGTGGGTGTGTATGGATACGTGAATCAGTGCTGTTTCCTTGTGCTCTCCCTAAGGAACAGAAGGGCCTCTTTGCTGTGCCCTCTGCCCCCAGGGTGACTATGAACCCTACTTTAGTTGTGATACCTCTTCAGTTTTTGATCCCTTCTTCTGGTTGATTCCCAGAGATATACCTCTCTTTGTAGATCATACAAAGACTTGTTCTGACTCTTAAATACTCTTTGGAGAGCTCAAAAACTGTGTTCGTGCTGAGCCTTCTGGGCTGTGTGTATTGAAGACACATTCCCTGGCAGGTAGCAAGTGAGAATTGTGTTGGAAATGGGCCAAGTCTGTGGAGCAAAGCATGTGGGGAGGAACTAAATGATACTTGTTTAGGATTCTCGGTTGTAAACGCTCCTCCTTCCCCTGGACCTGGCTATTGGTGTAGGGACCACCCGGTGGAGAAAGTTATATAAAACTTAGGGTCGCTGGGCTCTGGGCCTTGACATTTACCTTAGGTATTAGGGTGTTTGCTTCTACTAACTCAGGAGCTAAGTCATTTCTATTGTTGAAAAAAAAGAAAAACCTCAGCAACAACCCTCAATCGTGTGACTCTTATTGCCTGAAAATGAACTTAAGGAAAAAAGGAGTTCTTTTCTTTTTTTTAAAGATTTTATTTATTTATTTAATTTACATATATTCTTACCGTAAAATTTCAAACAATATACAAGTATTAAAAGTCCCAAGTGATCACTGGGACTTTTAGTGAGAGTGAGAGTGAGAGAGAGAGAGAGCATGAGAGGGGGGACAGTCAGAGGGAGAAACAGACTCTCTACTGAGCGGGGAGCCCGATGTGGGACTTGATCCTGGGACTCCGGGATCATGACCTGAGTTGAAGGCAGATGCTTAACCAACTGAGCCACCCAGGCACCCCAATAAAAAGGAATCTTAAAAAAAATGTGAAGGCTGTTAACTTCCAGGCAGCATGCACATTTAGAGGGGAGGAAAGACTCTCTGAGCAGGAGAGGCGCATCTCATGCTACACCTGGATTCTTGCCCCTTTATTTTGCAATAAAATCATATTACTTGCCTTCCTAATCTTGACGGTATATCTTGTATCAGGATATAGACTTTGTCAGTGAGCCATTCCCTGTTCCCTTCACCCATAATTCAACGAGCTGTTCTTAGTTCTGACTTTCAGAGATAACTTCACATTCTCACAGTTGGTCTTCGTCAGAATCCCTTTTCCCTTTAGGGGACTGGTAACGAGGACAGTGGGCATCAGTTTAGGATCTGAATGGGCAGTAGGCTTCATCTTCCTGCACATCATCTATGTAGCTAATTACAAGGCTCTGGATGGTGTTCAGGATGATTTTTTGGAACTTACCATGTTACGGAGATTTAATTTTGGATTCCTATATATTGGAAACTTACTAAAGAAGTCATGGGGGAAGTGGGCTACCAAGAAAAGAATACAGGCTTTTGGAATCAGCCAGACATGGACTTCCAGTGAGGTGGTTCAGGGTGAGACTGAATCCCAGTTGCACCATTTACTTGGTGGCTAAAATGGGTTAGTAATAGCACCTCCTTCACAGTGTTGCTGTGGGAGTGAAATGAATTAGTGTATGGGAAAGCATTTGGAATGGAGCCTGACTCAGTACAAGACATGCTATTATTATTGTTATTATTATTATTATTACTGACTGCTGTCTTGGGCTAGTAAGTTAACTACTCTAAGCCTGAGTTTCTTCACCTATAAAACCAGAGTAAGGAATGACAATCTCATGGTCCTTGGAATTAACTTAATGTATGTAAAACTTCTAGCCTAATGTCTGGTATTTAGTAGAAGCTCTCTTAAGGGTATTTAATTTTAACATATGATGAATAACCTCCACCTGATTTACCTTGCTATGTTTGAGGCTTGGCAGAAGACTTAAATGAAGAGGTAATACTAGACTGCATTATGACAGTGCGGGGACATGCAGAGCTGAAATAGTCTCCAAAGCAATGTCCCTGCTCCACAGTGAGGTCCTTGCTCCCTGAGGTCATTAGAACCCCCATTCTCAGCCAGTCTTGATTTCCATCAAATGTCTCCTCCTGGAGTAAGTGAGTCTGACTCGGGCACTTGCTCCTTAATCTTTGTGATCATTGAAGGAAGGAATAAAATCCAAAGCTTCTTTTTAACCAGGTCACCAGCAGCGACCTTTGTGAACTTTGGGACCCAGTGAGAGATCTTGACAATTTCTGCTAAGATCTTGTAACTGGCTGAATTACTCTAAGGCCCAAGCCGGGCAGTGACTATTAACATTTAGCACCGAAGCCTGATTATCGTGTGATAATCGCTCCATTAGCTCATGTTGCTGCTGTTGTTCATAAAAGCCCTCCCGTGTCACTCCCAGACCTCGAGTCTCCTGCTCTGACCTCTCTCTCCATGCATATTTGAAACATTTCTCATTATCCCTCTTAACTTTGCTTGTTATTCCTGTGAATGACTTGGGCAATCTCTTATAGTCTCCAAAGCATGATATTCTGTTCATCTCACACTGCCTCACCCTCCTCTGGTGTGTTCCAGATGGTTTTGTACCAAGCAGAGCATATGCCTCTTTCTTCCCCTTGATTACTCTTTGCGTTTCTTCTCTCTTCTGCATCGTCCTCCATTTGATTTACTTCTGAAGTATTTATTGCTGGGGTGACGTGCATAATGAATACCCTTGGGCGTTCATTAAGTTTAAGTTTGAACAGTTTCTTTTTCCCCTTAGTGTCCTTGATGTCTGATTCTTTTGGTTACTTCCTCGTGTAAACTTCCCAGTTTACCAGCATTTACTCCACAAAAATTCATACCTCTCTCTTTCAAGTTGTGCTATATATTTTTTTAAACCGCATGGAACTTATTTTAAAATGATGCCTTACTGGGGCCCCTAGGTGGCTCCAATGGTTAAGCTCCCGACTCTTGATTTTGGCTCGGGTCATGATCTCAGGGTTGTGATGTCGAGCCCTGCATCAGGCTCCACACTGGGTATGGAGCCTGCTTAAGATTCTTTCTCTCCCGCTCCCTCCGCCCCTCCCCACCTGCTCACTCATGTGCGTGCACGCTCTCTGTCTCTCAAAAAAAAAAAAAAATTAATTAAAAAAAAGAAAGAAAAAGAAAAAAAAAAAGATGCCTTACTAGTGATTTTTAGGATTTCCCTGTCTGTCCCATTCTGTGTAAAGGAATTGCTTCAGGCATCTATTGCTGTAGAACAGTGACCTAAGCCTCAGTGGTTTAGAACACAGTTATTATCTCTCGTGAGTCTTTGGGTTGGCTGGGCATGGGTGGACAGTTGTCACCTAGGGTTTCTCATGCAGTTGCAGTCCGATATTGGGTAGGCTTGTAGTCATCTGAAGACTTGAAGGGGCTGGCCAAACTTTAGGCTCACTCACACGACTGGCAGTTGTTGCTGGCTGCTGGCCAAGGGCTCAGCTGAGCTGTCGCACTGAAGCAACTTAACATGGCCTCTCCAGGTGACAACTCGGGCTTCTCAAAGCATGGTGGCCGGGTTCTCAGGAGATGCATCCCAAGAGTGAGCATTCAGAGGTGAAAGATGAAAGACTAGCATTACTTCCATTGCACTTGATCGGTGTGAGTGGGCTTTACAAGGGAGTGAGTACTGAGAGGCATGCCTCCTTGGGGGAGACTGGCTACCACAAGAGCCAATAGTTTAGTCTGTTCTTGTATTGTTCCTTCTTTTAGAGTCAGACAGGCCCTTTTATTTTTCACTTAAATTATTGAGGTATAATTGACATAGAATATTATATAGACTGGTGTACAACGTAGTGATTCAGCATTATATACGCTGTAAAACTGTCACCACGATAAGTCTAGTTACCATCTGTCATCTTACAAAGTCAATACAGTATTATTGACTATATTCCCCATGTTGTACATTGCATCCCCGTGACTTATTTTATAACTGGAAGTTTGTACCTCTTAATCCCCTTTGTCTATTTCAGATCCCCCAACCCTCCTCCTGTCTGGCAACCACTATCTGTTCTCTATACCTATGTGTTGGGTTTTATTTTGTTTTTAAAATTCCACATATAAGTGAAATCATGTGGTATTTGTCTTTCTTGTCTGACTTATTTCACTTAGCACAATGCCCTCAAAGTCCATCTGTGTTGTTGCAAGTGGCAGGAGTTCATTATTATTTATGGCTGAGTAGTATTCCATATTGTGTGTGTGTGTGTGTGTGTGTGTGAGTGTGTGTGTATCACATCTTCTTTATCTATTCATCCATTGATGGACACATATCTTGGCTATTTAAATAATGCTTCAGTAAACATAAGGATGCATATATCTTTTCAAATTAGTGTTTTCATTTTCTTTGAATAGATACCTAGTAGTGGAATTCCTGGTTCATATGGTAGCTCTATTTTTAATTTTGGGTGGAACATCCATACTGTTTTCCACAATGGCTGCACCATTCCTACCCACAGTGTACAAAGGTTCCCTTTTTTCCACATCCTTACTAGGACTTGTTACTTGTTATCTTTTTGATAATAGCCATTCTGACAGGTATAAGATGATATCTTGTGGTTTTGAATTTCTAGAAACTTATCCGTTTTTTTCTAGTTTGTCCAGTTTGTTAGCATATCATTGTTCACAGTAATCTCTTGTCATCCTTTGCATTTCTGTGGTATCATTTGTAACTTCTCGAAAGAAACGAAATTTCTGATTTTATTTATTTGATCCCCCCACTCTTTTTTTCTTGGTGAGTCTAGCTAAAGGTTCATCAATTTTGTTTATCTTTTCAAAGAACAAGCTTTTAGTTTCATTGATGTTTTCTATTGTCTTTTTAGTCTCTGTTTCATTTGTTTCTGCTCCGATCTTTATTTTCTTTCTTCTACTAACTTTGGGCTTCACTTGTTCTTCTATTTCTGGTTCCTTTAGATGTGAGGTTAAATTGTTTATTTAAGGTTTCTCCTGGTTCTTCAGGTGGGGCCTGTACTGCTATGAACTTCCCTCTCACAACCACTTTTGGGACATCCTGTAGATTTTGGTATGTTATATTTCTGTTTTCATTTGTCTCTAGGTATTTTTTTTATTTCTCCTTTGATTTGTTTGTTGACCCCATAGTTGTTGAGTAACATGTTTAATCTCCATGTATTTGCAGTTTTCCCAGTTTTCTTCTTGTAATCGATTTCTAATTTCATATCATTGTGGTCAAAAAAGATGCTTGATATAATTTCAACCTTTTAATAATGAATTCTTCTTGAGTTTATTAATACTTGTTTTGTGGCCTAACATGTGATCTACCCTGGAGAATGTTCCATGTGCACTTGAGAAGAATGTGTATTCTGCTGCTTTGGGGTGGAATGTTCTGTATATTTATTAAGCCCATCTGGTCTAATGTGTCATATAAGCCTGATGTTTTCTTATTGATTTTCAGTCTGGATGACCTATCTTTTGATGTAAGTGGGGTGTTAAAATCCCCTACTATTATCAAATTGCTGTCAATTTTCCCCTTTTTGTCTGTTAATATTTGCTTCATATATTTGGTACTCCTATGTTGGGTGCATATATATTTATAAATGTTATATCTTCCTGCTGGATTGACTCCTTTGTCATTATGTAGTTCCCCCTTTGTCTTTTATTACAAAGTCTTTATTTTAGTCATTTTTTTTTTTAAGATTTTATTTATTTATTTGAGACAGAGAGAATGAGAGAGAGAGAGCACATGAGAGGGGGGAGTGTCAGAGGGAGAAGCAGGCTCCCTGCCGAGCAGGAAGCCCGATGCGGGACTCGATCCAGGGACTCCAGGATCATGACCTGAGCCGAAGGCAGTCGCTTAACCAACTGAGCCACCCAGGCGCCCACAAAGTCTTTATTTTAAAGTTTATTTTGTCTTGGGATGCCTGGGTGGCTCAGTCGGTTAAGCATCTGCCTTTAGCTCAGGTCATGATCCCAGGGTCTTGGGATCGAGTCTCACATTGGGCTCCCTTCTCAGTGGGGAGTCTGCTTCTCCTTCTGCCTGCTTGTGTGTTCTCTCTCTCTCTGACAAATAAAATCTTTAAAAAAAAAAGAATTTAAAGCTTATTTTGTCTGATAGGAGTATAGCGACACCAGCTTTCTTTTTGTGTCCATTTACACAGAATATCTTTTTCCGTCCCTTCACTTTCAGTTTGTCTGTGTCCTTACTTCTGAAGTAAGTTTCTTGTAGACAGTATAAAGATGTGTCTTGTTTTGTTTTTTTAATCTGTTCAGCCATTTCATGTCTTTAATTGGAGACTTTAGTCCATTTATGTTAAAGTAATTATTGATAAGTATGTACTTATTGCCATTTTGTTAATTGATTACTGGATGTTTTTGTAATTCCTCTTTGTTCCTTTCTTCTTCTCTTGCTGTCTTCCCTTGTGGCTTAATGAATTTCCTTAGTGTTATGTTTAGATTCCTTTCTCATTTTCTTTCCAGTATTTACTCTAGGTTTTTGCTTTATGGTTATCATGAGGTTTATGTATATCATCTTGCATATATCACTGTGCATCTTAAGTTAATACCAACTTAAATTTGAACACATTCCAAAATCCTACATTTTTACCCCCCCTTCCCTGGTTTTATGTTTTTGGTGTCACTTTTTACAACTCTTTATTTAATCCCTTAACTAATTATTGTAGTTACAGTTAATTTTACTAGTTTTGTCTTTTAGCCTTCTTAGTAGCTTTATAAGTGATTAATCCACTACCTTTACTATATATAACTTTCCCAGTGAGTTGTTACTTTTGTATATTGTTATTAATTAGTGTCATTTCTTTTCAACTTAAAGAAATCCCTTTATTATTTCTTGTAAGGCCAGCTTAGTAGTGATGAACTTCAGCTTTTGCTTGTCTGGAAGACTCTGAATCTTCACTGCAAATCTGAACGATAAACTTACCTTGTCGAGTATTCTTGGTTGGAAGTTTTTTTCCTTTCAGCACTTTGAATATATCATGCTACTCCCTTCCGGCAAAGTTTCTGCTGGGAAATTTGCTGATAACCTTATGAGGTTTCCCTTGTATGTAACAATTCATTTATCTCTTGCTGCTTTTGAGATTCTCTCTTTATCTTTTGACATTTTAAATATAATGTGTCTTGGGGTGGCTGTCTTTGGGTTCATTTTATTTGGATCTCTTTGGGTTTCCTGGACTTGGATGTCTGTTTTTTTCACTAGGTGAGGGAAGTTTTCAGCCCTTATTTCTCCAAATAAGTTTTCTGTCTCTCTTTCTTCCTCTTCTGGGACCCCTATAATGTGAGTGTTATTCCACTGGATGTTGTCTCAAAGGTCCCTTAGTAATCTTCATTTTAAAAAATTCTTCTTTGTTTTTGCTGCTCTGTCTGGGTGAGTTCTATTGCTTTATCTTCAGCTCATTGTTCCATTCTTCTACTTCATCCAGTCTGCTGTTGAACCCAGCTAGTATATTTTCAGTTTAGTTATTGTATTCTTCAGCTCTGTGACTTCTATTTTCTATCTCTTTGTTGCAGTTCTCACTGTATTCATTCATTTTTCTCCCTAGTTCAGTGAACATCTTTATGAACATTATTTTGAATTCTTATCAGGTAGGTTACTCATCTCTATATCATTCAGGTTTTTTTCTGAGGCTTTGTCTTGTTCTTTTGTTTGGAACATATTTTTCTATTTCCTCATTTTGCTTGACTCCATGTGTGGGTTTCTGTGTATTAGTCAAAAACAGCTACCTCTTTCAGTCTTGAGGGAGTAGCCCTGTGTGGGTAATGATGCTGCTTCTTCAGTCTTGCCCTAGCTCTTGGTTTCTCTCAAACCTTTGTGATCGTCTAAATCACCTGATTTATTCTTGATATGCCCCCATTGTTGAGGCTGTGCCAAGACCTGTCAGTGATCCAAGGGGAGGAATCTCATTTATCACCTAGTTTCAGGCTGATTGAAAGACAGATCCTCAGGCAGCAGCTTTTAAAGTATACAAATATAAAAAAAAAAATAAAGTATGCAAATATATATAGTCTGCTGGGGCCACAGTCATAAATCCTGCTGACCTCCAGACCAAGAGATCTGGAGGTGTCCCCTGGGCAACAGTTGCAGTAATTGGCATTCCAGATGAGTGTAGCCCTTTCTGAGAAGTCTCGCTGAGCTGTAGGAAGGCCAACAGGGTATTTGAGGATGGTGTCTCCTTGTCGATGTTCCCTGGGAGCACCTACTTAGCCTCTAGATGTGTGGGAAATCTGAAGCCTGTCCCACAGGCTAGAAAGAGCCAGGCTAAGAAAATAGGCCGTTTTCATAGGAAGTCAGGTTGTGTTTCAGTCTGCTGTACGTATAGTGCCTTGGTGTATATAACCATATGCTGGAGTATACTCCATAACTGTGCATATAACTATATAACAGAACTACCTTTCTGATTGTTACAGTCCCATGGAGCTCTGGAGCACTAGCCCCTTTGGCCGCCAGAGCCAAGCAATCAAGGGGCATCTTCTGTGTGGATTGCGCATACCTACTGGCTTTAGCAGGGCAGCTGGAGAGTGTTGGGGCTTCACTTGCTGGCTTCGGAAGTGCATCAGGAAAATGTTTTGACTGTGTGCCTGTGGGCTTCAGCAGGGCAGTGAGAGTGCCTTGTCTGTGTGTATGTGTGTGCTGGCTTTAGGCTGGCAGCAAGGGAATGCCCTGACTGCTCACACTCACCAGCCCCAGCTTGGGGGGGGAGGGCAGGAAAGTTTTGCAATGGCCCACGCTCCCCTATTTTAGCTAGGAGCCCGAGAACTCCATAACTTTTTTATTTTTATTATTTTTTAATAAGATTTTTATTTATTTATTTGACAGAGAGAGAGAGAGAGCACAAGCAGGGGGAGCAGCAGGCAGAGGGAGAAGCAGGCTCCCGGCTGAGCAAGGAGCCCAATGCGGGACCCGATCTCAGGACCCTGGGATCATGACCTGAGCCAAAGGCAGAAGCTTAACCAACGGAGCCACCCAGGTGCCCAAACTCCCATGACTTTTTGTGCTCACCTGCTTCAGCCAGGGAGCAGGGGAGCATTGCAACAGCCTGCGCTTTCCAGCCTCAGCAAGTGCCAGGACACTTGCCCCCCAGCCATCCCAGCAAGGTGGCCAAAGTGTGCCACATCTGAGCTTGTTTGTTGGTGCTAGCAGGCTCTAATGGAAAGTGCAACAATGGTGCCTGCCAGCACCTCTGTCCTGGGGGAGCATCTCAACTATCTCTTGCCCTTCCAGCTAATGCCCCCCCCCCCCAAGTGAATCTTCCTCACATACAATCTAGGCACTTTTCAGACTTTCCACTGGGTTTAAGGGCAAGCAAGACCACATGTGAGCCCTCCAAGGGGGGAATCTCAGTTTCCTATGGCTCTTTGGGACCCCCAGATATCAGGCCTATAGTTTTCCAAGCCAGACATTCTGGGAGGCTCATCTCTCTGGTGCAGATCCCAGGGGCTGGGTTGCCCACTGTGGGGTAGCAACTTCTTGCTCTTCTGGGACAAGTGTCTGCCCAATAAGATCTTTCCTTATTGTGTGTCACTGCACTGAGGGTGGGGTTTTTTGCAAGACAGTTTCTGCCTCTCTTACCATTATCAGTGTGGTCCTTTCATCCTTTGTTATGGAGAACAGTTTAATCTAGTTTTCAGGTCTTTTTCAGAGGGGAATGATTCGTATGTAGCTGTAGATTAGGTGTGTCAATGGGAGGAGGTGAGTTTGGGCTCTTCCTATGTTGCCGTCTTGGATCCCCTGCAGACAGGTCAGGCAGGCCCTTCTTCTTTTTTTAAAAATGATTTTATTTTTAAGTAATCTCTACACCCACCATGGGGCTCAAGCTCACAACTCTGAGATCCAGAGTTGCATGCTCTACTGACTGAGCCAGCCAGGTGCCCCAGAGAGGCCCTTTTGATATTGGTTTTTTTCCAACCTTTTCTGGGGGACTTGAGCAATAGCTATAGGCAATTTTCTCTACTAGCAAGCCCTGGTTATGACATTCCAATGCCATCTGTACCACCTGTTCCTGTTGCCAAACTTTTTAATCTTCTTCCTTGTGACTCTTGCGTTGCTAAGACTTTGCTAACCTAAAGAGGTAAATACAAGGCAAAGAGCCCTAGGTTGGATCTTAGGAGACCTGTATTTTAGTCCTGGCTTTGGAGTAGTGTGACTAATCTTGACCAAGTCACTTCATCTCCATGGACTTTCATCTCTTCTGAAGTACCCTAGAAGCTCTGAAATTCTACAAGTTCCAAGTAGGTACCTTGAATGTGCATCTCTATGAGGTCACATGCTCTCCTTCAACCCCCTGAACCAATCAAGCCCAGGATTTGGGGCTTACAGATAGAGGAACTGGAACTGCTATCACAGTCTTTGCACATGGCAGGCCTTCAATAAAAAAAATTTTAGGGGGTGAAACTTATACCTAGAGACATTGATAATACCATTGTTTTCAAGATCTTGGTGGAAAATAGTGCCAGATTATTTACTAGTATTGTTTTAATTTAAAAGAACATAATCTTGCCTATGTAAGGCTTGGCTTTTAGAATTTGGGACTTGTTTAACATCGTCTCTGCATGTGTCCCTTTGCCATTTAACAGGCATTTCTTCATGCCTGTTGAGGACTGATATCTTGCAAGTAACCCTCATGCTCTGATACTGACCATGATTACCTCAAGCTGTAGCAACTGGAGGGATGCCAAGGGTCTGTGGTCTTCTGAGTTTGTTCTTTTTTTTTTTTTTAAGGTGCCAAGCTATTGAAACCTTAAGCTCTCTCCCTTTGGGATAGTAGAAGGGAAAGAAAATAAGAAAAATCTGTGGGAATAGAGGAAGGCCAGGTCAAGTGTAAATGAAAATATATGCTGTGGCCCCCCAGTGGAGTGCGTCAGTTCCTAGGCTTTCTCCAAGTGGAAGCTGACCTTGGGTTTCCTGCTCTCATAACCATTTGACATTTGAGAGAACAAACAAAGGGCTTCATCAGGAAGAGTTTTAACCCTGTTAATGGCTACAAATCACTGGCCCTGGGGAACTGGGGTTCAGAGAGGTCCTCTGCTTCCCTCTTATTATTTTAGGGGAATCAACTTTCAAAGAGACTAATGCCCAGGCCCCCAGGATTTCCTGATGGTCTGGGAGGTTTCCAGGCCTTAAACTGGCCCGTTGCTTCCTGTCTTCAGCAAGATGACATCTCCCTAAAGGGAAAACATAGCTCAACTCCAAAAGAGATTTGGGACTTATAGAAGGAAGCAATATGAAGTGGCCTAAATGGAAGGGTTTATTTTTATTTTATTTCATTTTTTATGACAAACACATGAAAAGAGAAAAAAGAAGCATTCTCAGTTGGCATTATGAAAATAGGCTAACATTTCCAGCAATTCTTTTAAGAAAAAGGCAGAGTGGATTTTTTTTGGTGGTGGGTGGGATGGGGTAGATTGTGGTCATCACCTAACCTGAGGGTTGTAGCTGGAAGAAGGGTCTTACTGATCTTCCTTGCTCCTGTCTTTACCTACCCCTTCTGCCAGTCCTATTTATTCATTTTTTCAACTTTAGTAGACATTTTGGTATCATTTATGCTTCATTAAATAAAACCTATTCATGTTGTGAGCTGGAGAAACAGAGGTCAAATCATTGCAGACTCTCTTGCCAGCCTGCCCGGAACCCTGTTAAGCAGCTTTCAGGCTAGAAAAGGCATCCTTGACCATGTTAATGGTTCTGACCTCTGAGTTCTAGTGTTTCACCAAAAAAATCCCTACAGTAAGAATGAAGGGATAGGAAGGCTGGTGCCTAAGGCTAAACTTTGACCCCGGAACAGAAAAAGAGAAAGGGTGGGATAATTCTGGGGAGGTGGGAGGATCTGTACACTACAGAGTCGAGATAAAAACAAGAAGAATTCATCATTTCCCTACTGACTAACAATTATTTGCAGTTCTGTGGTGTGTGGAATGAGACAGACCTGCGCCTGGAGGACAGACGGCAGATCTGCGGGAATTCAGCCCCGGCAGCCTGTGAGGGTGTGAAGATGAAGTCATGTAATATGGAGGTTTTATTTGCCTGCTGCTAGCAGGTGGTTAACTAGCTGTCTTGGGTCACAACGGGCCTCTTTTGGGAGCCCTGGAAATAGTTTTCCTCACCTCCAAAAGTATAACAAAGCCCACCAGGAAATCTTCCATATTAATCTTATCAGGAAGTCCTGGGAGTGATCTTCTCCAATTTGCCCAAGTGCTAGAGGGAATATTTATATCTCGTCTCCTACCAGCTTGAGTTAACATCACCTACAGGCCTTTCCCTTTGTTTATATTCTAGGCAAGTCATTCCATCACAGAATAAATTATAAGGTATTTCCAATAACTCATCAGTGTTTTTTCAGATTGGGGGAGGTAGAGGGAGAGGAGGATTGAGAAAGACAAGGCTGACTAGAATGATAGCAGATAGTTTGGTCAAGAGTTTTGAGGCATTTCTTTATTAAAGCTTTTATCTTTGTCACAAAGAAAAAAGAGCTAACTGGCTAGCAGCTAGAGTTGGGCCTCAGGGATAAATTTCTTTCCAGGGCTGTTTATGTCCAACCCTTCAGACACTACCAAGGCTATATGTAAGGCCTTCCACCACTTCAGCTCAGACCAGGCCTGAACCCAGCCCAATCCAGGCCTGGTACTATTTCCAAAGCCCCATTTCCATTAGGAGGTGAAGTCTTCTGCTTGTCTGCCCATTTCTGGTGTTCCTGGGGGCATATCCCATCTAGGGGTCCACCCACTGAGGCCTTTACCCTCAACTCCATTGGGAATGCCCAGACCAGATGATTACACCCGGTTTTGAATGTTTCCTCTGAGTTATAACACTCTAAGTATGTTATATAATCTGTTGTCATTTAATATTTGCAACAACTTTGTGAGGTAGTTATTACTGTTAATCTGGTCTTACAGTTGAGGCTTACAGAGAGGTTAAGTGACTTTCCCACAGTCACACACTAAGATGAAGTGCTGGAACTTGAAAACGTGTCTAGCTGTTCTCAAATCCATGCCCTTAACCACCATGATGTATTGCTGGGTATTTTTCTTGATTTCTTAAATTTATTCTACCTCCTATTAGAGGCTCACCCCTGACCCTGAACCCAAGACCATTTGGTTAGAGCTTTATCTAACTCTTGCCAACTCAAGAACCCAAGAAGAGGCCACCACCAGTGGCCAAGTACTCATTCAAACTAGACTGACCTCCACAGAATCATGATTTGTCCACATGACTGATGAGAAGAAATGATTATATCAACCCAGAAGCATCTGATGCCACTCTTTACCCACCAAATTAAACCTCTTGGGTAACACTGCTGGCCCAGCCAAATGCTCTACCACTGAGCTATCCCCTCTGCATTGCTGGCCCAGATCAGACCCAACTTCTTTAGATATTGTGAAAAAAGTTGGTCATCCTGAGGAAGCCAACGCTACAGCCAGGTGGATTCCCAGCCTTGCCCATTCCTAATGGCCTTTCTCCCTAACCCTCTGCTGTGGAATACCTCACTGTAAGCTCACATAGGTTATAGCAGACTCTAAACTTTGATCATTCAGAAACTCAGTTTATCAGCTCACTTGAAACATTTTTTTTTCCAGAAAAAAAAATTACAAACAATAATGTCAGAAAAATTTTTGTCTTTTCCCCCTGTCATCTCTTCTTTTTCCAGGGCACCCCATCTCAGAACTAGAATTCAAAGTAAGCCAGACCAGTCATCAGAAGCCTGCTTGGCAAACCCAGAATTATAGCAAAGGACAGTGAATTGCCTTACATGATATTTCATTCAGACCCATTTCTGACTTCTTATTCTTTTCAGTGGACAGAATCATCCCCCCTGCCAGCAAATCTGAAGACCTGGGTTCAAGTCCGGGCTCTGCTTTTTATTATCACTGTGGTCATTGACAAGGCGTTTAACCTCTTCACACTCCTGTCTCATGGCCAGTAGAAGGGAAGTAATGATATCTTAAATAAAATTCACAATGTTTAAATGAAGGTTATAGATAAGAATTCTCTGTATATATTCCTTTTCGTTATGTAGAGCTGTCAAGTTCATTTTTTAATTTGAAACCTTGAGAAACCATTTCCTTGGAGGTCACCAATCTCATCGTTCATCCCAAACTGCCACTTTTCTGGGAAAGGGTGTGATTGCTTCACAAACTTTAAAGTACACATTAATCTCCCGGGTGGGCCTGGGTTTCCGAATTTCTAACATGGGATATAGATGCTGCTGGCTATACTTCATGGTGAAATTTGATGTTTTTGGCAGGTTTCTTTGCAGACACTTAAGAGACCACGTATTTAAAGATCAGCATGGGGTGCCCGGGGGGTGCAGTCAGTTGAGTCACCAACTCTTGGTTTCCGTTCAGGTCATGATCTTAGGGTGGTGAGATTGAGCCCCACATCAGGCTCTGTGCTGAGCATGGAGTCTGCTTAGGACTCTGTGACCCTCCCTGCTGCTTTCTCTCTCTCTCAAATAAATAAATAAATAAATAAATAAATAAATAAATCTATCTTAAAAAAAAGAAAGATTAGCATGACTTCTAGAGAGCCAAATCACGGGGCGCCTGGGTGGCTCAGTCAGGTAAGCGTCTGCTTTCAGCTCAGGTCATGATCCCAGGGTCCTGGGATCGAGCCCGGCGTTGGGCTCCCTGCTCAGTGGGGAGCCTGCTTCTCCCTCTCCCTCTGCCCCCGCCCCCACTCATGCTCTCTCTCTCTATCTCAAATAAATAAATAAAATCTTAAAAAAAAAAAGCCAAATGCCAAAGTCACTTTGTGTGTTCATTGTAGGTGACTATTCAGCATTGTTGAACTTCCATGTTCTTTCTTTTTCTTTGCTTTTCATGGCTTTACTCTCTGAATTCTCCTCCTACATTTCTTTTCTTTCTTTTTTTTAAAAAATATTTTATTTATTTATTTGTCAGAGAGAGAGAGGGAGCATGAGCAGGCGGAAGGGGCAGAGGGAGAGGGAGACGCAGACTCCCCACTGAGCAGGGAGCCCAATGTGGAACTTGATCCCAGGACCCTGGGATCATGACCTGAGCTGAAGGCAGATGCTTAAATGACTGAGTCACCCAGGCACCCCTCTCCTCCTACATTTCTGACTGTTCCTCCTTAGTCTCCCCATAAATTCCCCTTGATTTATCCTTTAATGTTGGTGTCTCCTTGGGTTCCATTATTTGCCTTCTGATTATTTTATTCTCTGTGGATGATCTCAAGATTTGATTCCTATATGAACTCTCTTTTTCCTGCCTAGGCTGACTAAATGGACCTTTCCCCTACACTCCTATTATGTCCTTTTGTAAGATTTATTTTAGCACATGATAGTTTTATTTTACTGCGTTATTGTGCAGTTATTTTTTTTATGGTCTACACTTACAGGGCAGAGTTCAGCTTTCATCGTTGCATCCTTTGTGCCTAGAATAGTGCTCAGATTCTATACATGTTTGAGTAATAAACAAAGGCAAACCTAGAGTTTGGGACAGACATCAGAAACAGCCATCTAAGCAGGCCAGATGGCAAATGTTAGTATTTGGACACCCTGTGGAAACACAAAGCACATTTAAATTTTGTTGCATATGCGTATATGTGTGTAAATTACCTTTCTGGATAGTCTCAAGATACCAATAGCATCTGGGGAAGACACCTGAGCCATGTTTCCCCTGTAAATTATTTCTGGGCTCCTTTTTCAGACTTAAGCAATAGGCTGTCAAAATTGTCAAAAAGAGGAAGCATGTTTCTTATGGGCAAAATTATTTATCATGCTTTTCTATTGTAATAAACAAAGCGAACTCCTTCATAGAAGGAAGGTTGTAGTCTTGCCAAAATTGTGGTTTCCAAGAAAAGTTTTATCACACTCAATCTTAAAGAGGACTCAGAAGATTAGATAAATGACCGCCAGCAGGTGAGATGTCCTTAGCTCAGATCTCCATGGATTTGGACTCAATTCAGTCCAACAAACAACATTCAGTAGACATTTCCTTTGCATCAGACTTGTACGAGGTTAGAGATAGAAAGATAAAAAAGACATGGCCCCTGTCCTCAGAGAGCTCATAGTGCAGTTAGGGCAATAGATATTTAAATAAATATCAATGACTCAATGTGAAGATTATTTAATAAATATATACAAAGTTCTATGGATCAGAGAGGACAGAATAATTGGAAATACAGAAGAAAATGATATTTTGGGAAGGTTCTCCATCCCCAAATGCATATTATTTCTTGAACCACCCATCAAAAATCAAATTGCAAGTATTACCCACCCCATTCATGTACACAAATCGGATTAAAGTGAATATTTTTAGTGCCTATGTTGTGTCTACCATGCCCTCAAGAAGGTTTTGATATAGGGTTCTACATATAAATAAGATTTAATAGAATGGCAAATGACGAGGTCATCAGAGGTGCAAGCAATGTGTGATGGGGATGCAGAAGGAGCAGCTCTAAAATCCGACTGGGAGGCTTCCATACTGTATTTTGGATGTTTCAGTCTACGCCTCCCTGTAGTGGCTGTGGGCTTTGCGCCTGTGTTTGTAGGGGATTCTGGATCTCTTTGTCAACTTTATAGAACCAAGGGCCTTAGGGGAGATGGCACAGTGGTTCTGTCATTAAATTTTCCTGGGAGTCTAGAATTGAGAACAGCTGAATGGTAGCTTTGTTGCTGGGCAGACATAAAGGTGCAGCCATGTTTGGATTCTGAGAGCAGATAAGTAAAGCAAAGTAGGAGAGAGGAGGGGGAAAGAGAAAGGAGAGGAAGGAAGAGAGAGAAAGAGAGAGAGAGAAAGGGAGGGAGGAAGAGGAGGAAAAGAAAGAATGAAGAGGAGAAGAGGAAGAGGAGGAGAAGTAAAGGGAAGAAAAGACGGGGGGAAAAAGCATAGGAAGGTAGAGGGAAAGGAAGCGTAGAAGGCACAAATGAACAGACACACAGAGATGAGTAAGGGATGGGTGTGTTGTTGAGAAGTCTTTGGTTGCAAGTTCCTGAATTCCAGTTGAGCTTGTTAAACTGAAAATAAGCCTTTATCATGAGAAGCCAGGCTGCCGGGATGTCACAGAATCCAAGGGCAGAAATGTAACTGCATCTCAGGAATAGATTGGAACTAGGAACTGAACAGCTGTCAGGACCTGGCCATTTCTCACTGCATTTTGGCTTTGCCATCCTTTTCTGTTTGCAGACTGGCCTTCTCTGCTAATTGGTCTACATTGCAGGTACAAGATGGCCACCCCATGACTTCCAGTTTTATATCTTCCTTGATCAAGACAGCAGGCCACACTGAGTTAGAATCTAACTTTTAGTCTTATTTCCAAATTCTAATTGCCCCAGAGGGTACCAAGTGTCTCTTTCTGGTCCAATACCTGTGACCTTGGAGTGGGAGCAGGTCATGGGGCTTGTATATGGCTGTTGGGGGACCACTTCTGGGTGAAGAGCGTAATAGAAATGTCGGCCTTAACCAGGAAGCCACCTTCAAAGATTTATGCTCTAACAAGAGGACCACATCTCAGGAGAGAGCTGACTTTCCAGCTCTCATTAACATTTCCTTTGTGAAAGCCTTTCCATTCTTTTGGAAAGATCTGGATTCTTTATATAAATCCCACTTTACTTGTTAGCTTGAGTGTTTCTGGCAACAGAAGGGCCTTCACTAAAATTTCACCCAGCAGAGGAGGGGGTGAAAGAAGGTACTCCAAGTTCAGGCAACAGCATTAATAAAGGCGCAGGTGTGAGAAAGTTCATGGTTAATTGGGAAGAATTCTCCAAATGGACACTGCAGCAGAGGGTATCTGAAGGGATGGTGTGGAAAATGAGGCCGGAAAGGTGGTTTGGAAACTAGTCATATCAACCTTAGAAATTCCCCCTCTCGGTAATTTGGAGTAGGCAGTGGAAGCCCGGTTGGATCTTGAGTTGCAGAATAATGGTATTTGCCGAGGGTAGTGTGGCTGTCTTGTTAGAGAGTGATGAGCACCTTGTTGGTGCCATAAGTTTGGTGGTGGTTAGGCTGTAACTTCAGAGTTACATGGTGGATAAAATTCCACTTCTAACTCAAGTGGAAGTGTACCCTAAATACATCACAGAGGTCTCGTTTGCTGGCTCTTTGCCAACATGAACCGGGCGACTATAGCAGATGCTGTTGGTGCCCCACCCAGACTCCCTTTACCTGCTGGTGTATGCATCCTCCGGCTGCCACAAGTGCTGTAGCCGAGGGCTTACATCTGCGGCCTCCCTGGGAGGCACCTCATTTGGAGACGCATGGAAGTTTCCACTGCTTGACCCCCATGGCCAGTGACTGAATGATTTAAGGGGGTACAACAGGCTGGCCTCTTTGTCTCAAGGAGGGACAATTCTGCTGTAGGATGTATCCTCTGGAGTCTCGTGGATCGGGCCAAGCTGCGTGTTACCTGAGACCACATCCTCGCTCAGCATTTTCCTTCTTCCTCTCCTGCTTCCCTGGCTAGCTTGCAGGTTTCTCCTGGAGAGCCTGCCCTCAACAGATCACATGCACCCAAATCCCTTTCTCAAGGCTGTGCTTCAAGGAAATCTTCCCTAAGATGGTACCATTTATTTCAATAGATACCGAAAGTTACAGAGGTTGCGGTGTTTCCACTTCTATGAGCATCGTGGTCAAAGCTCAGATTCTGGGATAAGCCCCCTCTGCATTCATGTCTTGGCCATGACACCTAATAGCTTCTGGTCTTGGCAGATTGCTCAGTCTCAGTATCCTAATTTGCAAGATCTAAATGGGATAATAATAGTACTCCAGGTTGATGTGAGGATTAGGTGAGATAATACACGTGAGGCGTTCAGCCCAGCACTCACGCCAAGTAAAGAGCTCATTAGCTACTGTTGTTATGACTTCTGGTTTTCCCTTTGACAGAGATACTGCATGTAGTTACACAGGCCGTGTGCTGCACCGGGGGCCATATCTAAGGGGGAGACGTATGTATTTATTATGGCAGTGGTTTTGACGGGTGAAAGTAAATGTCTTAGGGAAGGGACACCTTTTCCTGATTCTTACGGAGGTGCTGTGTGTGTTAGCAGCAGACGGGCCTGAGGCGGAGTTCAGATTTCTTCTTTTGTTCCCTCAGTCAGTTTGGGAAGTTGTGGCCCCCAGCTTAGCCTTGACTATGTGGATGTACTCGAGCAAGCTGGCATAGTCCTTCCTTTTCGCCTGTTCTAGAACTCAGTGACAAGCAATGGCTAGATTTTCATTAACCACACAGCTCAGCGATAGCTGCTTCTATTCCGATGGCCTGTTAGCTGAGTCATCTGCGGCTCTGTGCTGTGCCCTCTAAGGAGGGTGATGCCCGAACTACAGAAGAAGGTGTGGAGGTACCTATCAGGGGGGATGAGTGAGAGGGAAGCCGGGGTGGGGCAGCTGACAAGGGTAGGTCTGACTGTCTAACACACTGTTGTTCATTCACACTGGGCCCTGAGGTAGACAAACATTAGGCAGTGACGCTGTCAGAGTTAGCATGAGGTGACCAAAAATACCCAGATGCTTTTCCTGCCACGAGATTTGCACAGAAAGAAGCGCTTTGCTGTAGAAAGTTCTGCTTCCACCTCCCACCCTTTCCTCAAGGTGCTAACCAGGCAGATATGTTCTCACCTCTCTGGCCATTATTTGTCACCTCAATTGGGGGGAGTGATAGTAGTCCTCTTTTCTACTTCACAGAAGTGACAGTGACTGAGTAAATGCCTTATTTTCAGCCAAAATTGGTCATTCTCCAGGAATAGCTTTCCACTTTGTCACTGGATTCAGTCCCCGAGGCCTGGTGCTGGCGTGAGAGGCTGAATTGCCCCCATTTGATGGAAGCTGTGGGGTGGGGAGACACTGTGGAGAGGCATTCTGACCACATTTCTATGGTACAAGCTGGTGCAAGCCAGGAGGAGAGAACCAGGTCGTAGGGAGAGTGTTGACCGATCTAGCTGGTGAATGCTTTGTATGTGGGAAAATGTGCCTTTTCTTAAAAGAAATCAGATAATGGAGAGTACCATAGAGTGTTACTGTATCTGGAACACACAGAGAAGCCTTTCCCTTTTGAAGGAGCCCGTCACCCCACACTCTAGTACACTGGAGAGCTGTTCACCTCCTGTGTCCCTTCTGGGCCACAGCCCCTTCTGGGCCACAGCCCCTTCTGGCCAGCCAGCCTTTCCACAGCACCTGCAGGAAACCAGTAAAATGAACAAATCCCTGGGTAACCACAGCTCAGAGACTTCAGATCTTGACTGGCAAATTTGTATGTGGGGGTCCTATCTTGGATAACATATGAGAATATTTGGCTTTACTTCTGAACTGTTGCTTCTGAAGGGGCAGAATCATGGTGAGCTATGCATTTCCAGGGACCCAGTCAGAGAACTCAAAGAATTCCAGTTGTATCAGTCACTCGCTCCTATAATCTTGGATAACCACCTCACACTTGGTGAACCCCGCTCTTCAGGGGAAAGCAGCTGGGTTTCCCAAGTGGGGCAGGACAAAATCTTCATCTTTGTTTCCTTATGTGGGGCAGGAGGGGACAGGGTATCTTCCTCCTCATTGCTCCTGTGGGATAGAACATATGCTTGTCCATCAGCATCATCAAATTTGGATGGAAGTCATCTGGAACATGCCTGCAGTGCCCAAGGCAGGAAGCCATTTGGTTCCAGGGTAGTCAGGACGCCTTGTCCCTCAGTCTGGATCACTTCCTTCACAGAACTTGGATTCGTGTGGCCTCTTGAAAGAAGAAAGCTTATTTTGGCCTTTGGATCCACGCTGTGCGACTTATGACTCCTTCTAAGTGGCTGCCACATAGAGTGGAAACAGAGCCATAATTGAGAGGTGGCTGGGGAGAGCCCGGTCTTCCTCAGGCTTGCTCACCAACTTGCTAAGTGCAGGAGGGCAACGATTTCACAAACGGAGCTGGAATTGGGAAAGCTTTTTCCTTCCTTCATATATAAGTCTTTTTATGTCAGAGGTTAAGGCAAGCAGACTGTCCCTTGGGACCGAAGTCCAGGTTCTGCTGGGGAGAGGGGAAAAGAGTCAAACCTACTTGGAATAAGTTCACTGGGATAGAACTGTATTCTACTTTGAGCCAAAACCCTGTGAAATCTCATGGGCCATGAAGTCCAATTAAAACAGAGCTGGGCACAGTGAGAGGCTAGCAGGCATGCATAATTGTGAGAACCAGGATCTTAGTGGGGAAAGAAAAAAAAAAAAGCCAAGGAGAAGCCAAGGCCAATTATCAGAACTGCTAATTTTTACCAACCTAATCATTAATGAATACCATGTTTCTGAAAAGAATGTTAAGAGAATAATTGTATTTCAAGGGCTTGAAAACTGCTAAACTCTGAAGTTGTACAATTTGTGCAAATTAATATGATAAAAAGAGACAATTAAGGTTTATAATTAACAGATAAATACAAATGATCTGGTGAAGACAATCTAAGTTTCTGCTCTGTCTTATGAAGCAGTGTAATTGATTTTTATAAATGCTAATTTACAGTACATGCTCTGTTAACCATTAACACAGGGACGGGAACGTGGAATAAATGGAAGTCAAGGAGGGGTGTGAGCCAAGGAACTAACAGACTACATCTAGCCAGGGAGAAGATATAGAAAAATATGCCAAATGTTGGAATGTGACTTCAAAAGGGGAAAGACACCACCCAATAACAATCTTCCCCCAACTGGGGCAAAAAAAAAAAAAGAGTCCCTCAATGGTCTATGTAAACGCAATGAAGTTTTTCTCTCTTGTTCCTCCACCTTTCAAAACTGGATTTTCCTGCAGTTCTGAGGCCATGAGTGAAGCCATCTGACTCAAAGTATAGGCCATGTTGTGTAAAGAAAATGCACCTCACTGGGGAGAAGTTTTCCAGACAAGGGCAGCTGAGGTGTCCTAAGGGATGCCCGTGTTACTTCTGATCAGGAGCAGACTGCCATTGGCAATGGGCCGCTGTGGACAGAGAACACCCATGATGGCTCATATGGGATCTGCAAACCGGATGTCACCAAGGGTCCATGTTCCAGACAGCCGGCAGTCTGGGATCGAGCTGCCTCTGACAGGGGCAACTCAGACAGAGTTTGCTCCAGCATCAGCACGAGCGGGATTTAGCTACATAAGGCTGGCAACCAAGGCTCCTGAGCCAGGCCAAGGAGGCCAGACCCTTCATAACCAAAATGTTCCTTTCCTAATGGGGAAGGAAAGGGATTGCTCTGGATGTCCCTGTCAGGCTAGACATCTCCTGAGGACAGGAACTGTGTACCTTTGTATTCTTGGTGCTTGCTACAATGTTCTTTCTATGATCAGAACTTGAAAGAGATTGGTTTCTAATAATGACAATAGAGACCTGGTAATTATTATTCTTTATAAAAGAAATCCTGAAGGTACGACTTTTTATTTTGACAGTGTGAAATCCTAGATATTTTTGCCGAACTCTGATGAACACTCTGCCTCTGAGTTTTCAAGCTGAAATCAGTAAGAGAAAAAAAGAAACTGGATAAAGAGACTATCAGAGGATGTCTGGAGAGGAGCATCATCATTCTAAGTCTCAGGCTGGTAAAGTCTATATATTTTACACTTCTGGTATAGCTCACTTGGCACTAGCCACATTTCAAGAAATCATGCCAAATGTGGTTGATAGCTAATGTACAGTGCAGAGAAAGAGAGAGGAAGAGAAGGAAAAAGAAATCACCTTAAATATATCTTCCAAAGTTGTATTGATTTTTATTCTAATCATAAATCATACAAGGGTTATGGTGGAGATGAACTTGTAGCTAAGTCATTATGTATAATATAAAGTCTAAATGATACAAAGATGATAAGGCTGAACAAGTATATCTCACCAATAATAATTTCATTGGATCTACTACTATTAAGTTAAAAAGAAACTTGCTGAGCAGATCCTAAGGAAATAGTATGTTCATCTTGAGTCATTACCCAAAGGCTGGATTCAGAATATATAACCATATTGGTGGAATGTTGATCACAACTATACTTTTCTACTTTCATAAAGTCTTTTGGGCCATTTGGCTTAGTACAATATGGTACAATATGGCTTCAATCTACCATGTATGTGCCAGATACATAAGGGGCAATAGCCCTTCCCTCTCCTCCCCTCCCCTCCCACCCCTCCTTTCCCCTCCCCTCCATTCCCTCCCTCCCTCTCTCTCTCTTTCTTTCTTTTTTTCTTTCTCTTTCTTTCTTTCTTCCTTCCTTCCTTTCCTTCCTTCCTTTCCTTTCCTTCTTTTCTTTCTTTCTTTCTTTCTTTCTTTCTTTCTTTCTTTCTTTCTTTTTTTCTTTCTTTCTCCTTTCCTTTCTTCTTGTAGTCTCCATGCCCAGTGTGGAGCCCAGCACAGGGATTGAACTCACAACCCTGAGATCAAGACCTTAGCTGAGATCAAGAGTCAGATGCGTAACTGACTGAGCCACTCAGGTGCCCCATGGCAATGCTTCTTTTCAAGAGATCTAGGCTGCCTTGTGGTTTACCCATGGCATATGTCTTATGGCAGCCACCAGGAGGTGATCTGAATGTCTCGGGGCCTGGGCACTCCACCCATCATATGTGGAGGAATAATTTAGAGCCACAATAGAAGATCATGCATCTTAGAAAGAGAATACTCTTATGGACAGATGCAAAACAACCTTCAAGTAAATTAAATGAAAAGATCAAGTGCAGAACAGTGTATATAGTATGTTAGCAAATGTGTAAAAAGGAAAAAAATGTGAATTGGTTGTATATGCACAGACTATCTCTGGAAGGACAGAAAACAGGTAATGTTTATTGCCTTCAAGGAAAGGAGAGAGGGGAGACTGGAAGACGAAGAGGGGGAAGAATTTTCCCCTTTAATATTGGTCCCTTTAGAATTTGGTACCATGTGATCTATTATATTTAATATATGTATATTTCTTTTCAAATTTTATACCATGTAAATATACATAAAAATTAATAATGTGGCCATTTTTAAAATAGCAAAATTTGAAACAAACCAAACCATAATAAAAGCCATGTGCTAGTGAGAGTTACTACGTCCTGTCTTGGAGTTGAAAGTGGAGTGTATAACTAAATGATCAACCAGACCCAAGAGCAAAGAGGGAAGTTACTAATACTGAGGAGAAGTACTCCATGAATATTATTTTAAAAAGTAGACTAATGATTATAATTCAACAATCACTTCCTGAGTGCCTAGTTTGTGCAAGTCATTGTGCAAGCCAACGTGTCCATACTGTCCCCCCCCCATGGAGCTCTATTGAGTGGATGCATCTGTAGGGTGAGTGGTGCTGCTTTTTATGACAAAGTTAGAGCCAAAGGAGATGGACAGGTAGCTTTATTGTTTCTGAGATGGAAGTAGCTTTAATCTTCTAGTTTAGAGAAGGCATTTTGAAGAGTGCTTTTCTCTGATAGAGATGCAAAGAAGCATCTCCCTGGTAAAATATGTGACAACAAAAAGACATAATGTCGACACAGCCGTATCAGCATGACACATCAAACCTGGTGATAAAATGCATGCTTTTGTAAAATAAGGGGGTGTGGATGTTGCATTGCACCTCACTGAGCTGTCGTCTCTTGTAAAGTATACAATGGAGTTGAGACTCCCAATCTCAGGTCTTGGGGACAAGATCACATCTCTGGAAATCCAGTAGAATAGATTCTTTCAGCAAAGATGTGCTGTAGCTCCCACATGCTGGGCTCAGAGAGAAGCCCCGAGGAGACACAGAGATAAGCCTAGCAAGGGCCCTGCCCACAAGGAGCTGATCGTGTGCCCAGGATGATAAACATGTTCCAGAAAGCCACGGAAGTACAGGAGAGAGGGGAAGGAGGAGGCTTCAAGAAGTAGGGAGGAGCAGGGTGTTGAAAAAGTAGAATTTTTCCTGGGAAAGGAGCAAAGAAAAGTTACTTTAGGCAGAGTGTTATGTAAAAAAGGACAGGGACATGAAGTGGCAGACCTGTTTGAGGAAAGGGGGCTGGAGTTTGTCCTAGATGTCCAGGATGCTGGACAGCAGAGAAGGGAGGTGAGGCTGTGGCAGGCGAGGGGGCTTGTGAAGGGTCACAGTGCTGCTGAAGAGTTTGGACTTCTTCTCTAAGCAATGAGGAGCTATGGAGGATATAAAAGGCAGGAGGGAGGCAGTGCAGAGGCCCGAGGTGGAGCCAGGCTCCCAGACAGAACCCCGAGGAGGGAGGAGTTTGTGCCAGCAGCCAGAGGAACAGGAGGAGGGAGAGGATCCAATAGATTTTAGAGCAGGCGCTTTGGAGACTGATGACCGACTGAATGGATGGTTCAAGGGAAATGTTGAGCCCCGATCCGATAGCCTTTAGGATAATCCACAAATCAAATTACATATTCTTTTGCTAACAGAGAATGAAATTACACTTTTTTTTTTTGCTAACACAGAATGAATTAATAATGACCTTGAACATCCATATTATGAAAGAGCTGTACTTTACTTAATTTTGAAGTGTTTTCAGAATCATTTAGTTTGACACTGTATTGGAAATCGCTCGATCCATAACTTACTTTGAAACAAATAAGATGCCTTGTTTAAATGTCCACCTGAATCCCAGCTTGAGGCTCTCACAAATGTTAGTTACTTCCCAAATGTCACCAGTAACAGGTACATACAGAGAGGTGACGGGTTGGAATGGTCACAGCTCGAGGCCAGGTGGTTCGAAGTTTGTTTGGTTTGGATCAGACCTGTGCCAACGATTGAAGGAAGGCACATATTTCTGTGAAGCATCCTGTGTTCTCTGAAGTGATCTTATCACGTGACAGACAATGTCAGGTAGTTTTGGATGAGAAAGTTCGAAGCGTGGGCCGGCCAAGCTCTGGATTGAAAGCCCAAGAAATTTTTCTTCATGAGAAATAGGAGAGATTTAATTTGGTTCCATGAAATCTCTGTGACTGAGACTAATGCTGTGACCTAAAAACCTTATCAATTTTACCACTGGATTAAATCACACCTTTTTGGAGTACATGCTGGAGGGAGGGTGAGTGAAGGTTCACATACCTTCTAACAGCTTCTCAACCATGGGTAGTTCTATAGATCTACTGGAAGCCTTTAAGTTTTGCAACCAACTATTTGATATTTAAAAGTTGTTAGATTATTTTCGGCAGCACGGACTGCTTTTCACTTAATTGCTGTCCCTCTGGGGATCTGTGCCAAGGTACCACTCTCTACTAGCCACACAGAGAATGACCCCGTTGTGCCTTTAGTTTCCTCTAAATACAATCTATTGATTTTCTTTCTCCCACAGTAAGCAGGGTGATCTTGGTTATTCCAAAGCAATTAGGTGGAGTATTTGGTTGGACTCTTCTTCAACCTTGAAGGATTCTATTTACTCTCCTCCATTATAGCCTTAAAGCTTTAGTCCCTTATAGCCAAAGTTGCTTTTCTGCGCCAATAAGCAAAAGCATTACAATATTAATAACCCTCGGCCATGGGTTTAGCTTCCTCACCTTCTCCCCATGCTTGGATGATTTCCTCTGCATTTGAAGCAATCAATAGTGGCCTGAAATTCATTCAGATACTCACACACTCCATGAGGTTTCCAAAATAAGCCAGTGGCAAGCACTTAATTAGTTCATTTTGTTTCTGCCAGGGCAGAGATGCAGGCTTGAGACTCCAAGAACTGGTATACAATATAGCTCTTACTGTAACCTTCATGCCTCGGCAGTAAATAGGATGGGATTCAGAAGACTAATGATTCTGCCTCTTACAGCCCTCTCTGTGGCTTTTGACAGGTTTCGTTGACAATCCGAACCCCTGTTTTCCTTTGGGTAAAGACAGTATGGTGCCAGGCATTTTCGAGGGTAGTTTCTGCCAGCAGTAGGGGACCGTGGCCATGCTGGTGCTGAGGATAACAGATGCGTAGGACACAGTGAAATGAGGAAAGGGGGAGACGGGGCTTGAGGCGAGGTCCCCCCCCCCCCCCCCCCGCTGGGGCAGGGCTGTGCTAGTGAGGAGTGGAGGGTGCTGTGGGGGGGTCTGCAGAGCGGTCCCTGGGCGCACGCTAGGCGGAAGACACAAGGGCTGCGGGGGCTTTTGCTTTTCCAGTGGTCTTTGTAGCAGAGGAAGACTTCTTTCCTCCCCGGGCCCAGTCCACAGTATTTATTTCCATACCCTGCACAGCCTCTGAAAAAAGGAAGTATGTCTTAGAATGTTTATGTCAGACTTTTTGCTGATAGTTATCAGTGGTTTTGAAGTCACGGCACTTCCGGCGAGATGAGCCACTAATGAATCGCGTGCACACGCGGGGCAAGGCTGCAGTAAGGTCCAGGCGCATGGGCAAGCTGAGAGCAGATGGCCCGAGAAGGCCTCCAGCTGTGGACAGGCAGGGCAGCCCAGAAGGGTATTCACAGGCTGATGGGGAGAAGAGTTCCTGGTTCTTTGTGTGGGTTCATAAGAGCTCCGGAGCCGCAATCCTGGGGTGATCCCTCCACCCCTGGCATTTGCATGTCTCCTGCGTGGGACCCTAAGCCATGTCTCTGCTGGGGAAAAGCCCCGCACAGGCAATAGGGCTCTGTTCCTGCATCTAGTCCCACCTCCTCCCCTTCTTATTGGTTCATTTAGGCTTCACCTTGATCCAGAAGAGGGAAGGCAACTACATAAATGCATACAGAAGAAAAGAAAACTTAAAAATACAGGGTTCTGCTGAAGTGTGTATACATACTGACCCACCAAGAGTGTTTCTGCCTTTTGACTTTGCAATGATATTCCTGGAAATTTATCTCAAGGATAATAATCAAAGTCTGGCTCAAAGGTTTCTCTTTGTTTTTTGTATACTTGTAATGTCTTCTCTCTGCCTCTTTTATTATGAAATATCTTAATTAACAGAAGAGTGTAAGAAATGTATATGTACTGTGGAAAGAATAATAATAATGAAGCAAACACTTGTGTATCTGCCACTTGGGGTAAGATAAACAGTGCTGACAATGTTTTAGAAGAACCCTTTGGGCCCTCTACAGCAATTTTACCATTTACAAGTATATCCCTAAATAACGTATAATTTTGTTTTGTCTTTTTTTTTAAAGATTTTTATTTATTTATTTGACACGTTTTGTCTTTTTTTGAATTCTATGATTAACTTCTTATTCTAAACATTGTGTTTTTGAAGGTGGCTCAATCAGTTTAGCAAGTGACTCTTGGTTTCGGCTCAGGTCATGATCTCAGGGTTGTGAGATTGAGCCCAGCTTTGGGGCTCCCTGCTCAGTGAGGAGTCAGCTTCCCCTCTCTCTCATCCTCTGCCCGTCCCCATGCTCATGCTCTCTCTCTCTCAAATAAATAAGTAAACCTTTAAAAATATTGTTATTGAGATTTTAAAATATTGGTGCATATAACTAAATTTCATTTATTTTCTCTGTGTTCTATAGTAGTCCAGCATTTGAATATGTAATAGTTTATTCAGGCTACTACTAATAGATATTTGGGTTGTTTCCAGTTTCTGCTCTTATAAGCAATTGCAGATATTAATATCACTGTACATGTACAATATTGTACGTGTGTAAGAGAGTCCCTAGGGCATATACTTTTAGGAGTGAGATTACTGGCCTGTAGAGCACATGGTCAGCTTTCCTAGTTGAGAAGAGACAAGTGTGATTGTCTGATAAATGCCCCTGGGAGTTCTGGTTGCCCAGCACCGAGAGGGCTGGACTGAGGAGCTTCCCCTTAACTCAGAAGGGGCAGTGCCCCACCCAATTTCCCACAAGGTCACAGGATGCCAGCAGTGGTTTTGGCAGACAACTCTCTGAATGGTTGGCATTCTCAAATTCAGATTACTTGATACCGATCAAATCCCACCCCTACGGCGCATTGTCCCCATGAGCGAGGCCATTCTCATGGGCTCCTGTCTCTGGAGCCGAGCTCTTTGGTGCTCCTAGCAGTGCTCTGGCCCTTCCCCCTTGGTGGGAGACTGAACTAACGGTGGACCGTCCCTGTTTTGCTCACCCTGGGCTTTGACTTTTCCCACTAGTTAAACCAGTTCTGTGCCTATACGTAATGACCTTGTGGTGTTTGACTTCACTGTCTTTCCATGCTAGGGAACGTCAAACTGTTTCCCAAAGCGACTGCTCCAACTTCCTCCTCGCCTGCGGTGGGTGAGGAGTCCTTTTGCTCCCCATCCTCACCAATGCATCTTATGTGAAATTTTAAATCAAAAGACTTTTACATTTTTGTCAGTCTTGTGGCTATGAAATTGTAATTCGCTGTGGTTTCATTTGTATTTCCTTGATCACTAATGAAATTGAGCATCATTTCATATGTTTATTGGTCATTCAGGTTTTCTCTTGTGAAGGTACCTGCTCAGAGCTCTTTTCTGAATTGTTTGCCTTTTAAAAAACTGATTCATATGAGTTATTTATGTATTCTGGTTATGATCCCTTTGTGGCTTATATGAATTACCCACATTTTCTCTAATCTTCTGATGCCTTCTCTCCTTTATTAAGGAATCTTTTGTAAACAGAAGTTCTTAGTTTTGATGCCGTCAAATTTATTGAGCTTTTGCTTTATGTTTTACGCTTTTGGTCTTATTCACAAACTCCTTTTCTAAAAAGCCATGGGTAGTTAAGATGTTCTCCTAAATTTTCACCTAAAAATGTTTTATTTTACCATTTGCTTTTGGGACTTTAATCCTGGACTTGATATTTGTGTGTGGTAGGAGTCCAATTTTCCATTTTTCCATTTGGATAATTGTCCTAGCACCATTTACCAAAAAGTCTGTTTTAATTTCCAAGACCAACTATGTCAGATATCAAACATCCGTATGTGTATGGGATCATTTTTGGATTCATTGTTTCATTCCATCCATCCCTTTGTCTGTTCCTGCACAAATATTATACTGTTCCAAAGTCTATAGTTTATAAAAGGTCTTAATATTTGGTAGAGCAAGTTACCTCACCATGTCCTTTATCAGTAGGATTTTGTCTCTTTTTGGCTTGGGTACTTCCATATAAATTTTAGAATCAGCTTGTGAAGTTCCACAAACAAATAAGCAAAAGGTTGGGATTTTGACTGCTATGACCTCAATTTGGGAAAAACTGACATCTTTAAATTATTGAGTTTTTCAATCCATGAACTTGATATATTTCTACTTTTATTTAGTGTTTTAAAAATGTCTTCTACTAAGATTTATAATTATCTCCCTAAAGATCTCTTTAAAATGCTATTGAGAATGGTATCTCTCTTTTTTTCTTTTTCTTCCCTCTTTTTTTTTTCTTTTTCAAGTTTTTATTTAAATTCCAGTTAGTTAACATACAGTGCAAGAGAATGGTATCTCTTAAAATTTTTATTCTTTTTTTTTTTAAAGATTTTATTCATTTATTTAATTGACAGAAAGAGAGAGAGAGAGACAGCGTGAGGGGGAACACAAGTAGGGGGAGTGGGAGAGGGAGAAGCAGGCTTCCCGCCGAGCAGGGAGCCCGATGCGGGGCTCGATCCCAGGATCATGACCTGAGCCGAAAGTAGTCGCTTAACCAACTGAACCACCCAGGCGCCCCTTAAAATTTTTATTCTTATTTGTTTTTGTTGCTATGTAGAATGTGTTTGATTTTTGCATACGGGTTCTTATTCTGGTAATTTACCTGTAGAGTTCTTATTTTCTGCATATGCAGTCATATCATCACTAAATAATGGTTGTTTTATTTCTTCTTTATCTTGCCTTTCTCTGTTGACTAGGCACAGTGCAGTGTTGAATACAAAGGGGGATAATGGGAACCCTTGTCATGTTCCTGATCTCAAAGGGGGTATTTTAAATGTTTTACGGATAATACGTTGTTTGTTGTAGGCTTATGGTTAAAATTTTTTTTTTAATAGAAGGGAGACACTTCTCTTTGATTCCAAGTTTGTTAAAATTTTTTATTATGAATGGAAGCTATATTTTATTATATACTTTTTTATCTGCATGAATTCAGGTGGTTATATTGTTTTTCTCATTTAATTTGTTAATATGATGAATTTTATTATTCATGCATTTCTAATGATAAATCATCCTTGTATTCCTGAGATAAATCCAATCTGATTATGATTTTTTTATATATTGCTTAAATAAGTTTGTTAGTGGTTTTAATATTTTTACATCTATGCTCATGAGTAAGACTGGCTTGTAATGTTCCTTTCCTTACTGTTCTTGACAGGTGTTGATATCAGGCACACATGATTTTCATAAGTGGATAAGGATAATGAGACAAAGGAAAAATGTAATAATAAAAGATAAAAGTTAGAATTTAGGTTGTGATGCAGAATTTATGCCATAAGATCTCTTGAATAGCTAGGAATTTGGCTCTGAAATTCCTAGGAATGCATTCACATTAATTTCATGATTCACCAAAATCCATGAGACAAAACCAAACTGGCTGTTCAGGAGCAGAGCAAATTCTCCAAGAGGCAGTAAAGGGTGGTGGTTCGGAGACTGTTCCTTGGAGGTAGACTATCTGAGTTCCAATCCTGTCTCTATAACTTGCTAGCTATGTAATTTGGACAAGTTACTTAATTGCTTTGTGTTTCAGTTTTCTCACCTGTAAAACAAAGATAACTGTGTTATCTCCTTATGGAAGTGTTTCACAGACTAAATGAGTTAATACACAAAGAGTACTTTGAAAATTAATCGGTTCTTAGTAGCACCCAGTGAACGTTAGTGTCTTATTACCATTTCTGATACTGAGTCCAGAAAGAAAATTTCTCCTTGAATTCTTTTTGAGAGGATACCTTTTCATAAAAATCCTTATAGGATTATTATTATTACTATTATTATTTAATCATTTTGAAGAGTTTGATATCCTTCAGGCAAATGTTCATAAGTAATGTTTTTCCAGTTGAGTTTCTGATACATTTTGAGAGCAGTGAATGTGAGGTCATACTCTATGGGTAGTACCTGGAATACAGCTGTGTAGTTGCATGCTTTTGAAACTAGAAGAGCATAAATAGAAGACCACCTTGCCTCCACATGGGCCAAGAAATACTTAATGAGGACATGGCCAAGCATCTGTCCTTGAGTTGTTTTGGGTAAGGAGCAGCACACAGCCAAAAGCGTGGTCAATAGCCCAATGGCTGCACTCATTTTAGTTTGGGAAAAAGTTAAATCAGCTATTGAAAATTCTCACCTTGGCAATAAATTCGTTATTAAGAAACGTCTATATATAGGTACCTAAATGAATTAACTTACATACTGGATAATTGACTATTCTGCATTCCAGTCAAATAACAATAATCACTACTAATGCTTACATAGGGTTTACTACGTGCTGTATTGTTCTAAGTACGTCACATAAACTAACATTTTTTATCTTCAGAACAATCACAGGGAGCAGGTACTGTTATCATCCTCATCTTATAGATGAGTCATGTAACTAGTAAGTGGCAGAGGTGGGATTCAAACCCTGGTACATTGGCTCCTGAATCCAAATGTAAGTGAGATGCCTACCCAAAATGATGACTTTATTTTAGAGTAATTGACTTGTAGGTAACCCTTCTTTGTGGCAGTAATTTTATGGCAGGCCACTATATTCCAAATGGTGAAAGGATAGAATCTGTGTGTGAGAGTGTTTTTCCTTCTCTATTCCATGACCAAAGGCACATATCCAGCCCAGCCAATAATGATATACATGTGGGGCATCTGGGAAGCTCAGTCAGTTAGGTGTCCAACTCTTGATTTTCGCTCAGGTGATGATTTCAGGGTTATGAGATCGAGCCCTGTGTTGGGCTCCATGCTGGGTGTGGAGCCTGCTTGGGATTCTCTCTCTCCCTCTCTCTAAAAAAGAAAAAAAAAAAAGAATGGTATACATGTATATATACATATATACAAGTAGAAAACAAAGTAAAAACAAGTAGAAAACAGTAAAACATCTTTCATACATACAGTTTCCACCTGATCAGTTATAGATCCTAGCTCTGACAGTGGATTAAGGAGCAGGTTCTCATTAAGCATCCATAATGAGATATTATGGATATCTCCATATATGGAGATGGTATGTTGACCTTGTGATCTTTATCCACAGTCAATTCTCATCTACTGAAATATAAAGAAGAAATCCAAAAAGAGCACACACAATCTTGTGTCATTCTGAAGATATTTATTTATAAGTTAATACAGAGTTTGTCAATGATCAGTAGTGGAATAACTATGCCTAAAGGCCACTTCTGAATAAACTATTGGCTTGTTGCACCAAACTTGTAGTTTATTGAGAAGGAAGCAAGCATGCTGCTATCTGTAGAGTCCTTTTCTGTGGTCACAACCTGCAGCCCTCTTCAGCTGAGTCCGTCCAGCACACAAGCTCTCGGTGACATTTTGGACACTGCAGAAGCATCGCGTTCAGCCGCAGCTAACAGGAAGTGCTGGTGGTGTGATTGGGTGTGAGTGGAAGCTGGAGAGCCCTGGAAAGCCTGGGGGCATTTCTTGCTTCTCTCAGTTTCTTGGCAGTTAGGGGAAGGTTAGTCCTGCTGCAAAGTGGGACCCTTCCAGTGGTCATCGCCCATGTGGGTTTTCAGGGTTTTGGCAGTGATGGTTAAGAAAATGGCCTCCTCCTTGATCTTGAGACATTATACCTAGGGGGCACCACCATCTTGCTTTTGGGGACTACCTTTGCTAACGCTCTGATTCTATAATGTGGGAATAGTAAAGTTGAGACAGTTTTAAAAGCTGTGATGGAGTTCACAATGGTTTTAGCTGGGTGATAGAATATTTGTGGAGTTAATAAAGATATACAAACAGGGACCTGAGCATATTCTTCCAAGCAGTTCTTTAACAGTTCTGGGGGCAGATAGTCTCCTTGGGTACTTTATTTGGTTAGATTTCTTTATACAAATCAGTTGTTCAATACAAGGAGCACTAGCTAGATCCAGCAAGAAAGCAGCCTGACATCTACAAAGTCACTTGGGTTTTTAGAGCAAGGAGAACAAGCTCAGGAGTTGAGCAAAACCTGGATTTCTAAGACCACATTCATCAAATTCATTGCTGTGATAAGAATGTTCCAGAATCTGCCTTCATTTCCACATCTAATAGTCAATCTCTGATCTTATCACATAGATTAATCATAAAGTATTTTTTAATGTGGTAAGATGTTTTAATAATATTTAAAATTTGAAAACTCCCAGATAGTTCTTCTGATTAGCATGATGTAAGTTTTACAGTTTTGTTTGTTTCATTTTGTTTTGGTTTTCCTGTCTAGCAGTCCCTAGCTCTTTTTAATTATTCTATAATGGGCACTGGAAGGGAAAGTCTCGTGTGGTTGAAACCCAGTGTGGATGAGGCAGGTTTTAAGTTATTAGCAACCAATTGGAAGGAAGGGAGGGAGCAAAGAAATTGGAAGGAAGGGAGCAAAGAAATTTCTTCCTCTAGGCATTGAGGCCAAGTTCTGAAAGGTCATAGGATGGCAACAGACCACCAGAAGAAGATGAAAGCCCCTCAACTTATTCTTCATCCCCAGACTTCCTAACCAACCCAGAAAAGTTTGAGTGCAGACTTGACTTCAGGATGGATATACTTAGACTTAAAACTTAGGGAAAATTGGCTCCTTCTACCTGTCCTAAGCTAACTCTAAGGATAATAGTAAGTAAACAAGACCTGGCTCTAATATAATACTTGGTTCTAACCTTTGGGGAAGACATATAGTAAAATTTTTCTTTAATTTTTTTTTCTATAAGCTATTGCTTAGTACCACCATATTCTATTCATAATAAATTTTAGTGAGTCTCTAAAGGAACATCCTCAAACCACAGGAAAGTAACCCATTCATTACTAAATGATTCCTGGCAGAATCTCATTTCATTTACTACAAATCCTGGTGTCTAGAGTCTTAGAGACAACCAACTCTGCCATGGAAGATACAGAATATTTGAGATTTAAACAACATAACAAAAAGATCATATGGAGAGCAAAACAATGAGAACTTTGGGGATAGGTAAGGTGAGTGTGGGCAAGAGGTCAGGACAAATGATGTCCAACTTCAAAAGGGATTGATGAGGACTAAAAAGAATAGGTTCCAGCCATATGAACAGTGGAGCTCAAAAGTAGCCTAGAGATAAGAAGAAAGAAGATCTCACTCATTTTGAAGATTCCAGAAGTGTTATTGTATTCTTCCCATACATCATATCAGGAGGCACATGGTTTGAGTTGGTATTTTCCAGATGTCTCTGTTGTAAAGTTACTGTATTTTCTATTTGTAATTAATAAGTATTATGTGTGGAGCAATAGTTTGAGGGTATATATTTCTTGTTCCTCTTTTTTTCTCTAACAGTCCTCCAACTTTAAAACACTAATGTGGAGGAGTGCCTGGGTGGCTCAGTCGTTAAGTGTCTGCCTTCGGCTCAGGTCATGATCCCAGGGTCCTGGGATCGAGCCCCACATCGGGCTCCCTGCTCCGCAGAGAGCCTGCTTCTCCCTCTCCCCCTCCCCCTACTTGTGTTCCCTCTCTCGCTGTCTCTCTCTCTGTCAAATAAATAAATAAAATCTTTAAATAAAAAAAAAACACTAATGTGGAGAGATTAATGTCTTAAAATGGAGGCTTCTTACAACAAGATGTTAGAACCCATTTTAAAAAGCCAACACATTCAATTCTTTACCTTTGCCACACTACTATCTTTCTAGAAGAGTCTTACTCATAAAGTGGCAAACACCAGGGACCTCATGAAGCCCAAAGGAAAGCAACTGAAGACTTAGAGCATATCACCAGTTAAGCTGTTTCTTCAGGTGACCTGGCTTTTCTTACATCTTGCAAGTCAAGCTCATCCAGTCCAAGGTGGAGCGCCAACCAATTTCTGGAATTAGGGAACGCTTCAGATTTTCTGGGTCAGGTACCAGGGTGGGGCTCAGTGCTGAGTAATTTATGCAGGGAGTCAAGAATTTCCCCAGAGAGTATGATGTCTGTTGGCAGTGGGTTTGGGTGGCCTGAGGGTCTCATTCTTTGGTCAAAGAGGAAAGAACCGAGAGGAAAACCACTTTCTGAAACTGGGTGTGAGAGATGGTACAGTGACCTTCAATGGAATCCTGTAAGAGGATCTAACAAGAGATGTGGGTCAGGAAGTTACATTGTCACTGAAGCCAAGGTTCTGAAGTTTGACTGACTTGTCCTTCAGGACTCATCCATTCCATAACATCTTTTTTTTTCCTTGAAGAAGCCAGATGGTAGATCTGAGACAGCCTGCCTCAGCCATCATCTTGTACACTGAGAAGTATTCCAGGGATGACATTGGCCTGTGATCTGGATTGAAACAGGCCTTCCTGATTTCCTGTGTGGATCTGTGTTGTAGCTGGCCAAAAGAGGCATGATTGATGATGCTTTTTAAACAGTTGAAATAGTCCCCATTCTGGCCAGCAATAGCTCTCATAGAGAAAGGCAGTTCAGGAGCACCTGGGTGGCTCAGTTGGTGAAGTATCTAACTCTTGATTTTGGCTCATGTCATGATCTCAGGGTGGAGATCGAGCCCTGCATTGGGCTCCATGCTCAGCTTAAGATTCTCTCTCTCCTCCCTCTGCCCCTTTCTGTTACTTGTGCTCTCTCTCTCATTCTTTGTCTCTCTCTCTAAAAAAAAAACCAAAAAACAAAAAACAAAAACAAAAAGAAAGGCAATGTACTCTACAAGAGTTTGACTTTTGCTGTGACCTTGCTGAGGAGGGACATGGAACAAGCTGGAAAGAAATGTATTAGAGGATGGCTGGAGAGTGGAGCCCAAAAAAGAATCCTTCGCTGTCTTCCTTCCACAAGAGTAGAGTGAAGTGAAGTGAAATGAAGATTCAGTGCAACCTAGCTCCTCCCCAAAATCAGCCGACCTTCCTTTCCATCTGAGTACCTGGTGCTGGTACGCTGCATTCAAACTCTCTTTGCCTGAGATTCACCAACTGTTATAATTTCCCCCATTTGCTTTGTCACTTGTGTGTGTACTTTCACTCACACATACAATTTCTGAGCCATTCGAGGGATTTCTACTGTAAGAAAGAGCTGTCCCTTTCCTTTTATGTATTTATTTATATCTATATGGATTCATGGATTCCTCTTTCTATTCACTGGATTGTAATTCATTATTATCATTATCTATTTTGATGTCCCAAATGTCCCAGATTTGGCTAGTGAGATATTATAGACTTTTATCCCCAAATATTTCAGTGTGACTTCCTAAGAACAAAGTAATTCTTTTACATAATCATAGCACAGTCCTCAAAATCAGAACATTTAACATTCATACACTATTTTTTAAAAAAGTTTTTATTTATTTATTTGACAGAGAGAGAGAGAGAGAGAGAGCACAAGCAGGGGGAGCACCAGGCAGCGGCAGAGGGAGAAGCATACTCCCTGCTGAGCAGGGAGCCCTTCGTGGGGCTCAATCCCAGGACACTGGGACCATGACCTGAGCTGAAGGTAGACACCCAACTGACTGAGCCACTCAGGCACCCTGACATTTGTACACTATTATTATCTCGTTGATAGTCCATGTTGAAATTTGTCAATTGTCCCAGTAGTGTCCTTTATAGCTATATGCACCCCTGCCTTGCCCGGATCCAAACCAGGATCACATATTGCATTGAGTTATCATGTCTTTTCAGTCTCTTTTAATCTGGAACAGTTCCTTAGTCTTTATTTGTCATAAATGACCTTGACATATTTGGAAGAGTACAGCCAGTTATTTTATAGAAAGACCTTCAATTTGAGTTTAGTTGATATTACCTTATGATTAGATTCAGATTATGTATTTTCAATAGGAATGTTACAGAAGTGATATTGTATTCTTCTTCACAGAGCATAATGGCAGAAGGCATATGGTTAAAATTGGTGTCTTTCAAATTTCTCCACTGTAAAATTAATATTTCCCCTTTGAAATTAGAAAGCGATTTGTAGAGAGATATTTTGAGGCTATGTATGTATCCTATTCTTCCCAACAGTTTACCCAGTAGTTTTATATATACTAATGGTTCTTGCCTGAATCAGTTATTATTATGATAGCTGCAAAATGGTGATTTTCTACCTCTATCATTCTTTCTACATTTATTAGTTGGCATTCTACTGTAAGGAAGAACTTTCCATCATGTATGTATGTATTTATTTGTTCCTGTATGGATTCATGGGTTCTTTTATTCAATGGTTTATAATTTATTACCATCATTATTTATTTTGATAGTCAAAATGTCCCAGATTTGGCCAGTGGGAACTCCTCCAAACTGCGTCCACTGTTCTTTTGATATATCTGCATCATTATTTGAGCTTTCTTTTGGACACAGCAAGATAGTTCAGGTTTATCTTGTACTTTCCTTGCCTCAGCCCTGGAAGCATTCATTTCTCCAAGGAGTCCTGGTTCTTTTTAATGGAGAATGACATTTAGAAACCCAGCTCTGGGCAGTAGATAGGCTCATCATTACTGGGGTTTTATTGCTTTGTCAGCAGACAGAGCTATGAAATAAATACATTGTGTATTTATGTGTATACATATATGATATATTTCATATATATATGTGTATCTAAGTAAATATATGTAGAACACACACATATACACATATATGCCATGAGTTTGTACTACTACCTCTGGTTCTACTCCAGGATCATGGGCTTTATTCTAGGCTTCCCTTTCCATATTTATAACTCCCTTCCTAACAGCTGCATTTTAAAAGCCATCCTTAAAATTAGGTTAATTTAAGGAAAAGTCAGGGGGTGTGTAGAAAGCCAAAGGGAAAAAGGCCTTTGAAATCTGTTCACGGTGTGAGTTCTCCCCTATTGCACTTCTTGCTGAGTAATGCTAAAACCAATGAAAACCTTTTACATGGTGGTAGAGTAGAAACTTAGGAAGCCATAAAAAAAAAAAAAAAAATAAAAGGAAAATCGAGTGTAAGAGAAAAAAGGAGTAAACAAGCAGTTAAAAATAAGCTCACAAGTCCAATAAAGGTAGAAGGTTAAGCTTTTTAAAATAACAAGACAGAGTGGATGAGGTTTAAAATAGAAGATAGGCTATAAATCAATGAGGTAAAAGGTTAAAAACATAAAAAGCAAAGAAGATAAAGTCTGAGACAAAATACAAATACTCCATGAACTGGAAAGTGAAAATATTGAGAGCGATTCAAGAATGAAAATAGAAAATGAGAAATAAAAAGATAAAAATCAAAATTATAAAAATAATAACAAGTAGATATATTGGGGAAATGTATTTAAAAGAAAATAACAGCAAAAAGCTGAAAGACCAGAAAGGCAACTGAGAGGGGAGAGGAGAGGTATTGTGCAGAGGATGAGGAAAAGAGATCCCTGACCAGGTCTGTGAGGTTCTGCTTTTCTTGTGGGGAATGAACCTCCTGTTGATACTCAGTTGCCCTCTACAGAGCTACAGCTGGCACTTCCTCTCCTTTGTAGAGTGTCCCACTATGGACCCACTGCAAGGAGCCAACGGCCACTGCGAGTGGAGGACAGATGGGTGGACGTTCTCACAGCCAGCAGTCGGTGCAAGCAAGGGCAGAACAGCTTCTGAGGATTAGGAGCCCCTGTTTACACTTCCTTCCAGAAGTGCAGCTGGGATTGTCTGCCTTGAGTGGCATAAAAGTGAATGCAATGGTACTTTCCAAGGGTCCAGTGTAGAATATGGGGAAGAGTAATGGCTTGGAATTTGGGAGAAATGGGTTTAATCCCAGGGTTCAAGCTAATATAAGCTTGAATAAGCCCTTTCTTTACTCTCTGAGGACACTGTATTTATTTTTATCTGTCTATCTATCATCTATCTATCTATCTATCTATCTATCTATCTATCTATGCTGTAAAAGGAGAGACAGTCAAGCAATATTTGCCTATATTGTATACTGAGACAAGTATTTTCCCATCAGTATTAGGCCACACACAAGTAAAATATCACATTTTCTATTGTAGATTCCTAAATCAAAATCTTATATTGTAGATGTGTATAAGAGAGAGAGGAGAGGAAAGTTACACAAGGAACTGAGCTGTTGCTGAACGGGAAGATGGGAGAAGAGGTGCACACAATACAGTAAATGTTTGACTCAGCAATTCTCAAACCTGAGATTGGGAAAGAATGGTTGAGCCACTGAAAGACTTAGGTTCATCAGATTTTTTTTTTTTTTTAAATAGTATCGGTAAAACTAAAATCCAGTTGGGAAAGCCCAAGAATCCAGCCAATAAGGAAGAACTTAATGAGCCCTAGTAATTATCCAGATCGTAAAGTTAAAACAGGAAGTAGAGCCAATTCTATCTGACATGTAATCTGAAGTTGTAGTCACGGCATTTGTGTGAAGATGCTTCTAACTGGCACTTGTCCAAGGGTGTCATCATAGTCATGGGTGTGTCGCTGATCTTCTCTTTCCCACATCACACTGGGCATCATATCATCACACCAGGGCTCTCTCATCTGCGTGCTAGAAGATGCAGGTCCCAGGAATGAGGGTAACAGGATTGCCAGTCATCCAGACACTGAGGAAGGTCAGGGTAGCAAGCCGGGAGCATCAGAAGGGCAAGGTCCCAGCTCTGTGGCGGTCTTCCCCTCATTCATCCCTCTGTCTGAGCTTACCTCTAGCTGGAATGCCCTGTCTCATCCTCTTGTTTGTGTTTTGGGGTTGGGTTTGGTGTGGTTTTGCTTTTTGTTGCTTTGCTTTCCATGAGGGAATGGTGGGAGGAAAGGGTAAGATGGGGAAGAAACACAGAACGTTCCATCCTGTCCTTATTGGATCCAGAATTCCTATTTCACCTCTCTGTCTCCCTCACCTCTGACTAAGTCCCCTGAGGTAACTTCCCAGTATCAGTCAGAGGCCTATACAGGATGAAAACTTTTCTTTCTTGGTTTCCTCCATATCCACCTTACCATGGTTTCTTTTTAAGTCACCCCTCAGTCTATTCTCCAACAGACCCAGTTCCCTCTCTGAGACTGGAAAGGAGGAAAAAGTGAATGCAGACCATCTAAGAATCTGCAGTGTGTCTACTTAATGTCGTCAGCATATTTTTGGTGATGATCACAATAGGCAGGTGCTAATGCGGACACTGGGAAATATCGGGGCTAATCTCTGCCTTCCGGAGCTTGCAGTCTACCTGGGGCAATAAAAACCTTTTGTGGGAAGAGTTGAAAACAGGAGAGTCAATAGCAACACCAGATGACACAAGGCAGGTCGTGGTTAAATGTGCGGTGAATGGCATAGATCCTGAGTGTTAAGCAGTTCAGGAGAGTGGGGGAAAGCTTCGTGTGGGGCCACCCGAGTCCTGATAGGAATGAAATTCACATGTGGTCACTACCTTTCATTTGCATGACACTGTAAAGTCTACAAAAGACATTGCTCCATTGAATGTTGAAATCATAAGTCTTCCAGCAGAAGAAACTGAGGCTCAGCCAGGTCATGTGGCAGCAGCGAGCCAGTGTCTAGATCACAGGACTAGACTTTTTTGTGCTAGACGGGCTTCCCCTGGGAGAAGGTGACTTGCAATGAGCAGGGAGGAGAAGCTCCCGAAAGCAGACCACCTCATCAAACATGGAGGGGAGTTTGAAGGACCTTGAAAGTGGGGCTGGTGTTCTCTGTTGGAAATAATTGGCCCAAGCAAGGATAGCAACTGACCTGCCTTTCATCTGCCATCCCCTTAAATTAGGTCCAGGGACCAGACTTATCCTAAAGATGTGTTTGTTTGGTCTACACAGCTATTTAAAATGTGTGCATTAATTGCCCACATTAAAAAATGAGGTGATTTCTCTCTTTCTCTTACACACACACACACACACACACACACTCTCAGATTGCTTGCTTCCGTTGAAAATTGGAATCCCTGGTACCGCCAAATCCCTGTTCTTCTGGCAACTTTGAGCTGGAACTGTGTAGCAACTGCCTCTTTAAATGGCGCTGGAGCTCCGTAGTTCTCCAGGGCTCCGCAGGATATGGCCCCTGAAGGCTTTTGAGTTTTCCTCCCTTGATTTAGATGGAAATCCTGCAAGCGAATGGGACCATTATTGCACTTTCACTGTTTCTAGGTTTGACTATTCTGTTACAAATTTGAGAGACAAGTATGACGTGGTAGAAAGGGTCAGAAGGCCTGGATTTCAGCCCAGCTCTGCCACACATTGGTGTGTGACCTTAACTAAAACAGCGGACCTCTCCCAGCTTCAGTTTCATGGTCTTTTGATTGAGCATAATGATATGCACTTGCAGTGAGAGTGTGAGAATGACTTAATGAAAGTGTGGGTGAGTGGCCCCATATTGTTTAAATGCTTATTTTGGGAACTACTCAATCCAAGATGCAAAGACACAGAACATTGGTTCTACAGCATGTTCCTCAGTATGATTTTGGAATCTTGGTGTTAAAGTGTCAGTTTTGGGGAAGAGCTGTAGTGACTTCCATGGAACTTTGAGGATGTCCTGGACACAGAGTAGGGGATGGAAAAGAGGCATTGAGAGAGAGGCTGCACTTGTCCTGCCCTACAACTTCTAGGCCATAGTCCTGTTGGCCATCCCAGCCACACTTTACCATTTTGCTCTTTGAACAGGACATTATATATACTTATGTATCAGAGAGGCGCTCCGAATGGAAAAGAATTGTAACTGGGCCACTTTGTGAAATCCACCTTCAAGGTAGGAAAGTATTTTAGAAAATCACAACTTGGTCAGTAGGGAAGGACAAGCAAATCACACCTTTCTCATCCCTGGGAGAGCTTCAAGTGCCTGTTGCAAATTGATTTTAGGATTGTGACAATAATGCTGATGTCCTTTGAAGATGGCAGTAGCCTGATAAAGCTCTTAAAGAAGTAGATTCTCATACAAACTATTGCAGGTCAAGATTCTCTTTGGACACCACTTTTTGGGTTGTCTTTCGTTCCGGTTCACTGAGTGGTTATTATGGTGTCGTGTGTGGGCTAGTGGTTAAAGTGGCTGCAATGACAAGTGCTTTCTGACTCTGTGTTCAGGTGTATAATTCTGTTCCTTTTCCTTCCCACATTCCGCTCCCACTCCGTCTCCCCAAGCCCTGTCAAACAATGCACTTAAAATGCCATTTTGCCTTTTCATTTTGATTCCTTTGTGAGAAGAAATTGGAGCGACCACGTAAACGCTGCCTAAGGACGTCTGTCATCTTCTGGCTTGAATAGAAAAACCACAGCTACATGATTGTTGAGCATTGGCCCATGTTTACCCAACTTCCCAGACACCTGAGAGCTAACCTAACTCAACATTTATAAAATTGTCATGTGTTCAGGCAAGTTTTTTTTTTTCCCCTACTTGTTTAAAGCTTTGCTTTCTGAAAAATATTACTGAGAGGGATGGATGCCTGGAAATATGTGAAAGTTATAGCTTTGGGGGCCGAGTAGGTAAATTTGTATCCTTAGGCCACCAAGCAAGAGTATATTTTCTCCCTTCCTGGGAAATTGAGAGACGCTAGACAAAGAGTAATTCTAGTTTTCATTATCACATGCTTAAAATAGGCTTGGCTCAGGCAGTCCTTGGACTTTAGCTGAACATGTAAATTTCAGTTTAAATACGTGCTTAATAGGAAAAGCAAAGGGTAAGCTCTCGAGGCTCTACTGAAGGCCACTGGTGGCCTTACCTCTGGTTTGCCTCCTCCCTTTTTGCAGTAGCTGCTCTAAGGAGAACTACCTTGACTTGGTGAACAAGACTCAAGCAATGGCAATGAATCTCTGGCCGTGGGAAGGGGGAAGGAACTTGCTTAGCCATTCATGGAAATGCTAATGAGCTAATGGGCTTTAATTCAGACCTTCTGTACTATTTTGCTTTCCTGATGCTATTGGAACATATTTTTACATTACTTGATAGTAGGGAGATGGTGAAATGTGGATCCTACCAAGCTGAATTGCTTCCATTGCTTCTCTAGCCACTCTCAGTGACTTGATGTCTTGCATCAGGGGTGATAGAAACAATTTGACTCTATTATGGGGACTGGCTTCAGGCAAAAGGAGGAGTTGCTTCTTTGCATTTCTCAATGCAAAACAGGGCTGTGGTGGGGCAGGTCACAGTCCTGTTAGGACACCATGTTCCTTATATTTGAGCAAGTTGTCCTCTCTAATTGCACATAGCTTGCCTAAGAAACCAAGGGCAGGAGGGGGTAAGGGGGCAAGACATTTGCCTTCCAAGGTACTGTTTCTATCCTCTGGTGTTTCTTGGTATCTGAGAAAACACAACTTATGTCAGGAATCTAATGTCTGCCAGGGACTCTAGGCAATGGCCAATCTAGGGTGAATAGAATCTACCAGTTCATGGTCACTGCCCAGCAATCCTGAGAAAAAATACTCTTCTGGAAGATGTTATTGGATTATTTGTTCAGTTTTTAAGATTCACAGTCTCTACAGTTTAAGAAAATGAGTATTTTATTCTCAACATGACTCAGTAGAGAAGAAGCAAACTTCCTTAAGCAATTGCGTTGGAAAAAGGCAAGGTCTTAGAAGGATGACAGCCTGGCTGGATGTCCTGCAGATGGGGCTCACACCCCCCCTACCCCCCCCACCTCCTTGCCGAGTAGTACTTTGTAGTCTTCAGTACCTTAGGTTTGGCTACTTATTCTAATGCCATGAAGTTATCTGGGTGGCATTCAAAGTAATGTTCCATCTCATTATTAAACCAGCCAGAGATGTAGAGAAAGGACTCCTGGTTTGAGGGAACAGCCCTGCTTTGCCTACTCCTGCCCATTGGCTTTTCTTCTTCTTTTTTGAGAGAGAGAGAGAGAGTAAGAGAGCTTATGTGTGCCAGGACTGGGGAGGGGCAGAGGGAGTGGGAGAGACAGAATCTCAAGCAGGCTCCATGCTCAACGTGGGGCTTGATCTCACAACCCTGAGATCATGACCTGAGCTGAAATCAAGAGTTGGTCGCTCAACCGACTGAGCCACCCAGGAGCCCTGCCCATTGGCTCTTCTTGCCCCATACCTCCAAGATGCTGCCTGTCTAGTTGTCAGAGTTGAGCTCCATGGCCTCCATCTCAGGTTGGCTTCCACATTTGGCTTTGGACTAGGTGAATGGAAGGGACAGAAGAGGAATAATGAAGAATCAGGAGACAAGGAAAGTGCCCACCGCGTGGGTGATCATGCAGGGAGTGCTAATCCTCATAGGTACATGTGGGAATTGAGGAAGAAAAGGCTGTTAGGTGTTTTTATGAAAGCTTTGTATATCTCCTAGACAAAGGTGATAAAAGACCAATTGAGAATGCCAGCTGAGAAAAGTTTCTAAAAAGTTACCTCATTCATTTATTCCTTTATTCAGCAGAAATATCCTGGGTGTCATTATGAACAAGGTACTGTAGGTAAACAAGATATAGAACACCAAGTGCTTGGCTCTCAAAAAGTGTCTGGTCATCATAGGTACATAATCTATTATGTTACTGCATGCCATCTCCCATATGTGTCCCCCCTTGAGAAATTGCTTTTTGAATTTAGTACCCAGAAAACCTTGTCTCTTATGAGAAAATGGTCTATATCCTCTTTTTTGATGTGAAAATTTTGTAACTTATCATGTTTCTATTTCTAACCCTGTGAATAAGCTGGGGTTCTAGTTGCAAATCACAGTAATCAATTCTATCTGTCTTAGGCAAAAAAGACAAATTTGTTGAAAGGATATTTAAATCAAAAGATATACATTCAGGACCGTGCTATATCACTGACTTGCTCACGGGCATTGGACAAGTCATTTATCCTTTTCAGACTTCACTTACTTGTCACTTAAGGAATGTCATACAATCAGAGGGGAGCTCCCCAAATAGACGGAATGCTCTGAGACCAAGTTTGGAAAATAGATAGACACGAAAGACACTCTGGAAAGTGAGGCCACAGAAACTGGTTCTCACGCTGTTGGACCAAGGTGAGTAAGATGTTCAACTATCTCTATGATATTGGGTCACTCACTTAAGATTTGAATCCTGAGAGAACCTTCTGATCAGCCAGGCTTCAGTTTGGAAAGCTAGTCCCTTTGACAGCCATAGTGGGAGGGATAGCCCCTCTTAAGATCAATGGCGCAGTCTCCAAAAGGAAGATCAGTTAATAGAAAGGATGGTTGGATGCTGGATAGCAACAAAAATGGATTGCAGGAAACAGAGTCAAATTGATGTTCTAAAACAGAAGCTCTGAAAAGGAGCTTATTTGTTCTTCTGGCCTTTTCTTAGTTCTGATTTTTTCCTTCCTTTCCCTTTTATTATTCATATTGTACAACATTCTTTGAATGGCAAGTAAAGTGAGATCTGAAAAGGACTAATGACTTGCTCAGTGTCCCTGAACTAGTAAGTTCAGGTCCTAAATTTACATCTTTTGATTTCACTTTCAGTCCTCCTGTCTTTCCATGAGTTGATGCAATGCCAAGTGGACGCATTAATGTCAAGAAAGAAACTTAATGCTATGGTTGTTCTGAAGAGGAATATTTCTTCAGGTTTGGAGAGGTTTATATTTCTATGTGATTAACAACAAACCTGTTTTCCTTACTGAAGGAAGAGTGCTCTGTCCTCTCTTGTAAACCAACTTACCCACCAGCACAGAATGTCCTACCATTGCTAGGAAGTGGCCATAGTGAACATGAAGAGTGGTTTCTTCAATTTTTTTCCAGCCTGAGACCTTCTCGGGCTCTCAGGTCTATGCTTAGACTATTTTCCTCTCCTGAAAAGACCTATCCCATCATCTGAATGCACCAGACCTTAATATTCTTGCCTTTTAAAAAAGTGTTTTCTTCTGGGGTGCTTGGCTGGCTCAGTTGGTAGAATGTGTGACTCTTGATCTCAGGTTGTGAGTTTGAGCCCTGTGGCGTAGAGTTTACTTAAAATTTTATATTTGTTTATTTAAGATTTATTTATTTATTTATTTGACAGAGAGAGACATAGCGAGACAGGGAACAAAGGCAGGGGGAGTGGGAGAGGGAGAAGCAGGCTTCCGGTGGAGCAGGGAACCCGATGCAGGGCTCGATCCCAGGACCCTGGGATCATGACCTGAGCCGAAGGCAGACACTTAATGACTGAGTCACCCAGGCGCCCCGAGTTTACTTAAAATTAAAAGAAAATTTTTTTAAAAGTGTTTCCTTTCTTGACATTAATGTCTCCGCTTGGCTCAGTCAGTTAAGCGCTGACTCTTGATTTTGGCTCAGGTCATGATCTCAGGGTTGTGGGATCCAGTCCGCATTAGGCTCCCTGCTCAGCAGGGACTCTGCTTGAGTCTTTCCCTCTGCCCCTCACCCCACTTGTGCTCCCTCTCTTTCTCTCTCTCAAAATAAATAATCTTAAAAAAAAAAGAGAGAGAAAAAATGTTTTCTTCAAAAAAATAAAACTGGACCACTTGCTTACACAATACACAAAAGTAAACTCAAAATGGATTAGAGACCTAAATGTGAGACCTGAAACCATAAAATTCCTAGAAGAAAACATAGGCAGTAATTTCTTTGATGTCGGCTGTAGAGACATTTTTCTAAATATGTCTCCTAAAAGAAAAAAAATTAAAAATAACAAAAAAATTAAAGAGTGTTTTCTGGGGGAAAACTACATGTTTATAATAGAAAATTTGGATAATATATAGGCCAAAAAAAAAAAAAAAAAACCCAACCAATAACAACAACAACAAAAAACCCCATAAAACAAAACTACTCAACTCTACTTATTTTGGTTATTTCATTTTTTATATATATGTGTGTGAATATATGCATCTTTTCTTTTTTAGAAATTGAGATTAGATGATATAGTTTGATGTCCTTTTATTATATGACATAATTTTGTGAGCATCTTCTCATGACATGAATCTTTTTGGCACTTGAATTCTTAATTCAATTCAATAACCATTTGTTGTGCACCTGTTTTGGGCTCACCGCTGTGGACCAGAAATCTTCCCTGTCCTTAAGGAGCCCCATTCACCTCCACTTTTAGTCTATATCGGGAGGAGGAAAGGGAAGAAGCCAGGAATCAAAGAATGGAGAGAGCAACCCTGAGCACATGACTTTGAACTGATAATTGTCTTTCTATATTAAAGATGTCAGAGAGATCAAAATGCTTCCTTTTATATTTTTTCGAGAGCAGAGGCATATGACTTAGTTTTTGCATGAAACCACATCTAAAGCAACACAGTTTTGCAGATATGCTACTAAAAATGTTTTTTTAAAAAGAATCATTATTGGGGCACCTGGGTGGCTCAGTGGGTCAGGCATCCGACTCCTGATTTCAGCTCAGGTCATGATCTCAGGGTCGGGCTCTGTGCTGAGTGTGGAGCCTGCTTGGGATTCTCTCCCTCCCTCTGCCCCTCCCCCCATTTACCGGAGTCTCCCTAAGAATACTAAACAGGATCCAATTCATAAACCACAGGGACAGAACTTCCTGTCTCCTTCTCCTGCCAGTCCTCCAGCCTCTGAAAGCTGCTCTGGAACATCTCACATACCAAACCCACAGCTCCCTCTTTTCTCTTCCCTTCTCCCCCCGCCCCCTTCCTCTTATTTTGTGGATCACTTCGCCTCTTTTCTAGGAAGTAAGAATTCTTCCTCTTTAAGAGGAGGGAGGATGGGAAAAGCTGTAGGAATTCAGGATTCTCTTTAAACAGCAGGGGAGAGACACTATGAGTGCTGATCCCTTAATCTTGATAGCCCTTTCCAATATCTTAGCTCTCTGTCCCTGAACTGACCAGCGGTCTCGGGAGTACATGGGAGGAGTTGAGGACACTCCTAGGTAGAATTGAATCGGAGGAACCAGGCAGCAAGGCAGAGGCAGGGTCAGCAGGGCAAATTTCACATATAGGCCATAGCTTGGGCGGGGGTGGGGGGGGACACGCGGAAGGACAAGGCCAGTGGTTGTCCCTGAGTTGCTCTTGATGCCTTTTCATAGCCCCCTTCACATCCCCAACCCCAGTGGTGGCCACTGAAGAAGGACTGGGGTGATCTTCCTCTGTCAAAGCATGAAAACTGTCATCTTGGTAGCAGGTCCCAAGACTATGGACTGGAGGAGATGGGTGTGGGTTAAGATTAAGGTCTAAGCTCTTGTTTCTCCTCTCAGGCTGGTAGCTCTACCATAACAAGCTGCTCTCTTTTGGCTCACTCAGGTCATGGAAGTCAGATTTATGGAAGAATTTCAGAGAAACTTAGATTTCTGCAGGCAATGTGACAGAAAATTGGCTCATGCTTTTGTAAATGGGAGGAGCACTGACTCTGTCAGGACCTTATTTGTTTCTATCTTTAGTGGTTTTCTTGGCCTCTCTTCTGCTTTTTCTGGAGAAATCATGGTCTTGCCTTAATTTATCCCGTGTAAGCTGTGCTTGGTGTTGCACATGCTCTCCTGAGCGAGGAGCCTGGCCTGCCTTGGCGGTGTGTCTGGCCGGGGAGACCTGTGAAGAGGGCAGTGATGTCAGTCCTAGGGCCTCATGGTGAGTTGGTGAGTGACTCAGTGAAGATGCAGTCCTCGCTCTGCTATGCTGTGTAAGAAAAGGTACCTTAAGTCCCCAGCAGCTGTTGGGAGAATAGGGGGTTGATTTCTGGGTTTAGATGTAGAACTTTCTTCAGGGTTCTACTTTCCTTGAAAATCAGGGGAAAAAAAAAAAAGCAAATATGAGAAGCAAAATGACCAGAAAGCTGGGGATCTTGAATATTCATTTGTTCATCCCTAAATTCTTTCAAGAACCTTTAAGCACTCAGGCTCCAGAGTTAAACAGATCAACATTTGAAGCCTGTTTGCTGCCACTAGTGGGTTGTGTGTTCTTGGGTAAATTACTTTACCTCTCAAAGCTCTAGATACTTTATGTGTAAACTTGGGGGAAATAACAGCAATCTCCTCCTCAGGAAACTGTTGTGAGGATTAAGTGGGGGAAAAAAAATACACGTAGAGCATTAGTCCAGCTCCTGCCATGGAGTCTCAACTGTGGGCTGGTACTGTTTTTCTTGAAAACGCCATCCCAGAACACCATGAGGGCGGTAGTAAAGGTAAGCTGACACAGATCCTGCCCTGACGTAGCTTATGATGGGCAATCATGACACAGGACATGACAGGAGCCGGGAGAAAAGAACATGGTGAAGGGGGCACGTAACAAATGGAATCAAAGGTTCAGAAGAAGGATCGATGGAGCTGGTCGTTCACACATGATGGGGCTCAAAAGTGAAAGCTGAATGTAACAGAGAAACAGTGCTTTCTGACGGGGCCTGAGCACAGTGGGCGAAGGTGGGAAAGAGGAGCAAAGGGATAAATTAAAAAACAAAATAGGTGAGCAGGCTTGTCACCAGGCTGACGGGAGGTAAGCAAAGGAGAAGAAAGCAGACTGGGGTGGGTCCACAAACAACCCATGTGTGCACGACCCAGCCGGTGGACGGTGAGAGGCAGCCTGTCACTGAGGCCGGAACCGGGCTGGAGATTCAAGATCACAAAAAAAGAAAAAGGTATGCAGACGTTCACAGATGTTTCTGACACTTCGATCGTTTTCCTCCCCCGACACTCAGAAAGCCACGCTGGATTTACTCTCAGGAAGGGTGCCCGAGCGCTCTCCTCACCCCCTCCCCCCGCGCCGCAGGGACCCGGGCGAAGTCTTGGGCTGGGGTGAATGGGTCAGAGAAGGATCAGCACAAGTTGCTGGATTCTGGGGACTCTGGAGCAGATGGTGGCTGTGCGAGCTGTGTCTAGACATGGAAATTGTGCTCCTAATCTCTCAATCTTGCTTTCTTTACATTCTCTGACAATGTGCGTCTCTGTAAACATTCTCACCACAGGAACGGAGCTGGAAACACGTGTGCAATCAGCAGCGCAGCAGCTATAACGGGGGTTATGAAATCTGCTCAGAAATAGCCTGCTTGCCCCATAGGCATGCCAAGCAGCCAACCAGCCAGGGCGAACGTGTCAGGCAGCAGATTTCTCTCTGCGTATCAGGACGCTTCCGGCGACCTGCCACGCTTGGGCACAAGGAGCTCCCGGCTGGTCAGAACCTTCCAGACGTGATCTGGGCCTGCGGACAGAGTCGCCCGCGCAGCTGTGAGCCACGAGTCCCCGGCATCCGTGCCTGCTCCAGTGACGGCAGTGCAGAGCCTCCCAGGAGACCTCGGGCCTAAGCCCTCCTGTCCTACCTACCCTGAAATTTCTCAGCCCTGGGACCATTTTTCGGGGGGTTAAAACTTGGAGTTTACATAAGGTTACCCGAGGCAAGAAGATAGAAAGTCTGGCTCCCGCCCTTCGGGTCTACTTAATGCGTCCCTCTGCTGGCTAGTCCCCTGGCAGGGCCCGGAGGGTACATTTTGATGCCGTGGGGACGCGGCCACACGCTGGGCGGTGGCGGGGAAGACGGGGCGCCCGGTGCACAGCCAAGCGGTCAGAGCTGAGACTTGCTGTGACCCGTCGGCTTTCAGCTCCGGCGCCAGGCACCCGCCGCCTGTGTCACCTTTGGCCGGTTACTGCAGCCCTCTCTTCAGCCTTCTCTGCCCAGTGGGAAGGAGCGCTTCCCTCTGTTTCCCCCGGAAAGGGGAGAGGAGTCTGGCGGTTGTCCCTCACTCTGTGTCCTTGCACTTGGAACTTGGTTAACTCAAAGAAGGATTGTAATCTTTGGTTACAACCGCAGAGGTTCCCAGGGATGGTTTTGTCAGTGTTGTCTTTGTGACTGAAGAGACAGGGTGAGTCATCCATGTGCTGGCGGGAAAGACCACTGGGCTGGGGGTCAGGGGAGCCGGGCCCTGAGCCACCTTGTCAGGTCGCTTTGTGCGAGTTACTGATCCTCTCCTGGCTTCCCTCAGTTGAGCAAGACCAAGACTCGCAGCCCAGGAAAGGGCGCTGGCAGGGGCAGGGGCTCGGCTGGGGTAACAGAACGTGCGGAGGACAGAGTGGAGGGTGTGGCCACGGCACCAAAAGGCCAGCTTTCTCCTTCATGGGAGCCCCAAATGAACCCTCCTTCCCCTCTCCTGCCTTCTGTCCACACCACCTGCTTCCCTTCCCTTTTAAAGGCAGGGTGGCCCTGGCCCAGACCCGGTTGGTTTTCTTAAACCAATCCCCAGTTTCTGCTGGGAGGAAACACCATGGGGAGCAGCACGAACTTATCTTTGGTTTTGGGATGGAACTTGAGTTGCTTCTCCAAGTACGTCATGGCTTGGCTTAGACCATTCCCTTGCGAAAGGGCTGTACCCCACACCCTTTTATGGGAAGCATCAACCTTCCATCCCATCCCAGTTGTGGACTGGGTCAGCATGACCCAGGCAAACATTTGAGGCAGTTGACCCTATTCATAGGGTCAGCCGGGGGGCCCTGTTGGTCTGTGCCTTATAGTTGAGTCCATACTTGTTTCTGAGGAGTCCCTTTGAACTTGATGACCTCTGTTGCAATTTTAGGGCCAAGGGAACCGAAGGGCCTTCAGTGACTTGGGGCATATCTTAAAATCAGAGCTGTCTCCTCTCCTGAGTCCTACCCTGGGAGTCACAGGTGTTGCCAAGGCTGGGACCCTGAGCTAGTGCCCACCATACGCTGCATGTTGATTTCTCCCCTTAGCATCCTGGATGTGCTTTGGGAGCCTGGGATGGGGACATGCTAATTCCTGTCCCCTATCACATTCATACTTCAGGGAACCTGCGTAAGATGCAACCTACCACTGTGGTTCCTTCCAACGTGGGCTTTGACAATAAGGAGAAGTGTCTATTTTTATGGTGATATCACTGAAGTAGAGCGTCTGGAACTCGTGTTTCCTGAAAGCTTGAGGGTTTTGACCTCCTCAGATGCATTCCACATGTGTCACCAGTCACCTTGGGCATGGAGAGCTGCCTCCACTAACCTGGCGGTGAAGACCTAGCAGCTGCTCAGGCTGAAAATAGGAGATGCTTTAGTTTTAATCGCAGCACAGGAAAGGACTCACGTACACACACCGACGTACAAATGTGGGCTCAGAGGCTATTCTGTGCATTGGGGCTGGGTTCACAAGTGGCTGTGAGGTGAAGCTGGAAATGAACTCTGGCGGCCAGGAAGGCAGATGAGCTGAGGGCTTCCGTTATTTGGGGCTGTCACTTCCTTCCTGCAAACGGCAGGTGAAAGGAGCCACCTGAGCTTCCGTGGCTAAGTGTCTTTGCACTTGCAGCCCGGGCCAAGCTTTAATAGGAAGAAGAAAAAGCAAATTTATTGTTTCTCTTCTAAGCAAAACCTCTAGCAGGGTGCTTGGGTGGCTCAGTCAGTTAAGCAGCTGCCTTTGGCTCGGGTCATGATCCCAGGGTCCTGGGATTGAGCCCCGCATCGGGCTCCCTGCTCAGCGGGAAGCCTGCTTCTCTCTCTCCCTCTGCCTGCCGTTCCCCCTGCTTGTGCTTTCTCTCTGTCAAATAAATAAATATCTTAAAAAATTAAAAAAAAAACCCCTCTAACCTTCTCCCTTTAGCTCCAAATGCTCATCTTTGAAGTGTTAAGTCATTTCACTAAAATAAAAAGACCTGGAAGCCCCCTATGAAATGGGCCAGTGCTGTTGGCATAGAGAGCACATGCTCTCCTCTGTGCCCGTGGGACCTGTATTACCTCTCTCCCCATTTTCCTCCCACTTCTCAGCTGCCATTCCCCAGGGCCCTGTTCCATGCTCAGCCTGGGCACTGACCAATAGCTCTGAAAACAAAGGACGACGCAACTTTAGATACTTAAACCATGCATAGAGGTGTTCCAAACAATATCTACAGTGTCTGTCTATCTGTCTCTGTCCTTCCCTCTCTTCCTATTTTCTTTCCTTGAGAAAATAGACTTTACTGGAAGAGTCATTGCGTCATGCTCTAAGAAGATTATTGATGATCTACTTTCATTTTTCTTATTCTGTCCTTCGGCCAGGAGGCTTGTTGGACCCATAGAGAGTGCTCAGGCCTTAGAGAGAAATGGGCTTAGCTTAGCTTAGGTACAGAAAGAAGCAGATGCCATCTTGTGGCATGGAGGATGGAGCCTGACAGGCCCGGAGATCCAAAATTAAGCCTCAGCAGATGACCGTGGGCAAGTCATCTGCTTTTGTTACACCTTCGTTTCCCACTCTACTTCCCTTCCTGACGTCCTGAATGAGGCGCCTGTGGCAGACAGTCAGCGCTCACTAAATGGCCGACGTTAGGTGAGGCCAACACACCATGAGCAGAAGTGATGCGTGTGGCTTCCACACTGAGGTAAAAAAAAGGGCCGGTGTCTGTTGTTGGGAATGTAAGTTGGTGCAGCTATAATGGGAAACAGTATAGAGGTTCTTCAAAAAATTTAAGATAGAGCTACCATATGACTCAGCAGTCTCACTTCTGGGGGCGTCTCACTTCTGACACAAAATTGCACCTCTTTGTTCATCGTAGCATTATTCACAATAGTCAAGATATGGAAACAATCTAAGTGTCCGTCGACAGAAAAATGAATAAAGAAGATGCAGTACACACACACACACACACCCTACAGGAATATTATTCAGCCAAGAGAAAGAAAGAAATCCTGCCATTTGCAACAATGTGGGTGAAACTAAAGACATGATGCTAAATGAAATAAGCCAGAAAGAGAAACACAAATACTATATGGTCTCCCCATATGTGGGATTTTTTTTTTTTTTTTAAATTCAAAGTCATAGAGAGTAGAAGGGTGGTTACCAAGGGCTGGGGGCTGGGGGAGATGGGGCGATGCTGGTCTAAGGGCACAAGGCTTTGGTTACAAGACGATGAAGTTCCAGGGATCTGCTGTAAGCACAGTGACCGTGGTTAATCTGTACCGTATACTTGAAAGTTGCTGAAAGAGTAGATCTTAAGCATTCTCCCCACACCACAAAAAAGGTAACTAGGTGAGGTGATTGATGTGTTAATTAACCTGATTATGGTAATCATGTCACAAAATATATGTATATCAAATCATCACATTTTACGCCTTAAATACATACAATTTTATTTGTCAGTTATACCTCAATAGAACTAGAGGGAAAAAAAGCCGGTGTCTCACTTCCTTTGCTGTCTACGTCCTCTGCCTTGTGTCCAGGAAGGCTCGGCTGTTAAGATGGAAGTTTGAGGGGCGCCTGGGTGGCTCAGTCGTTAAGCATCTGCCTTTGGCTCAGGTCATGATCCCAGGGTCCTGGGATCGAGCCCCACATCAGGCTCCCTGCTCTGTGGGAAGCCTGCTTCTCCCTCTCCCACTCCCCCTGCTTGTGTTCCCTCTCTCGCTGTGCCTCTCTCTGTCAAATAAATAAAATCTTTAAAAAAAAAAGAAAAAAAAAAAGATGGGAGTTTGACCTGTGTCAGGCTTCATGTGAATAAGAACTAAACCTTTATTGTGTTAGACCACTGAGATGCTGGAGAGAGGTGGTTTATTCTGGGATCACCGCACAATTTAGCCTGTCCTAAGTAATGGTGGGTGTCCTCACTGCTTCACTCCCTCCCCAGCCACCTGCTCCTCCATTCTGTGTCATCCGTGTCCACTATCCCTGCTCAGGGAAATGGCCGTTCTCAGAATTTCCCAGTGACCTCATCCTTACACACCTATGTGTTGCTGAGTTGTCATATGTTCTTTCCCACCTCAGTTTTCACTTCATTATTTTAAGCTTAAAAAAAAGGGAATTCATTCGTATTTTAAGGAAATCTGTCCTTGTCTTCCTAATTCCCTATTTGCTTTCTGTTCTGGTTGCTGTTTCTCTTAATCGTTCTAAAGGCAGCTGTACTTCTTGCAGATCTTCCTCTGGCCCTTGTCTCACTCTGCCCCCCAAACCGCGCCCCCACACCACCCCCCAAACCACCCCATTCTCCTCTCCCTCTAGCTGTTTGCAGGAGATTGCGTTCCTCACCCTCAATTCCAAACCTCTCAGACCTCTGCCTGGGGCTTCAGCCAACTCCTGGAGGTGAAATTGCCTAGACCTGGACTTGTTTCTACCCTTTCCCCTCTTCTTCCTGCTGTGCCCCCTCTTTCTACCCACTTTCACCCAGGTTCAACCCCTGGGTTTCCTATTTGACGCTTCTCCCTTCCCAGCTCCACCGGCCCCTTATCTTATCACTTATGCGTGGGCTGGGTTCTTTTTCACTTGGTCCGTCCTCTGCATTCTCATGACTATTACACTACTAAGAATGTAATTGCATTGAGATTGGACTAGAAAGACACCACTGGACTGTTGGCCATGTTTAGTTCTGAGGAAGGAAATCCATGGAAGTGGGTGGGAATGATGGGGGCTTTCATACTTTAAAATGTATTATTTTTTACTTTTTACATGTTTTCTATCACAATGGATTCATGTATGAGCTGTATAATACAAAAACAACTTTTAAAAGTAGAAATGGGCTCCTTGTAAGGTAGTGAAGCTTTCATAACTCAAAGTGTTTGAACAAAAGTTGGGTGACTTAGCACTAGGGATGTTGTAGGAAGGACTCCTGAATCAATTAGGATCAGATTCAGCTGTGAGTGATGGCAACCCAAAATACCACAGGCTTAAACAATATGCAAGTTCAGTTCTCTTTGGACTAAAGGAGACCTGAAGGTAATCAGTACGGGGGTTGTGAAAGCATTCCATGATTCTCAGCGATTTCTTTTATTTTGCCACTATACCCTACTCAGCACTTGGCTTCCACCTTATGATCTAATAAAGCTGTCTAAGCTCCAGCCATCACATTTGCATTCCGGTTAACAGGAAGAAACAAATTAGAGCATGCCTGCTCTCTTTAAGGACACTTCCTGGAAGTTGCTTGTTTCGGCTTATACTCTATCGGCCAGAATCAAGTCACACAGGAACATTGAGCTTCAGGGGAGTATGGGATAGGCCTTATTCCATGTTGCCATGTGCCCATCTAAAACTGGGACTTATATTACCAAAGGAAAAGAGGAGAATGAATATTGGGGGATGGTTGGTATTCTCTGCTGACATTTTAAGATTATTTATTTATTTATTTGAGAGAGAGCGAGCAAAAGAGAGAGCAGAGCGAGCGAGAGCCCGAGTGGGCGGGGGAGGGGTGAGGCAGAGGGAGAGGGAGAAGCAGACTCCCCGCTGAGCAGCCTGGGCTCGAACCCAGGATCCCGGGATCATGACCTGAGCCGAAGTGAGACGCTTAACTGACTGAGCCACCCAGGCACCCCACTCTCTGCTGACATTTTTAACTCAAAGATTTTAGAATTAATAATAGCTGCTATTTACTGAGCTATCACCATGTACTAAACACTCGACTAAGTCCTTTATTTGTGTTATCCTGTTCCAGTACCATATGCCTATGAGTTAGGGTCAGTGCTATTGCAATTATATTGGAACTTAGGGAGGTTAAGTCACTTGGCCAAGGTTACCCTGTTAGAAAGTGGCAGATCTAGGACCTGAACCCAGCTCTGGTTGACTCCAGAGCTTAAGCTCTATACTCTATCTGCAGCCACACAGTGTCCACACTGATCTTCACTGCAAGCAACAGAAGCTGGCTGTGATGGAGGTAAGCAAGAAAGGAGTTTATTAAAATACTGGGTAGTTCACCGGATGATGGCAAGGCTGGAACACCAAGCTCAATGCAAAGAAGCAGGAAAAATGTCCTAGTTCCCCTTAGAACTAGTGGTTTTGATGACAAAACTGTGGGTGACTTTGTCCTGGCCCTTAAAGAGAGAAAGCTGCCTGTCCCTTGCTTCCTGTGCTACTAGTTCTCAATTCCAAGCCCATGGGGCTCATTCTGATCGGTGCAGCCAGATCCCAGGCCCGCACCCCAGCTGCAAGGGATGATGGGAAAGCCCGTGTCTAACAGATCCATACCCTGTGATGGGAAGCTGTCCTGATTCCCACCAAAACTCATAAGGTGGGAATTCTCCAGACTTGGAAAGGGATTTAAATGTTGACGTAATACCGCTTCACCATTCTATTTCCTTATTTCCTTGCTTAGGTTCAAGAATTTGAGCAAGTTGAATTATAACTGGATTATATTCAAAAGTTTTGAAATGTTTGGCTTTCTCATCTCTTTAGAAATTCTGTAGAAAACAGTGGCATAATAATTCCTGGCATCTGTAACAGGGTATCTGATAGGCAGAATAATGGCTCCCCAAAGATGTCCACATCCTAATCCCCCCAGAACCTGGGACTGTGTTATATTACATGGCTAAAGGGAATTGTAGATGCGATTAAGTATCTTTTTTTTTTTTTTTAAAGATTTTATTTATTTGACAGGGAGAGACACAGCGAGAGAGGGAACACAAGCAGAGGGAGTGGGAGAGGGAAAAAGCAGGCCTCCCGCCAAGCAGGGAGCCCGATGCGGGGCTCGATCCCAGGACCCTGGGACCGTGACCCGAGCCGAAGGCAGACGCCTAACGACTGAGCCACCCAGGTGCCCCGTGATTAAGTATCTTGAAGATGGAGAGGGTCCTGAATTATCCAGGTGGGTCCAATGTAATTACAAGGACCCATACGGGGCAACAGGGAAGCAGTACCATGAGAGAGAGATGTGATGACTAAAAGCAGAGGTTGGAGTAAAAGCAGAGATGGATTGCTGGCTGGGGGCCAGGAGCCAAGGAATGTGGGCAGCAAGGCAAGCTAGAAAAGGCCAGGAACCGAATTCTCCTCTAGAGGCTTCAGAAGCAATGTAGACCCTGAGGACCCCTTGCTTCTAGCCCAGTGAAACCCATTTGGACCTCTGACCTTCACAATGATAAGATAACATATTTGTGTTATTCTTAAGCCACTAAGTTGTAGTCATTGGTTATAGTAATGGTACGAAACTAATACAGGGTACAAATTAAAATGCCTACAAGGTCCAAATGTGCCACGAATGAGTGAAGTGGCTACAGGTAAAACATTTTTATGAAGCATGGGCCCTTTTAGTCTATCTTTTGTTTTCCCAGTTTTGATAGAGACATGAATGCAAAAACATTTAATTTTCCTCCCAATTTTTTTTTAAAGTAATCTTTACACCCAGCGTGGGGCTCAAACTCATGACCTCGAGATCAAGAGTCACATGCTCTACCAGTTGAGCCAGCCAGGTGCCCCAATTTTCCTCCTAATTTTATCTGTAAGAAAAACAATAGTAGAAGCAAAGTGATAAATGGCAACTTACATGCAGCTTTATGGCAGGGAGAGAGTCGGGGGTGATAGGAATTGTGGTGAATTGGAAAGTGAATAAACTGCTGAATATGGATAAGCTGGAGCCAATTGTTACCTTGTAGAATTTGGATCTGATGTTTCCAGTGTTTCTAATTTAATGCTAATACATTTTTGTTGTCTTACAAATGAACAATTGAAACAAACTATATCTTCAGCCGGTGGCTTGCCTTCCTCAGCTGTAGAACAATCTCATTTCTCACCTGTTCTTGTCACCACCTTAGGTATGTTTTCCAGTCTCTGGGTAGTTGTTTTTTGTTTTTTTCCCCCCTTTGGTTTTGCAATCTTTTGTGCATGGAGTCGCAGCCACTCTGCTCTTACTCCACTCCCACCTAGACACGCACGACAGCGTCATGAGGATAATTTGAATTTATCTGCTCTCTTTCTCTCTTTTCAAAGCACTTTACAAAGCTTAGACAGGAAGCCTTTGAAAAGTCAGGTTTTCAAAAGAGATGCCCTGCCTAGATCATTCTCCACACTTCTTACATTCTTTCTTTGCCAGAGTGATATTTAAGATCTATAAGCAGTCAGTAGACAAATATTTATTGAGCATCTAGGAGGACTAAGACTGCGCTGGATGCTGGAAGGACTACAAAAGAAGAGAGAGAGGCTCCTGGTGAACATGCTGCTCATAGTGACAGGACGGGGTGTGTTTGGCAGTGGCTGCCTGACCAAATACTTCTTGAGGAGTTGAGATGCAATGTGAATCTCCATGCCCCCAAGATATTTACTCAGAAAGTTGAGCAAAACAGATATTTACATCCCTTCTGCATTCTCTGGAAAACAGATATTTACATCCCTTCTGCATTCTCTGGTTTGTGTTTTCCCGACGGGGTTGGTACACTGTGTGCAGGACTCTGGGGACCCAGAACATTCTCCAGTTGTGGCAAAATCACCACGTGCACCTGTGCGCTGGTACCAAATTGACAGGTGAGTCCAATCTCTCCGTGGTTACAGGGAGTGACCAGGTGTGCACAATGTGTTTCTGGTGCCTTAGCTCCCAGTGACAGTGACAGGACTCCAAGCTGATCAAACTGTGCTCAGTGTAAGAGCATTGGACAGTGTCTATGTTTTGAGTTTCATTATTCTGCCCAATTCCCATGGGGCCCGGATCCGTGCTACACACATAGTGGACCTGACGTTATTGTTAGATGAAAATAATTGTTAGTGGAGTGAAAATGTATGGAGTGCTTACTTCGTGTCAGGCACTATGCCAAGTTCTTTATATTGATTATCTCATTTTATCCTCACGACTACTGACGATAGTTATTAATATGATTCCCCCGTTTTACAAACAAGAAAAATGAGGGTCAAGTTCACACTTCTGCTTAATGACAGAGCCAAAATTTGAACCCAGGAGTCCATTCATCTTATATCTGCCACTTGGGTGAAAACTCTAATTTAACCCTATGGCATGAGATTTCAAGGACTACTAGTGTGGTTTTTGAAAACATTGCATGCCTTAACTTGTTCACTCAATATGCTCCTGAAAAATTAAATAGAAAAATGAATAAAAACATCCTAAGGGCATGGGACCTGTCTTTGTAACATCTACAGTATTTAGCATGTGCCTTGCACATGGAAGACCTGAAAACAAACATTTGTCAGATGAATGGATGAATGAATGAAACAATTGTAGAAGGTGATTTGAATTTTAAATGTACTAAGACAAGTGTTTGAAGGGACCTGCAGGGTTACCAAACAGAGTATCTAGGTTGATCCAGTTTATTTAAAGTTACTTACAAAAAGGATGCCTGGGTGGCTCAGTCAGTTAAACGTCTGACTCTTGATTTTGGCTCAGGTCATGATCTCAGGGTCCTGGGATGGAGCCCCGTAGGGCTCCGCACTCAGCGGGGACTCAGCTAGAGATTGTTTCCCTCTGCCCCTCCCCCCACTTGCACATGGGCAGGCTCTCTCAAATAAATAAATCTTTAAAACAAGTTACTTATAAATGGGCATTAATACATAGAAATATAACTGGAGGGATGTTTCAAAAATGGACTTTTACTTTCTTATACTTTTGTGTATTAGTGAGTATTTAAAAATCAAGGATGCCTCTCTCTTGGTCTGGGTGCCACTTAAGGTAGAACCTCATGGAGAAGGACTTGGGGTAGTTGACTTGGGACATGCTCCCAGGAAGAGGAGCGAAGGAGAGAGGAGATAGGGTGGGAGAAGCCCGTGTCAGGGTCTATAAAGGCTGCGGGGTGGGGAATGGGAGCTCCTTGCCACGGGACTTGCCCAAAAGCTGGGAGACTGGATGGAAGAGCAGTCCATCAGCTCCCAGTCCTCGTTGGCACAAACAACCCCACCTCTGCAGGCTGTACGTCTGAGGGCCCGTCAGTAAAAGCCCCGGGTCTACTGGCAAAAAGAGGAGCCGGGCACTGCCAATATCAGTGGGTCTGAGCTTCTGGAACAGCCTGCCACACTTGTGGTTGGACTCAGAGGTGGGGGCAGGAAGTGGGAAGCATCTACCATCGTATGATTTTTCCAAAACCAAAAAAACCAATTTTAGAATTAGACAACAGAAGACATTTTCACAAAGCAGAGAATGGTTCCCTGGTTTGACTTTGCAAGTCCGGACTGTGATAGATGAGGTTATTTTTAGGATCCTGATGTGTTTGGCGTTGCCGGTCAGGTTCCTGGGAAACGGAGGACTGTGGGACCCACACCTGTTGGGGAAGCAGGACTGGGCCTAGGGAGAAGCCTGGCTGTGGTGTGGCCACAGCAAGGCGTTAGCTCATCCCCTGGGGAGCTTTGAAGCTGGGGTGGCTCTGCAGGGTTGTGCTGAGTTGGGGTGAGAGTGCTGGGCTTTGATAAGCACCAGTCACTGGATGCCCGGTTCCAGGGGAGGGCGTCGAGCCAAGGCCTGCCAGCTGCAGTAGTGAGAATCTGGGCAGCACAGCATGGTGCCTATGCATGTGGCCTTTAGCAAACTTGCCTTTGAGCATCAGGACCAATTGATAAAATTGACAAAAATCAAACCCAGGGAAAAAAGTAGAACGTAATTCAACCACAACTCTCTCTCCTTACTGGGGCAGGCCAAACTGAAAATATACAAGGGATAGGACAAAGTTATTTTCTCATATGTCAAGTGGAGACTTTGGACTACATCGGAAATTATAAACTGGTGGCTCACAGGTCAAATCTGTCTGCAAAGTCTGTTTTATTTGCATGGAGAGTTTTTCAAATCCAGATTTCGGGCTTCGCTTGAAAAGTTGGAAGAACTGGCCCATTGGGCTCACATTGTTTCATGGCAAGTACCAGCTAGAGTGGAGTAGCAGGGGCCCCCTTTGAAACCCCTGTCCCCTCCAGCCTGCTTCACTCATTCACGCTACTGCCCGAGCCCTGTAACCATCTGTAAGGTTCCACCTAGATATGATGAGCTGTGAATCTGTGTGAATAGTCTTGCATACTGCTGAAATACGTATTTGACTTCCTTTTTTAAAAGATTTTATTTATTTATTTGATAGAGAGGGAGAGAGCACAAGAAAGGGGAGCATCAGGCAGAGGGAGAGGGAGAAGTAGACTCCCCACTGAGCAGGGAGCCCGATGTGGGGCTCGATCCCAGGACCCTGAGATCATGACCTGAGCTGAAGGCAGACGCTTAACCGACTGAACCACCCAGTCACCCCTGTATATTTGACTTCCTAACAACATAATGATAGCTAAAAACCTTTGGCTTCCTAGTTAAAGTTGCATATCCTCCTGGATATTCCCTTTGGGCAAGTCAGACCACTTCTTTGTAGGGTAGCTTTTTGGCTTTGCCTATGAGGATCTCAGTGACCCTGATCTTGACTATGAGCTAGAAGCAAAATGGACTTTTACTTTCTTATACTTTTGGTGGCTGTGGTAGAGGCTACGTGGGATTTTCTAGCCACTAGAATACTATTTAAGCCTTAGTAATTCCCATACCTGCTTGAATCTCAGAATTACTTGGACTATTTATAAAATACAAATACTCAGTTTCTTCTAGGCCCTTCTGATTCAGTAGGTCTCAGCCCAGTAGGTGGGGCCCAACAATCTTTAGGTTTTTTATTTTTTAAATTAAAAAAATTAAATTTGAGTATAGTTGATAGACAATGTTACATTAGTTTCAGGTGTACAACATAGTGATTTGACTTCTCTCTATGTTGTGCTATGCTGTGTAGCTCCCATCTCTCACTATACGATGTTATTACAATGTTATTACAATGTCATTGACTATATTCCCTACATTGTGCCTTTTATTCCTGTGACTTATTCATTGCATAACCAGAAGCCTATATCTTCTTCCCCCATTTTGCCCATCCCCCCACCACCCTTCCCTCTGTCAACCATCAATTTGTTTTCTATATTTATAGATTCTGATTCTGCTTTCGTCTATTCATCCATTTTGTTTTTTAGATTTCACATATAAGTGAAATCGTATGGTATTTGTCTTTCTCAGTCTGACTTATTTCACTTAGTGTAATACCCTCTAGGTCCACCCATGCTATTGGAAATGGCAAGATCTCACCTTTTTTATGGCTGCCTAGTATGCCATTGTGTATATATATTACATTTTTCTTATCCACTTGTCTATTGATAGACACTTCAGTTGCTTCCATATTTTTGCTATTGTAAATAATGCTGTAATAAACTTAGGGGTGCATCTATCTTTTCAAATTAGTGTTTACGTTTTCTCTGGGTAAATATCCAGTAGTAGAATTACTGGATCATATGGTAGTTTTATTCTTTTTTAAAGATTTTATTTATTTATTTGAGAGAGAGAGAATGAGAGAGAGCACATGAGAGGGGGGAAGGTCAGAGGGAGAAGCAGACTCCCTGCAGAGCAGGGAGCCCAATGCGGGACTCGATCCAGGGACTCCAGGATCATGACCTGAGCCGAAGGCAGTCGCTTAACCACCTGAGCCACCCAGGCGCCCTGGTAGTTTTATTCTTAACTTTTTGAGGAAACTTCATGCTGTTTTGCACAGTGGCTGCACCAATTTACATTCCTACCAATAGTGCACGAGAGTTCCTTTTTCTCCACACCATGGCCAACGCTTGTTTCTTGTCTTTTTGATACCAGCCATTCTGACAAGTGTAAGATGATACCTCATGTGGTTTTGATTTTCATTTCTGTGATGATTAGAGATGTTGAGCATCTTTTCATGTGTCTGTTGGCCATCTATATGTCTTCTTTACCCACTTCAATAGGATTATTTAGGGGTTTTGGTGTTGAGAGTTATAGGTTCTTTTTATATTTTGGATATTAACTCCTTATCAAATATATCACTCGCAAATATCTTCTCTCATTCAGTATGTTGCCTTTTCATTTTGTTGATGGTTTTTTTTACTGTACAAAGGATTTTTATTTTGATGTGGTCCTAATAGTTTATTTTTGCTGTTGCTTCCTTTGCCTTAGGAGACATATCTAGAAAAATGTTGCTATGGCTGATGTCAGAGAAACTGCTGCCTGTGGGCTACGATTTTAAGACTCTATTTTTAATTGGTTTCTCAATCTTGGTGTGATCTTGGTGTGCAATCAGATGTAGGAACCATACTGTCTTCTATTTGCTCTTTGTACTTAGTGCTTGGTTCATGTATTACAAACTTCTGAGCTCCCTTTAGTTTAGTTTAGTTTAGGATCCCTGAGGGATCCTTTCTTATTTATCTTTTATCTGTTCCCATCCTTTAGTACTACCACCCAGCACAGTGTCCTGTAAGTCCTATGCACTCAACGAGTGTCTAGTGACTGAATGGTTGATTGAATGAATGAATGAACATTCCCCAAAAGCTTTCTTCTTTAAGAGTTGAAGAGCACAGACCTCCAACACCACATGTTCAAGATCATTTGACTCAGAGAATTTATTTTATAAATATGGTGTCAAATAAGCCAGAGAGGGGAAGAGTCCTAGCTTTATCTTGGGAGTTTTTTTGCCTTGGGGATGTTAAGAAATAAATGATTCCTTCTAAAAAGAACTTATGCTTTTCATCAAAAGATAGATTATTCACCCACCCAACATGGTGCATATGAGTTATTTGTATAATATTTCAAAAACAGTAAACTGACTCAGTAGAAAAGGAAACTTTCTAAATTATGCTGAAATTTTGCCTTGAAATATAAACGTTGAAAGAATAAGACCAGGAGCTTCTTTCATACTGGGAGATAGATGCAGTGATACAAATTTAATTTATCGTGTTATGGTTTATTTATCAGGTGCTCTGCTTCCAAAAAGTTAAAAAAACCTGTGTCTGCAGAGAGAAGGCATGGCAAGTCCCCCACTTAGTTTGGATCTTAAAGGGGGACAATCTAGAAAATTTTGGCTCCGAGAAAATCTTAGAGCTTGTTTGGCTATTTACATAGTCTGTGTTTCCCAGAGGCCCTTTGCCTTTTTTCTAATATCGAATCTCTGGGGTTGAGTTCCTTCCAGAGGAGGCCTCAGGATTCAGAAAGGCTGTAGATGGGTGAGATGGAGAATCTGATTGGCCTGGACTTGATTGACTGTGGTCTACAAGGCTCAAACCAGCAGCCTGGGGCAAGTTTGGCACTCTATCCAGAATGCTGGGGTTTAGGAATAATTTTTTTTCTCAAGTTCTCAGGAGTCTCTGTTAGGCGAATGTTATATGAGTTTTTGGGCACCACTAATGATTTCTAGCTTAAGCTCGATTCAAATTAAGTTTATGAAATCTATGCTTTGTATCACCTGCACTTTGTTTTTCATTTTTTTCTTCTTAAAAAAAAAAAAAACCAACACATGAGAAGGTTATAATGTAATAAACTATTCAAATTACCATTTTCCAGACCAAGAAGGCAATGGTGCTGAAAGTCAACCGTTGGCGGGTTTGCTGCAGAGCCGTGCAATAAATTGAAATGTTCACTGTCAGCTGAAAGTCCAAAGACCATGGTATGAAAGGTGTGTGGGAATGTCAGTGTTTAAACATACACACTTCACAAAAGATACATTCGCTCACAGGGACTCTAGATTGGTCAGGATTGGCCTCATTTTTGGCTGGGAGGTTTGGAATTATGGCCCCCGGTGCCCTAGCCATCTTCTGCCCTGACTCCTGTGTGTGTTAAGTAATAGCATTGTGACTACTACTGCTACGTCTCCCATGACTATCATCGCACGCCTGGTTGTTGTCTTGCTGGCCCAGGCCATTCCATCAAGAGGACTCAAGCAAGCCTGAGATTTGTCTTAGGCATAGACTCCAGAACTATGATGAGATTTGGACAAAGCCTTGAGAGATTTGATCAGATATTCATTTAATACTTCTGAGGTCGATGGCCCTACTGGACAAGGATATTCAAAGAGGGCAAGATTCCATCCAATTCAAATGTCTGTACAAATAGCAAAGACTTAAAAATCTGAAGAACCAGGGAGGAGCATAAGGGGGTAATACCAGAATATTATTTGGAGACTTCCTGAGAATTGGGCAATGGGTTACTTCAGTCTCAAGCTCTCAAAAGGGTGAGAACTCTCCATTTTGAGGGCAGTGATATCAGAACTCTTATTAGGGCTCAAGGTGTCCCATGAGGGTTGTGGACAAGAATCCAGTTGGTGTCTTGGCCAGAGAGCTCTCTAGTCATTAAGAAACCTTACCCTGCTAAGGAGGTGTCTCCAAAATTGTTAGGGAAGAGACCCCAAAACAGTCTTAGATGACAGATGATTTCTCTAGTGGGTATGCATCTTTTGAACACTGAAAACATTCAGAATTAATGATAGAACTGTTTAAGAGAATCAAACTCATACTATATTTTGTAAAGAATCTGGGACATTTTATATTTTAAGCATTATTAAGGTGATCAAGTAGTGAGTTTTCAGACTGAAAGTAGCAGAAATATATGTCAGTATAGGAAAGCTGACACCATGATGCTCAAGGTTTTCAGCTCCCACCAAAAGCTTATCACTGTCACCACTGTCTTGGTGATCACAGAGAGATACTTATTGAAGATACACTTGTGAAAGAAGCTAATCAGCTCTTACCTCTTTCCTTGAAATCTAGCAGTCCATTTAGTTGGTGAAAAAATTTTTTTACAGGAAGGATGATATAATTTATACTAGCTTACTTTAAGCAAGTTAACTGTCCAGGTAACATTACGAAGAAATCAGGTAGAGATACACTATAGCACACGTTGAAAGTCTTTCCGATTGGTTTTTATTCAGCAAAGACGTTCTCTGACCATTGAAGTCAGCCTAGAACACATACTGTCCTCTCTGCAAATTGGCAAATCACATTAAAACATATTGATGATGTTTTGATGTGTGTCAAACAGAAGTTTGCCAAAGGAACTCCAAAAAGTAAGATAATCTCTTGGGCTTCAGGAGATGTCCACAAGTTTCTATCATTCTACTCTGTATCCTAGAAAGTTGCTGCATGGTATAAAATTGAGATGTGATAACAAAATGAGTTCAAACACTTTTCTTTTGGATTTTTGGACATTTTATAATTCAGAGTAAGAATTATCAATCTTTTCATTTCAGTTTTTGACGGACGAAGCATTGTACATATGTCAGCCAGAGAGAAGACACTAATCAAGCTGACTCTTATCTTTCATTTAGTTAGCCAATCACATCTATTGGTCATAGAAATGTGCTAGGCACCTTGGGATATTAGGAAAGGAAAATGGCGGTCTTACCCTCAGGTGTAAGTGAATAGAGTTGTCTCTGGGCTTTTGTTAAAGACTTGGCCCGTCTTGGGCTCCCGGATTGTAGATTATTGGGAAGGAGGACTTTATCTTCCATCTCCACCAGCATTTATCCTATGCTCTGTAGAACACTGTTTTCCCCAGGGGAGCCCAGCTATCCATTTTTTCTTCATTGTGGGGTAGGAGTAGATGTTTCTCCCCATTTTGCTTATAGCAAAAGTAGAGCTAAGTAAACTGTGAAGGTCTCTTCAGATACATTTATCTGACTCAGAAATCTTAAGATTTTGCTGCAAGTAACAGAAGGAAAAGGGTTATAAGCGACAGTTGCAAGGTTTGTTCAATATTGAGTTCTCTATTGTTATAAGCTGTGCTTCCCAAAAGAGTGTTGACAGTTGCAGAGTGATGTCTCTGTGCCGTTATGAAAAAGGGAAACATTACAGAAATCAGTGAGCCTGCACCGTCTCTTGAGATAAAAGAGAATCCCCTCAATTTTCAAAGTGAGTTTTTGAAAGTCATGTATGTACTATCTTGAAAGCTGTAGTAAATAAAAAACAAAAAACAAAAAACAATCCCCTCAGACAATAGACATATTTGGTGGAATTCTTGAGAGGGATGCGGTAATTTTATAACTGAGAAAACAAACATAAATATTTAAGGAATGATAAGCTCTCCCGGTGGAAATCTCTTCCCCTTCCCAATGCGGTATGCAATTGCCTGCAGGCGTTTCTAGTCAAAGATGCCACCTGCATCTCTCACCCGGTGAATATTCAGGAAGACTCTCAGTACTTCTGCTGATTTGTGTCTGTGTGATTAAGATTTATTGGAAAACTGTGCAATATCAGGATCAATAACTGGGGACTTTGGAACAGTAGCAGACACGCAGCAATTCCTCTAGTGGGATGGATGTGCAACTTAAAGAGAACACCCATCCCTCTGTCAATTAGGTTTTAGGTTCATGGCCTGAGAAAACAATGAAATCAGTCAGGTATTTAGCAAGGGGGAGTATGATACAATAAAATCTCTCATAATGAATTTAGCTCAATTCACTTGGAAAGCAAAGGATAGAGGCCAAGAGAGAATGGTTGTAGAGTTCAGATTGCCCCAAGATATAATAAATGGGCTTATTGACTGTGTCTCACAATAGCTATCTAGAATGTTTCCATCTAATTGTACCATAACCAAGGTCTTAAATAATAATTGGGAGCAGGATTTGGATGACAAATAAAAAAAAAAGCCTGCATATATATTTACATTAATATTTCAGGACATATTTTTGGTTCTTTATTTCTTATTTCTGGCTTGTTTTCTGAGAAAACCTACATATATCTCTACTGGAAAAAAGGGTAAAGGATAACTTGAAAAATGTTTGTTTTCATTCCTTTGCACTTGATCTGCTCTGCCTTTGAGACACTTATGGGATGGAAGAAAAATCCTTTATAGAGGACTCATAGACTAGACATTGCTCCCCTCTTCCCCAGAGGCTCTCTTTTGCCCTAATCCAACCACCTCCCACCACCCTACTTGCACTTGTCTTGGCAAGTTGATGTTGGTCCTGAAGTGTTGCTATGACCTGACCCATGGAGTAGCGTCCTTTTCCGAGAGTGCTGTTAAAGGAGAATTGGGGTAATGCTGGAAGGGCCTCCACAGAGTCCAGCTTCCTGTAAAAGCTCTGCCCTGTTGTTTTTTGGTGTTTCCAGTTGCTCTGTGAAGCATGAAAGAAGCTTTGAGTTCACAGAGTCTTGAGGTATGTTTACTTATAGAAGTTCTATCGGCACAGTTTCCAGGCCAGAGGCTCAAGATCACTATTTTGGTGCCATGAACAGACACAGTCAGTAAATAACCACCTGTGCTTCCAGGCAGATCCAAAGAGAATTTGGGGAGGTGCTGTCAGGGGGATCAGCAATGGTGGTAACCATGTAGATTGGGCTGGTGCACATTCTCTTTAATCCAAAAGGCTGAACAGAACCTGGTAAGACTTCCTTTCCTTTATAAAAGGGAATATTAAGACTAGAGGTGGGCCAGAGAATTGCAAACAGCATTCAGGGAATTGCAGTGCTGAAAACAGGCCAAGTTCCCCATTATTGAACATATGGAGGTGGCAGCACAAAAGGTATTGATGTAGCTGACTTGTCCTCTGGGTCAGCCTATCTTAATCTTGAAATGTTCTGTCTGGGGGCTAATGAAACTGGGCTAAACTTCAGTAATAGGTCTCTAAGTTCTTGCCCCAGTGGTGTTCTTGAGCCAACTTGCACTTACGTAGGGAGAGCCAGTTTTGTACATATCTTCCCAACTGTGTGTTCAGTGATATCATGTTGGTAGCTGGAAATGGGCCATGAAGGGAGTATTTACACCATGAAAGCTGTCAAAATCTACAAATCCAACTTTTTACCTGCATACCATTGTCTTGAGCTCTTCCATTTTGAATGGTTGGTCTAGTTTGGACTGAGGAATTCTTTTTTCCTTGAGCAGATCTGCCTTTGGCTCACAATCCTTGCCTTTACCTCTACTCTAGTGCCATTCCTATCTTGCTTGCCTCTGCTTAAAGCTCTCTCTCCCCTCTTGATTCTTCCAGCACTTTCCATCTGCAACACTCTGGACATTTGCACTCCTTACCTTGCTTGGGTTTGTTGTTGTTGCTGTTCGACTTTATTTCCTGTACCTCCAACTAGAATGTGAGGGTGCAGAGAGTGGGTACTATTTAGGAGCGTCAGCAATGACAGTAACAATGACAGACAGGGATGGTTCAACAGGGGGCTTGAACAGAGAGGAAAGTGACTTGAAGGGCATATTAAGATAATTTAAAGTCCCGGAGTAATACTCGTTCAATATAAATGACATGAGGGAGAGAACTCTCTGGGTCTCATTCTAAAGATATTCAAATGTTCTCATACGGTGCCTTCCTTAGGAGGCTTGCTTCGTGGTTTTTTTAAATCATCACTGTTGGTTCCCAGTCAGAACTGCTCAAGAAGTCGCCTTCTCTCTGGCTAGGAGAGGAAATTGGACAAGGAGTAAATGTGGGCAAGAAACTATCACTACTCATTTGCTGCACATCCCAGGAGATCTTTCAGGAGAGTTCTGGAAAGGAAAGGAGGAGGGAGTAATAGTGAACTCTAACAGCTTCTGCTGTTTACCTGCCACAGGTCTGTTCACAGGAGGTTTTCCCTTAGCTTTCTCCTACATCACTCTCCCTCCACCCCCACTTTTTATGGGCATTTGGGGGAGGTTTTCTCCCATGTCCAAAGAGTCCCAGCTGGGCTCTAACTCTCCGTCTTCTGTTTTTAGCATCCATGGTCTTGTATGAGTAGAAGTCCCTTCTCCTGAAGGGATCCCAGATAAAGGTGACCTGTCAGGGAGGATCCCCCAGTTGGTTTATAGAAGCAACTTCAAAGTGGCCCCAGGGACTTGAGCCCCCTGTGGAGGAGGTTCAGGCAACTACCAGGTGAGCACCATCCCCTTTGGGTTACAACAAGATACTGTGTCCGCGTCTGGCTTTTCTGGCGAATGTGAGTTTGTTTTTCTTTGCGAAGGTGAGCGGTCTTGATCTGGTGTATCTGTGTAGGTGGGGGCGGGGGTGGGGGAGATGTGCCAGAGAGGAGAGTTGAGCACAGGCTCTGCTCACAAAGGCACTGGAAGGGTTTGTTGGATCATACTGGCCGGGTTAGCCAAAGATCCACTAATTCTACTAATATATGGAAGGCTCTTTGAAGACAAAAAGATGAGTGTGTGTGTGTGTGTGTGTGTGTGTGTGTGTGTGTGTGGTGGGGAGAGTAATGATAAAAAGGTGAAGACGGAGCAGCTTTATTTTCTTTCCCTGGAGGAGCCTTTCTGTCTTCCTGGAATGTATATTGGAGTCCTACACATAAGGTATTGGGAGTTTTTAAGCAAAACACTGTCTGCCGAGCAGTGTAAATGCCATTCCACATCACCATTTCAAACACGTCGGTAAATGACGTTGCTCACCAGTACTCCTCTGCAAGGTGGAGTTTTGCTTTGAAAATACTCCGAGAAGAGGATGAGAGGATAGTTGACATGTGGGTTCTAAACAGAAACATTTTCATTTTTTGTTAATATTGCTTTAGCTTTCCCCACTGCCACTAAATAGACACAGAACCAATAGTAAAAGAATACTGGAGGAAGGGAGGCTAAACTATTAGCCTATTCAGGGTACAGGCATGTTTTGACCTGAATGAATGAATGAATGATGACTTGGAATAAACATCACTGTTGTCAGCTATTCCAGCACCAAACCTAGAGGGGAAAACATCTCTAGCCTTTGAATGAAGGTGGCAAAATTGTATATGTGTGTGTGGAGGGAGGGGAAAATAGATCTCTATGTAAAATAGTTTTTCTCTCTTTAAAAAAAAAAAACTTGGAAACTCTGCTTGCTTTTGATTTAGTTTGGTCCTTTATATCTACCTGCGCTCATATTACCTACCTACTTTTCTTTCTTTCTTTCTTTCTTTCTTTCTTTCTTTCTTTCTTTCTTTCTTTCAATTTGAGAGAGAGAGAGGGAGGGAGAGTGAATGGGGGAGGGGCAGAGGGAGAGAATTTTCAAGCAGACTCCCGGCTGAGCGCGGAGCCCCACATGGGGTACGACCCCATGACCTGTGAGATCATGACCTGAGCCCAAACCAAGAGTCAGATGCCCCACCAGCTGAGTCACCCAGGTGCCCCCTCTTAAAAGTGCCGTGAAATCAACATTTGGAGGAACCTAATTCTTCACAAACACAGATTCTCTACCGGAACTGTCACTTTTGTCTTTAGGTGAAAGCAAATGTTATTTCAGGTGGTCACAGTCCTAGGAAAATGATTAAGGCCTGCTGTCTCTTTATTCAAGCATCTGGCTCCTTAACACCATAAATTAAAGCATGCCTTGAAGCACAGGTTATGATAAACACAAGGATTTTTGACATCGGGACAAACAATCCTGTTCCTACATGTTCCACATAATTGGACAGCAGACAATACTCCTTTTCTTCCTTCTGATCCTCTGTATTGCTGCGGAAATCTGAGCAAAATTGTGATAATTGTTATGATTGTGCACTTAACATTCCGAGCTCAGCCAGGATGAGGAAAGAGTAGCAAGCTCTTTGTGGTTTTCACCAAATCTGGTAAAACTTGGGCTCGATGGTGGCCAGTTTTAGCCATTGGTACCAGGTGCCATGAGGTTCAGTTTTTTGAAAAAACACACGTTTACCAATGAACTCCTTCTACATTGCCAAATTTCAAGGAACTGTATCATCTGCATTTGTTGCAAGGGGCCTTATCCATGCTCTTTGGGCTCCATTATGTGTGGTGTTCTCACCAGAACAGCCCAGTGCTCATGAGAAGAGGCTACAAGGCAAAAGACACTAACTGTGGTTTGACGGGCTGTTTCTCCCTGCCCCCTGCCTAAAGCTCTGTCCAGGACCAATGATGTAATTTGTGGGGCTCATTGCAAAATGAAAAGGCAGGGTCCCTTTTTGAAAATGTATTAAGAATTTTAAAGCAGTAACAGCAAAGCAATAAACCAAGCATGGGACCCTTTTAAGCAAGGGGCTCTGCGTGACTCACTGGTCGCAGGCCCGTGAAGAAGCTGGCTCAGCTCTGCTCTGACTTTCCTAAATAAGTAGATGGGATAAGAAGGGAAGGACCGTCATCCTCCCTGACACAGTTGACAGCATGTGCCAAATTCTCGCAGGGAAGAGGTGATGTTCCGTTGAGGGCCCCGGGATCCACTCCTCCTGCCCTAGGTGGAGAGGAGACAGAGAAGCCCGAGTGAATGACGGGGACCCCTTCGAAATCCTTCTGATCCTCCCGTGTATAAACTTGGAAGCCCTTATCCGGGAGAGACTCTAATTCTCAGATGCCACACTTTTCTTCATTAGTCTCCACAAATTGAGAATCGTGGCTTTACCACTTAAAAATGATTATGACCCGGGGCTGGCAGTGGTGGGTCATCTCTGAGACTCAGTTTCCTTGTTTGTGAAATGGAGAGAATACCTCATGGGGCGTTTGTGAGGAGTAAATTAAACACCAGATGTAAAGTGGCGCTCGCTCGGTAGTACAAGTTCCGGGCACACGGTCAACTCTCAATAAATGGGGTTATTATCACTATTATTATGGTAGCCCCTTGCTTTTGGGAAAGTGTGTGTAGGAGAGAAAAGCGCTCTTTGTGTACTACCCACTCAGGCCCCGGGTGACAACTCGGTTGAAGGCTCTTGCTACCCGGGTAGGCCTTCTCTGACTCTTTTTTTCCCCAGCTTCCTCCAGCTTAACTCTTTTCAAATGTAGAATCCTTTGAATATGATGAAAGTCCACAGGCTAACAAAGCCGCTGCTGCCAGCAAGGTCGCCCAAGGAGAGGCAGTCGTGTCCTCTGGGCATGCAGAACCACGTGCATTCAATGCAGACCCTCTGGAGCCTTGCTGGCTGAGCCGAACCCCCCCCCCCCCCCCCCCCCCGCAGATTCCCTCCTCAGGCCTCTTCCCAAGCCAGGCCGGGGGAGTCTCAGAAACTCCTGATTCAGCTTGGAGGGGTCATCTAGATCCACTTGAGGCTTTGTCGGGGACATCAGACCCTTTCTCACAGATCCTCTTCTGGTCGGAGCACAAGCTAGCTCTTTCCGAGGGAGGATGGTGTCCGTGTAGTCATCTTGCCTCAGAGGACGGGGGTGGGCAGGGAGTCACTGGCCTGAGTCGGGTCAATGCCGCATTCTAGAGCAGTGGGCTGACTCTGAAGCCTTTCCGAGGTCCACACTTGCTCCCTCAGGACTGAGAGAATCTCTTAGACCCCGCGCGCCTCCCCTCCCCCACCCCTCAGACTTCCCCTGGGGGAGGGGTGGCTCTTGGTGGGATCTGACTTCTCCGCCTCCACAGCCTTCAGGATGCAGTCCTTCTCAACGGGGGAAGCGCTTTATTTCGGCAACTGGAGTGTGGTTTGACATTATTTGCCCCTTTGCTCTAGTCCTTCGGAGCCAATGGGCTGAGTACAGACTTAGTTGCAGGATCTCTGGCCAGAGCGGCTTTGTCAGAACAGAAAGGAAACTAGCATTTGTCAAGCACCTTCTGGGTTCCTGGCGCTGTACTAGGGTTGCCATTATTTCTTCTCAGGAGGTGGAAATTATTATCTCAGTTTTCTGTCAGTGAGGGAACTGAGGCTGTTTCAGGCTGTTACCCAAATGCACATCGCTGGTAAGAGGTAGAAGCAGCACTGAAATCCAGTCCTGGCTTACGTTTCTCTCAGCTCCGGTTTGTTGCCCCCGCAGACTGGCATCCTCAAATAGGAACATCCATCCTCACGTGTGGGCACGAGGCTGGTGTCCGGTCAACTCTCAATAAATGGGGTTATTATCACTGCAAGGCTCCAGAGGGTCTGCATTGAATGCACGTGGTTCTGCATGCCCAGAGGACACGACTGCCTCTCCTTGGGCGACCTTGCTGGCAGCAGCACGAGGCTGCCCAGGCAGACACGTGTTGTGTACGCGCGGGAAGGGCCGAGCTTGGTGGGTGTCTGCTCTAGTGACATGGGCGGTGTCAGGAGGGCACAGAAGTCCCCAGAGGGCTGTCTGCTGGCAGTTGGCTCTCGCTGGAAGACAGAGTGAACGGGGGGCCCAGAGAGCCTTGGGTACTGCCTACAGGTATAGTTTCTGCCATGAGTAGCTATAAGAAGAGAAGCAACTGGAAGTAAATAGCAGGATAATCCACCACAGTTTATAAGTGGTAGGAAGAGGTCCATAGAACCCTGTTGCACATGGACTCAGGAAAGATACAAAAACCAGCTCTTTCAAAATGTGGACGAAGGTGCTGAGCCAGATACCCCACTGACCTCTCGGGCAACATTGCCTTTGAGGCATCCTCGTTAATAGGGCTGGGACTTGTTGGTAGCGATTCCTTGGGCAGCTTGGCATGACAGCAGGTAGGTGTCACAGAAGACCTGGCCAGGCCACCATGGAACAAGGTTCGCTCTGCTTTAGAAGAAAGCTCCTACTAAGACCCACTCCAGACCCCCCCCCCCTCCCCGCCCATTTATGCGAGTGGTGGCCTCCGGCTCCTGATACCTCCCAGGGTGGGAAGGGTTGGACTGGGGAACTGACAGGGTTGTAAGAGGAAGTCCCTAGCCCTTAGCAGCTGGGAGCTATAAGCAACGCAGACTAACACTTCCATTTTAGCTGTTCTGTGGTCATCCCAGGGCAGGGATGAGCCTGGTAGAGGGTGGGAGCATCAGTGGGACTTAAGGGTGACGGATATTTATCCCTGACCTCCTTGATGATGACAGTCCCCCCCCCCCCCGTTATACACACTCATAATACAAGGAAAATGGTATCACAATTTGTTATTTCACATATATTTGTGTGATTATTTGAGTGATGTATCCTCCGGTCCATCTGTTTTTGCTCATCATTAATTCCCAATGCTTAGTACATTGCCCGCCATGTACAGCAAGTGTTCAGGTAAATATTTCTTCAGTGAATGAATTAATGAAAAGAAGTTTTAGAAGTATAGATGGGAAGAAAGTGCTTCAGAAATTGTTTAGCACTGCCTTTTTCGGTTCTGCTGATTAAATACATGACAGATACCATAATTATTGGAGTTCCAGATAAGAATCCAGAAAATGCTATTTTTTTGCAGTGTCGTAGGAAGACAACCTTTGTTCCTCTTCACTGGTTGGTGATACGCTTGTCTGAATGAAATGAGACATGGGGGCAGTCAATTTGCCCTTTTGCCCTGGCTCTGGACTTATCGGCTACAGGTTCCGCATTAGAGGCAGGAGAGTTATCAGGGAAAATCAAAAGAAGTAAAATAGATCTTCAGGCTTTGCATAGGGATTCAAGGTCAAGGCAAACTTTGGGAGGTTGAAAGTAGGAGGATTTGGAGGTTGTCTGTGTGGTTTGAGGAGATCTGAAAGGCTAGCTTGACCAGAACACCCCTTTTTATTAGCCTAATTGGAGGTTCACACATATCTGTGCTTATGAGCATAGAATTTAAGAATTTGGGTTAAGATCTGACTCTTGAGGAAGTACAGTAGTATAAACATTTTCCCGGGTGAGGTGGGCATGAAGTGTGAGCACCCTTGAAGCATGGAAGCATGAATTATTTTGCTAAGTTAGCCAGTTCTTCCTGACTGAGCTGAGGTCTTCCAAGGGCCAGAAGGAAAGTGATAGGCAAAGCTGAAGGGAGATTGGACTGTGGGGAGTTTTGAGGCTGGTGGGAGTTGGGAGGAGAGGTTTTGAGGAGGGTGGTCTCATGGAACATTCCCGTGGGGTGAAGTAGGCACTTGGCAGAGAAATATTGCCAGGGTCCAGGCAAGTACCTGCATACACCCAAGCTGGATATTTTGAAGGGGAGTTTAATAAAGAGTCTATTACAAATGTGTGATTAGGGTATAGGTAAATCAAACCAGGGACAGTACAGTACCTTGGGACAAGCACTAATAAGGAGCCCACGGCTCCACTCCTGGGCTGATGGAACAAGGGGAGAGATCACTTATTGGACCCTGGAAAGGTAGCTGTAGGAGAGACCACTTATAAACTGTGGTGGATTAAATGGAATTAAAGTCTAAAATTCTTTGATACTCCTTTCATCAGGAGTGGGGTCTGTGTTCTCCTCCCTTGAATCAGAGGGGCCTCTGTGATTGCTTTGACCAAGAACATAGCAGAAGTGATGTCATGCCAGTTTCTAGGCCCAGGCCTTAACAGATTGGCAGCTTCCATTTCTGTGCTCTCGGGCCACTCACTGCGCTGGGAGGAAGTCTAACAGCCCCAAGGAGAGGCCTACCTGGAGAACTGAAGGTCTCTGTTAGCAGCCCTGATTAGGTTCACCCAAATGATAACCAGCACCAACTTGTCAGCCATCTTGGAAGTGGATTCTCTAGCCCCAGTCAAGCTGCCCCAGCTTATGCCACATGGAACAGAGTTGAGTCACCTCTCTGAGCCCTGTCCAAATTATAGGTTCATCATTAAAATAAGTGGTTGTTAATTGTTTTTGGTTACTAAGTGTTTGAGGTAGATTGTTACCTACCAGTGGATACAGGAATATATATGTTATGGTCTCAGGAGAGAGACTCAGATAACTCAAGGGAACCTGGCAGGACAACCACTCTGGCCTCTCTCACCTGCTGCCTACTTATTTACTGCCAGTGACCTCCACTGGATGAACCTAATGAAAGCCAGAGGACAAGGAATCTATTGATATTGTCCTTCTAGGTCAGTACCCTGGGAGAAGTGTGAATGGGGGGAGGGACAAATGGAAAACTGGCACCAGGCAATTTGAAGTCGATCTCATGGTGTTGATCCCATTTGATAAAACTCAATTGCCCAACACAGCAGGACACAAACCTTGAAAGACAAAGGCCAGTGTCAGTTTTGGAAGGTAGCCAGGTAGATAATCAATAAGCCAGAAAGGAGAAAAATTTGCCTAAGACTTTAGGCCCTAAATTGTGGCAACGCCCTATGAATGTTGGCCCATCGGGATCAAGGCTGTGGCTGAGCAACTCACTCCCTAATTTCCTGAATGGCCACCTGAGGGGAGCCCTGGGGAGCCAGCGGAGGAACTGGATTTGCCTTTGTGTCCCATAAAATTCCAGAGAAATTGGAATCATCTGTCTAAGGAAGAGAGAGCTACCTTCCTGGACTTGGAAGCCCCAGAAAGGTGGGGGTGACCTGGGCATAATCAAGACTGGTATGACCTTGCTAGTCAGAAGCAGGTGGCCATGAACCCATCCCCGGAGCAGTGTGCAGAGAGGGAGGAGCCTTCTCCGATATGCCTTTTAGGAGGGAGGAGGGCTACTCCCTGGGCTTCGGGGCCAGCTCCCAAACCAGCGTGGCGCTGGCCAATGTCTAGGAGGAAATTTGCAAAACCAAGTGAGTGGAAGCTTTGGGGAATTGCTCTAGCTGAGAGGGAGGTGGTCGAATGTGATGATTAGAGCTGGGGCTCAGGAGTCTAGCTACCTCGATTCAAATTCTGACTCTGCCTCTTGCCCGCTGTAGAACCCTGTGTAACTCCTCCATGACTCAGTGTTCACGTCAGTAAGATGGAGACACTAGCACGTAGGCTGTGCAGCCGCTTCTGGGAGGGATAGAAGAGCTCGGGCCCCACACTCTGGGAAACTGTAGGATGGGGGCGTTTAAGAGCACAGGCTGTGGAGCAAGGTGGCCAGATGTGAATCCTGACTCCCCCACTGACAATAGGCGCGAGGTGGGTCGAGTTATTGAATTTCTCCGTCGTGGTGTCCTGTTTTATGGGGGTAATGACGGCCCCTCCTTTATTCGGCTGTCACGAGGACTAATGAGTTAATCGGGGTGAAGGGCTCGGAGGGGGTAGTTGAGCTGCACCTAGCCAGCAGTCCCTCAGCTGTGCTGACCATGTTGGCTGCTCCGTCCCCACGCGAGTGCACATCTGGGGACTGCAGTAGTAACCCAACATCAGTATTCGCATCCGGCTGGGAGCACAAGCTGGGGGGAGCAACCCACGAGAGCTCAGTTCAGATTTATCAGGACCTATGGCCCTGCCTATGGGTGGGTGGCCCCGTGGGTGGTTGAGCTGTCTGTTTCCTCAGGTTGTGCTCACACTGGCCTCTTTGCTCTGTTCCGGTCTTAGCTTCTAGGCTTTCCCCAGCGGCATTGTGAGACCTGGCTGGGCGGAACAGGGCTGCCACGGCCAGTGTGGGGTGACTGATGGCTCACGGGGAGCTGGGCTTCCCTTCTGCCCTGGGGCCTGCTTGTGGAGAAAAAGCCAATGAAAAATGGTCGCAATAAAGAAGACTGTGCCTGGTAGACAATGCTTCTTTGTTTCCAGGTAAATGATATGGCTTCGGCCTCCGACCAAGGCGTCTGGAATTGGAGCAAGCTGGTTCTGTTTCCAGCTTCTGGAACCCACTTGTGATATTGCTACCCTCCTGTGCCTCCAGGATAGCCTTCTTTAAGATCCTGCCTTTTAAAGGCCTCCTCACAATTCGCCTGTTCCCGTGTGGCTTGCTTTGACAGACGGACACAGGGGCGGGATGTGGCTGAGCCCCACAGCAGCTACTGGTAAATATTCCAGAGCGCCACCAGGCAGGAGGGAAAACTCAGTCACGGCCTATACTGGCAGGCCCCGGGAAGTCACATTAGTAGTGAACCTCTTGGGGCCTCTTTTTGCAAAATGAAGGTAATATTAAATGACTTTGGGAAGTATCCTGAGGCTAATGAAATCCTTGGAGAAAGAGCTAAAGAATATCAGGTGGTGGTATTTATGGTGTTGACAGAACAGTAATGCTCATTAGATCCTCTGATTTTAAGGCCTGTGGGGCGGTCATCCTCAGGTGGAAGGCTCTTCCCGCCGTGACTCCTCCCTCCCTCCCATCCCAGTCCTTCTCAGAAGATGAGGAAGATTCTCGGGAATGGTTGCCCCTTGGCCTGGCAGAGGGGCAGGAATTCTGGGAAGAGAGCCATTCCAGGAGCCTGGCCTGCCCCTGAGCTACAGTGAGGTGAGTCCTCTGAGAGCCCAAAGATCTGCTGCCCTCATCCTCCTCACCCAGGCTGAGCTGGGAAAGCCGCAACCCACATATCATGCCTTGTTTCTTGGCTCTGCCCTTTCCGTTAAAGTACCGTGCCTCCTGAGAGGACAGGATGGAGGTCCCAGTCTCCATCTCCCGTACCGTGGGAGGGGAGAGGTGGTACAAAGTACAGCAGATACGCTGACCCTTTCCGACACCCACCAGAAGAGTGTGGCTGCAACGTAAAGCCATCCTGTTCAACTGCAGTTTCTGCAGGTAAAGTTTCCAGTCAGCCACCAGAGGGTGCCCACAGAGCTCTCTGAAAATGACCCAAACCCGAAGAACGAGGGGAGAAAGACGATTTCCAGGGCCTGTGAGACCCAGACAAAATATAGCTGGCCCCCAGCTGATGCGACCAGATGCACAGGGCAGCTAAGGAGACCGGAGTTTGCCTGCGAAGGAGAGCCAGGGTGGGAGCGATAGAAATCACCGGAATGGTAGCTAAACAAGCTGCTTCTTGATTTTCAATTGGCAACTGCCATCGCACTTTGAGGATTGGCTCAGCGCACATTTTCATTCCTTGGCAAAACTTCCTTCCCCACCCTTTCTCCCCATCCTCGTGTACAAAGGAAATGCAAATGCATGTAAATATTAGCCTAAGCCACAGGCTTCTGGAAGGTAAGGCGGCTGTCCCTGCTGCTGCAGCGGCTTTAAAAAAAATCCTATAATGCAAGTGAAAGGACAGATTTTCTGAGCCCCTGCTCCTGCACCAGGGTGAGGCCTCTGAAAGGAATGGCGAAGCCATGGTTCTCTGAAGAGAAGGCCTTGTGTGGAGCGTGCCTGGGATGAGAGGAGCGGAGGGACAGCTCCTCTGCTCTCCCCAGCGGGGCCTGGCAAGCAGCCTGGGTCTGGCAGCCCTGCGTCTCCAGGGCCTGGCACGGTGACTGACACACAGTAGGTGCCTGTGGACGTTTGCTGAACGAGCGAGCGAATGAATGCGGAGTAAGCGGGCGTGGGTGGTTCAAGGCCTGCGCTGGCTGGGAGCGTTCACCGGGGTGAGGGGAGAATTGGGAAAGGGGTGGGAGTTGGGGCAGGGGAGGGCAGCAGGGTAGCTTTCCAGGGAGGAGAGGTCCTGTGTTCTGGTTTGCCTCTACCTCAGGCCTTTTCTGTGGACGTCCAAGATTCCAGAACAAAATGTTTGACTTTGTTCCGATGCTAGTTAAACTACCCAGTGGACCCATTCCTTCGTAAGGTCTACTCATTTACAGTGATGGAGCAGCGGTGGGGACCCTGGCAGTTACCCTGTGTCCCCACTTAGGGGACCCCCAGTCTCCTTTAGCCATTCCTTGGTGAACAGGGGATGTAAATGTTGGAGAAAGCCAGCATATTACTATTACTGAACAGGGCTTTGGCTCTCTGGAAACCCAGCTAGTGTGGAAATGGGCTTAGGCACTGGCTGCTGGGTAATTGGGCCATGGATCCCCCCGGAAAAGTGCAGGCAATATATGTGTGTGTATATATATATAGTGTGTGTGTGTGTGTGTGTTTGTAAGCATGAGAATTGTTGCAATAATGCCTTGCCCTGATGTAACAAATTACTGCAACTGGGTGGCTTGAAAGAACAGAAATGTATTCTCTCACAGTTCTGGAGGCCAGAAGTCTGAAATTAAGGTGTCAGCAGCATTGGTTTCTGCTGGAGGCTCTGGGGGAGAATCTGTTCCATGCTTCTCTCCTACCTTCCGGTGGCTGTCAATAATTCTTGGCATTCCTTTACTTGTAGATACATTGCTTCAATCTCTGCCCTTGTCTTCACATATTCGTTGGTCTCTACGGTTCTGTTTCTGTGTCTTATAAGAATACTTGTCATGGGATTTAGGGCTCACCCTAATCCAGGATGATCTCATCTAAAGACCTTTACCTTAATTACATCTGCAAAGGCCAAATAAGATTACATTCTGAGGTTCTGGATGGATAGATCTTTTGGGAGAACACTGTTTAGCCCAGTACAAACAAGATACAAATGTGTTTATTGCTGGATTATTCCCCTGGTGGACCACCCATGTGCTTAAACAAACAGGGATACTGAGAGCCAGAGAGATTGATTTTGTTTTTGAAAGAATTTGATATTCCAAAAAAAAAAAAAAAAAAAAAATGAAGTCCTTGTGGAAAAAATATGATTTAGGATTGTTTTAAATTCTAATTTCATATTGAAATGGGAGAGAGAAATCATACTTTCACTGCCTGGGGTCTCTAAAGATGTTAATCAAGGTAAATAGTGAATTATACATAGGTCAGTATGCTGAGAAGGTAGAATGTGAGAGTGTTGTTGTTGTTGTTGGTGGTGGTGGTTTTATTCAGTTTGGTGTCTTGCAGTTATTGAGGCCACTAGTGACCTTAGCAGGAGCAACCACCATATTGTTACCATCAGTGGGTTGGAGTTGAGGATTGAATGGAGGTGAGGAGACTGTTAGTATGGATATCTTTTTGCCAGGAGCTTGACTGTGAAGTGAGGGAGAAGATTTAGTGGTCTCTGAGATGTGGTCTGTGACCTTAGAAGGTTAATTAATAATCTTCTATTTGTGCTTGCTACAATTAGCTTGAACTGCTTCCAGAACTTCTTAGGGATGGTATCCACTGGTGACGTCTCTTGAACAGTGCAAACAGAAGTTGCTAGCCAGGCCCAAAGCTCCCCCCCAGGTGCCTTTGTGTCCTGGGTAGAGTAGCACTGCAGCCCCGAATTCAACAGCGTGACAGAACCTCAGCGCCACGCCAGTGTCCTCTCTGTCCTTTGTACAGCTGTTTCCCCTTCTTCTTCTTCCATCACCTGCTCATCTTTTCAAGCTCAGCTGGAATAGTCCCTGTTTGTTCTACCCTTCCCCCACGAAGTTGCTCAGTCTTTAGAACCCCCATAGCACCCTTAAATTATGGACATAGCATTTATCATGGTACTATGGAATTCCTCAATTTTCTGCTCTTCCATGACATCATTGAGATCAGGATCAGGATCCCTGTCTTTCCTTTTCCCAGTCCTCAGCTCCTCACACAGTATTGGGTGTTTAGTATGAGTTCAGTAAATGTTTATTGAATAAATGAGTTTGTAGTTAATACATTACCATTCAAACAGTAAGTATGTGTGGGGGAGGACACTGTTGGATGTCTGGCAAAGGAATCCAGCCAGGAGAGAGAAAGAGAGGGAAATGGGGCACTAGTTAACAGCATCCATTATCCACTTCTGTTACTACTTGAATCCAGGTTTTGTGCAGGTATGTGTGTTCTTCCAAGCAGCCATGTGCCTTAGAGGAAACTCACCCTTCCCCAGCCTCATTGGGTGGGTCTGTTTGGACTGCAGGTAATCACATTCCTGTTGCCAGAGGTTGACTCAGGAATGGGCATTATACCCAATTCTGGCCAACGAGACATGGGAGACTTCTGAGAAATGTTTTCTTGCTCCTAAGAGAACAAAAGAGATGTTGTCTCTTCTTTCTCAGGGTGTTGTCATGTCTGGAGGGGAGACCTGGCATTAATGAAGCCATCTTGCCATCAGCTTGAGATGGAGCAGATGCCCGAGGATGCAGAGCAGAAAGATGGTAAGACCCTGGATCTGTAATCACATGGCTGGGCCACTGAAACTGCCTACCCAACCCTCTGTCCCTTAAGAATTACAGTTATTGCAATGAATGCATTTCCTTATTGTTTAAAGATGCTTGAATCTGTTTTTATGACTTGAAGCCAAAAACATCCTAACTGAAACAACTTGCCATATAATAAATATTCATCAAATATAACTCGATTTTAAAGTGATGGCCTTAGAAACAAAAGAGCATGTTCCCCAAGACTCTGTCATGCACTAGGATTTGGAAAAGTAAAATATGATATTCCTGTGATTTTCTCCTTATAGGCCCAACGTTATTCCATTTATTTGCCTCTGCCACTCAGCTGGTAGAAGCCAAATTTCTTTTTCTGGAAGATTAAGAAAAAAATTGGTCATGAGCTATCTGAGGGAAAGTAAACAAAGTTATAAGACACAGAGAAGCAACCTCATTGCTTTGGGGAGATAGATAAGTAAAGCTTTAAAAACTGTAGTACAATTAATTTTAGTTAAGTTCCAAAACATTAAAATAGGGTACCACTGGCTCATGAATAGAGAAATTGAAACAAAATCAATGTCAAGAAGGAGACCCCAAAACATACAGGGATTTAGCAAATAATAAAGGTCTCATTTCAAATCAGTGGGGAAAACTAGATGTTTTATCAGTGGTGTTTGGACAACATGGTAGCCAGCTATCACAATGAATACATAAATAAAATTGGAGCCATAGCTCATACTTTACCAAAGAAATTCCAAATGGGTCAAATATTTTAAATATAAAAATGTGAAACCATAAAAATACGAAAAGACATATGGACTCTTTTTTTTTTGTTGTAATTTATGACCAAAGAAAACCTTTTAAGATATGACACAAATTATAGCAGTTATAAAATAAAAGATTGAAACATTCAACCATGTTTTTAATAATGTGCATGCAAAAAACAAAAACCAAAAGGGGAGTCAAAAGTCATTAGACAAATTGGGAAACATATTTGCAATTCATTGCTACATAATCCTTAGGAAAAAGACCAATAACGCAATGCAAAAGTGGGTGAAGGATATTGGGTGAGGTGACTTGGATTGGCAATTCGGCAGTCTCTATCAAAATTACAAATATATATAATCTTTGATTCAGTGATTTTACTTATAGGAATTATTTATAATCTATTACTAGCAATTCTATTAAATTACAACATACTCCTAGATGTGGAAATCACTTGTTGAACAAGGTTATTCATTGCAGCATTTTTTGTAGTATCAAAAAAAAGGAAATAATGGAAATGATCACTAATGGGAGAGTGGTTAGACAAATGGTACTATGTTAACATAATGGATTACTACGCATCATGGAGAAAGATTGAGGAGCTCTTTGTGTACTGGTGTGGAGTGACCTCTGGTATATATTAAGTAAAAAAAGTAAGGAATGTAACAGAATAGTGGATTGCCATTTGTGTAAATAAAAGATGGTGAGAGGTGGGGTGTCTGGATGGCGCAGTCGGTTGGGGGAGTCTTGATTTCCACTGGGGTCCTGATGGGGTCATGGGGTTGTGATCTCAGGGTCATGGGATCGAGCCCGATATTGGGCTCCATGCTCAGCACGGAGTCTGCTTGAGATTCTCTCTCTCTCTAGTCTCCTTCCCCCCAAATCGATCAATCAATTCTATCTTTAAAAAAAAAAAAAAAGATGGTGAGAGGTGCCTTGCACAAATTTACTTGTATATTTCTGCAAGGAAACATAGGAAATCAGTGACCCTGATGCCTCTAGAGGGGAACTGGAGGGCTGGAGCATGTGTCGGGGAGGGAGACTTCACTGTGTAAAATTGTATGCCTTTGACTTATGAACTACATGAATGGATTTCCTATTCCAATTCCAAAACAAATAAATTACACTTAAAAAGGTATTTGAAAAGCAAAGAGGAGAAATAGAAAAACCCTCAATGCTTTCAAAATGAAAACTGAAAATGAGGAACTGTAAATCTAATTTAATAAATGCAGGACACCTGTATCCAGCATCTCCACCTTCTTCAGCTCTCTACCAACCTCACATAGGCTGGGGCTTGATTTGCCAGCCCTAAGCCCCCTCCCTTACCGCTTCCCATTCCTCCTGCCCCAAGGTCAAACTCTCTGCTGGGGATTCACCTCTATGCTTCTGTCTTCGTCATACCCAGGGCAGAGCACTAAGCTGAGAGCATCCTACTTTCCTCTGCTGGGTACAAGTGATGGGTACAATTGTCTGTCTGAAGGGTGGGCGAGTAGTTGAGACACTTAATTTTGGAAAATGAGACTAAGGCAGAAGAAAATGAAAGCAAGTCAAGGTAGGTTTTCACCCGTAGAGAACTGTAACAGGGTGGGTGAGAGGAAATGATAATAAACCGTAGAAAGGGGACCCACCTACTTGCCACACTTTGGCTGAACTTTTCTCTTCCCAGAGTTCTGTAGTTGATGCCTTATTAACATCAGAGGGGATTTGATGACTTGTCGTATTCAGTCCTGACTATTGAAATGAAAAGTATGGAAAATGAAAGTCAATTGCATTCTTTAATTTTAGTCATCCCATTCCTGGAGCATATTGAATACTACTTTGGGTTCTTTCATTGTTCAGGTTATTAATAACAAAGAACCAAAGTATTTCACATTCCTAAAGAGTCTTTCATCTCAAAGGAGCCAATGTAATTCACTAATTCAGTTACCTGAACTACATTTGGTAATTATTTGAGGATCACTTCACCCAGGGGTGAATTTCAACGAGTTGTGTGACACAGCCAACAGTCACTTCATTCTCCAGTCAGTGCAAAAGAAAAATGAATAGCTAATGGGGATGTCCTCCTGAAGGATTTGCCCAGTGAAAACTTCAGGGAGATGGATGCTGAAAAAATGTAATTAACTGCCCGAAATTAGTACCTCTACTCTTACTCAAGGTTTCCTGACCTCTTTACTAGAGTCAGGGTGGAGAGGTGTCTTATCTCAGAATGGGGCTCTCTAGCAGCTAAGAGACCTGTGAACAGCAGTCACTCCATTGCTATATTTTTTTGGTAAATGGTATTATTTGATAAATGGTATATAAATGGTTATAAATGGTATTGTATTTTTAATTTGTGTCCACAAAGTCACTGTAAGAATATAGAAATGCAATTCATTTTTCTATTGTTACAATTGATTTTTGTATGTTGATCTTGTATCTGTGATGTAGTTGAACCTACTAGTTTGAGGAATGTTTTTTTCAGATTCCTTGGGATTTCTATGTAGACCATGATGGCATCTGCAAATAGGGACATTTTTAGTTCTTACTTTCTTATCTGTATGCCTCTATTTTCTTTTCTTGCCTTATTGAGCTGGCTAGATCACAGGAATAGCAGTGATGAGAGCAGACAGCTTTGCAGACCTCTTTACCTTGTACCTGATCTTTTATTTTATTTTATTTTATTTATTTATTCGACAGAGAGAGAGAGAGAGAGAGAGCGAGCCAGAGAACACAAGGGGGGGGGGGGAATGGCAGAGGGAAAGAGAGAAGCAGGCTCCATGCTGGGCTTGATCCCAAGACCCTGGGATCATGACCTGAGCCGAAGGCAGACGCTTAACAGACTAAGCCACCCAGGCGCCCCACCTTGTGCACGATCTTAGGGGAAAAACATTCAGTCTTTTACAATTTATTAGCTATGGGATTTTTCATTGATGTTCTTTATCAAATTGAGTAAGTTTCCTGCTATTCCTAGTTTTCTGAGAGTTTTTAAAATCACGAATAGGTGTTGAGTTTTTATCAAATGTTCATTCTGCCTCAATTGATACAGTCCCAAGGGATTTTTTCTCTTTATTAATGTGGGTGACTATATGGATTGATTTTTGAACATTAAACCAGACTTGTATCTGTGACTAGCAGTTATTCCAATACTACTTATTTTAAAGTTCATTTATAAGAAATAGTGTCTCAGTTATTTGACCCTATAATGGGGGTGGGGGGAGAAGAGAGGTTAAGTAGCTGGAGCCAAAGGCATGTGGCTTGATCCACTTTACTGAATCCAGTAAGACTTCTTTTTCTCTTCCATCTACTCTCTACTATTACCCAGAGGTCGGGAAATCGCTGCCGGTAGGGACACCTGCCCATTACCCTTGAGGCTGGTCATTGGAGAGTGTAACATGGAGTCTGGCTACTGTGAAAGCTTGTGTTTGTGGGAGCATGTTCATCAGTCACTGCTGTCCCAGAAAGAATGATCTCCGCTTCTCTTCTGTACGCCAGATAGCACGTTAGTACATTTTAATGGCAGAAGGTAAATCATATCTAAAATCCTAGCAGAAAAGGAGTCAGGAAGATATGGTTTTAAGTCTTCCAACCCCTGTGATCCAGAGAGGAGTATAGAAAAGAGGCAGAAATACATGTAGAGGGCAAAGAGACAAAAGTTAGCACTCCCATCTGCTTCACTGAATCTGATAGGAAGCAGACCTTCCATCTACTCTTCTTAATTACCCTGCAAATTCTTTCTATTAAATTTTGATGTCATCTTTCCTCTTATTTCCCTCATCATCATTCAAAAACCTACCCAGAAGGATGTATTTGCAAAGGTGGAGTTGGGGTGGAAAAGAAAGAGGTAAGATGCAATGCAATAGGATAGCTGCTATTTGAATGACCTATTTGAATGAAGTGTGCTTGTGTAGAGATGTTTGAGAAGATGAGAAAGAAAGAAAGGCAGACAGAAGAGTCTAGATTTTGGCAGTTTGGAGTGCTCTGAATGGGCACATATGTAGCCTGGAGATAGTGTGCAGAGTTAGCAAGAGGTAATTAAGGACAGAGCTCATGAGGCTGGGGGCTCAGCATTGGGACATGACCCCAACAAAGAGAAACAGATGGGCAATGATCATGTTCAGAGAAACAGAGCCAAGGACTTGAGTAAGACAAGCCGTGGCTTGACTGGCAAGTCAAAGTTGAAAGCAAGGCAAGGAAGGAGAATTTGGAGTCAGGGGTGGGATTCCTTCAGGGACTCTGGTGGAGCAGGTGCCAGTCCTCAGCCCTCCGCTGCTGCTTATTATTTGAGGTGGCAGAGTGTGCAGAGGAGACTTCTATAACCAATGAGCCTGGTGTGTATCACTTTTGGGGATTTGACAGACAGATGCTGATTTCCAAGATCCCAAGATCTTTGTAAGTTTAGCTCTTTCTCCAAGGCCCAGGTGAGATGTTCTGCTAAGAGATAGCATGATTAGAAGTCAAAGTTGTGTGAAAGGCCCAGGACTGCCTCCCTTCCCTTCCCTTCCCTTCCCTTCCCTTCCCTTCCCTTCCCTTCCCTTCCCTTCCCTGTTCCCTTCCCTTCCCTTCCCTGTTCCCTTCCCTGTTCCCATTCCTGTTCCCATTCCTGTTCCCTTTCGCCTTCCCAAAATCTCAGTTGGGAACTTTTTCCCATATGGAAGACTACTGAACCCTTGAATAAAGAAGTACGCTAAGTCTGATGGGTTAGAGAGGTCAGGGCTATGGGAGGTAACAAGAGCCAGTGATGGACAAAATGCCTTCCTTCTGGACACAGCTCCCTAGATTCCTCCAGTCTCTATGTAACACCTCAGAGTGCAGCTGTGCATGGCTCTCTGGCTTGTTATCCTTCAGAGGGTTAGAGGGCAGCTTGGAGGTAGCGGGGGTGACTGATTTTATTCCTGCATGGGTCAGGGCACTTTGCACTGCTCCATGGCCCCAGACTGCTCCCTTAGGCTGGTCTACAGGTGTGAGATATTGGTCTCAAGAAGCATCGAACTGGCATCATTAGATCCATTGGTGATGTTAGAAAAGTATCATCTCAGGATTAGTGGTACGCCCCAAGTGTCCTTCTCACATACAAAGGACTAAACATTTTTCCCTGCCAGTGATTTTCAAATTCTTTTGGCCTTTAAATTCTTTTTTCACCCCCTCCAAATGAAATCTTACTTGGAAACCCAATATAAAAATCAAATAGAAGAGGAACTGTTCTGATTGAATATTGGGCATTCAGATACCCATGTATTTACCCCCTTCCTCCTTTGGACTACCTCCAAAAATTTTCTAGGGCTTTAGTAAACAGAATATTAAAATCACTGTATTATGTGTTCTTTAAAGCTGGTTATACTCTTACTCAACTTCAAAGAGTAAGAAACTGAGACATGAAGGGGCTAAAGAAGTTACTTTGCCAAGGGCACGCTGTATGTTTGTATCAGTCAGGAACTGTACTTGGCTGATCTGAAAATTGATTTAAGCAACACAGAACTTTCTTTTCCTTTCCTCTAATAAGGTGTCCAGAAGTGGGCAGTGTAGGGTTGATGTGGCAGTGCCATGAGCTTTTTGGGGATCCAAGGTCTTGGCAGCTTGCCATTCTGCAATCCCTAGGGTGAATCTTCATCCCGTGCTTATAGTATGATTTCTAGAGCTCCAGCCACTTGACCCCAGCATCTGAAAGATATAGAAAGAGGAACAGAAGGGGCCTGCCATCTGAGTCATTTCCTTTAAAGGGGGCTTTCTAGAAAGCCTCGATGTCTTTTACTTACATCTCATGTAAGTCATAAACTGAAGCTGGGCATTCTGTCAGTCCTAGCAATGTGGGAGCTCTGACAGCGAGGAAGGCGAGAATCACTATTGGGTGGGTAACTTATGGTCCACCACAAATATGATACCCTTACCCTCTAAGTGAGCACGTGTCTTGGATTTTGGATTAGTTCCAACTGCAAATAACCTGCCTATTCTCCTAAACCCACAAAGTCAGCATGTTGGCACCTAAATGTATGTTTTTTCTATTCAGAAAAGGCTCAAATATCCTTTGTCTGATTCATTTGTCCTGAATTTTATTTTAGAAAATGAACTGTTCATAAAAGAACTGAATTTGTTATTTGCTCAAATTGCTTGACGCATGTCATTTTAAAAAAAAATATTGTTCACGTTTTGGATTCTCTTCAGGTGGCAGGTGGAAAGGTATAGGTTAGTCATACATGGGGGATTGGTGACCAAAAGTGGGAGCCAGATTATTCTTCAGGGTACACTAATCCCCATCCTTTGACCCTTTACCACATGAAGGTCTTCACTGATTTCTCCCTGAAGTATTACCATTCCCTGCCTGCTTTCCTGTCCACCTAATCATGGGGGACGGGGCACTGTTGGTGCACTCTGAGCCACCACTGCCTGTGGTGTGGTGTGGAGGACGAATACTGGACGTGGACTAAAAAGAATCTGGACTCAGCTCTGCCCCTTCCCAGGGGCCTCGCGGTGACCCTCAGGCAAGCCCCTTCATTCCTCCAGGCCTCAGTTCCCTCCTCAGTAAAATCTGGGGTTAGACTAGATGAGCTCTGTGGACACCTGCCAAGTCAAACATTCTGATTGTATCTCCTGCTCCCGTCCCCCTTCCCTTGCCCTCTGTTGGATTGGAATGTGACCTACAAATGCTGCCAGTCGCTGGGCAAGGGCTCTTCAAAGTCACCTGTCCCTTTTCTGCCACCAGAAAGAATTGTGATGAAAATCAGCCTGTTTTCTTGAAGTTTCACTGAAGAAGATTTGTTTTCCAGACTCTAGGAGGTTTTCTTAATGTAGGTTTCTAACTAAAATGCCTCCAGTTGTAATTCAAAGCCTGTTTGCTTTTGCCCTATTGTTTGTATGATTCTTGTCTGGTTATTCAGAGGAAAACTTCAGACAAAATAAAAATTGCAATAGGATGAAAACCATTTTCCAGGGGAAGATATAGGATCCAGATTTCTCATTGTCTATTCATGAGTTCACTTATTAGCTCATTTGGTTGACTGAGAAACCTAGGCGCCTACGTGCAAGTCACACATGGAAAATGTGGGCTTCTACCCTGACCTGGTCTATACTGTAGATGAAAGTGCCATTATGTGTCAGGCCCTGTCCCACGTGTACCACATTCTTAGTTAATCTTTACAACAGCCATATGATGTAGGCATTTATTATGGAATTTTATTGCTATAGTCTGCCCCCTCTTTAGACTAGAGGGGCTACACATTACCCCTTTCCTAATCATTTATTTACCTAATTTGGGGGGCACCTATTAGGTGCTAGACATTAGGGTTATGACCAAATAAGACAAAGGGTTTAGCTGACAGGCCTGCCAATCTGTTAATCATAGTGCTCTGACTACTCCCAAGTATATGACCCAAGCTTGGCCCATCATGAAACTTTGTGTCTTTTTTGATAGTGATTGGGCTGAGGGTTGGGAGAATGACCCAAGTAGGGACAGTTAGAGTTTTTATATGCCATATTATCTGATTCTGGTTGCTGGAAAAGACAAAGTTTCTCTTTATCCATTTGAGCCCTAGATTCAGATATATATGGTGCCTACACCACTATTATGCTTTCCAGTTTCATAAACCAATAAAATCTCTTTTTGCTTGAACCATTGGTTTGAACCATATAAACTGCCATTTTCTTTTCCAGATTTTTTTCTGGTTTAACCTAATGATTTGAACTTCTGCTGCCTGCGATTGAAAGAGTCCTGACAAATCTGGAAGTATTGTTATCTCTCATGTAGATTAAGAAAAAGAGGCTAGGAGTATTTATTTACCCAGGTCATTCAGCTATTAGGCATAGCAAGAACTAAAACCCAGGCAACTTCAAAGCCTATGTTCTTGATTACTCTGGTACCATCCCATAAAGTCAGACAAGGACTGAAGAGAAGAGATTTCTACTCAAGGAGTGGTCCACAGACAGTTGCCTACCAGCAAACTCTTTGCTACTGGTCCAAGGGGAGGTAAGAAGTAATGAACCAGAATGTAAACAAACTGTATCTCTAAGTACACTTTTTAAGTTCAGCTGACATTTTTTTTTTAATAGAAATACTTTCCTGAGAAAGTTAGCAGTATGTTGATTCAGATTCTGATGCATACTCTTTATCCCTTCTTGGGTTGGCATCAAGCTATGGACCAGTACTTGGAGGAGCACTGGTAGAGGACTGTTGGGTTTGCTGCCCAGCTGACAACCATCTTACTATCTCTGGAGACTTCCACAGAAGCTGTGTCTGTATCATGTGACCTTGTCCCCCTCTTCTGTTAGTCATAACTGATTTGTTCACGTCATTTGTTTGAGTCAAGCTGGACCAACCAGATTTTCTTGTCTAAGAATATGGAATCTTAAAAAAAGAAACAAAGGAACCAGGAGATGTTAGTTGCTGAGTTCCCAAAGTGGGTGAGCCCAGAAACTCTTGTTTTCATTTCTCTGGAGTTGGTGTGATTCTTGACTTCTGAGGAGTGGTTGTTTGATCTTACATCTTGTAAGGTTATGAATATCCTTTTGAGCAAATTCCCTTTTGTCTTAAGCTAGCCAGAGTTGGTTTCAAGAGAACTTTAATACCATTGAAAAATATAAGGAAGACCACCTGTTCATGACTCAGAATTCTATTTATAATTTCAGTTATTAGTTAGCCTATATGATACTGTCCTCCATAATTCTAGGTCTCAGTAATAGTTGGAAACATTGCTACCTGAGCTGGGGGTCCCCACTATAAAATGGAAACAAAGATGTACATAATCAATTACCCCTGGTGACTAAAGTAACTCTGATAAAGACTAAAAATCTTAATTAGAGCAAATAAATGATCAACTTTTGTCTGCTTAACTATAGATAAATAGGACCCAAATGAATGAATTAACTCATTGCTGACTTTAGGAACATTACTACTTTGGGCTAGAGCACTCACATCTGCTCATCTAGCTGGCTTTCAAAGAATGACCATGTGCTCTGGGAAAACCAACATTATCTCCACCAGCTAAATGCAAACAGCAGTTTCTTGAATTCATATTTGGTTTTTGGAAAAAGAAAAAAAAAAAAGGTGGAGACACAACCCAAATCCTCTTGTTACTTGGCCATATCTGTTTAGATGCAATATTTGATTTAAAAAAATATTTGGTTGCCTCTTGAGATCATCTCACTATTTGAAGTTGCGAGTCCAGAGAACCAGGTCCCCTCCAACTTGGTGAAGGAAGCCATACAAATGGAGGTTTGAAGATGCATCCTTAGCAGGTAGAAGGGGCCGCATGGAGTGAGAGCAGGAAGAAAAAGGAAGCACGCACGAGGTGCTTGCTGCTTTTCCTTCAGTGGAGGAAAAACAGTGCTGGAAGGTGTTGGGGGAAGCTTCAAAGCTTGAAATTTTCATCGTTTATTTCTGAATCCAGACAATTGTCTCCTCTGTGCTTACCTAGAATCTCTGTGATCTTGGTTCTGAATAGGTTAATCTATTTTTAAAGGATATCCAAATGCTATTAAGATAATTCTTGCATTCCTTTGCTCTTTCTATTTAAAAATTAAAGTGCTTATAGTAATAGATACCTCTGCCAGTATAGCCCAGAGGATCACCTGCAAATGCTCTCTGAATAGAAAAAAAACCCTTGAACCTGAGATTCAAATATCTATGCTTATAATTCTCTACATATAAAACCTCTTCTTAGTCTCTGTTTAAATTCCAGTGATTTAGGTGCAGAGTTCTTTTTTTCTTAATTGTATCGCTGGACATAAATTAGGCATAATCTATAAGATTTTCAACATATCATACATCCAGCATTTTTTATTGTACTAAATTTCAGGGCTAATTTAAGTTTAAACTCTTTATTTTAGAAAATCAGTAACAGCAACTAATTAGCACATCTCATTCTGGATGTATTTGCCAACCAATTTCAGAGACTCATTTGCCTGTTAAGAGATTTTATTGAACACCAGCACCACAGACTCTCCTTTTTTTCTAGTAAACAGCTCATGCTTATTATCTTATTACAGGAATGCCACTGGTTAAATCAGGCTCTGAATATAAATAGCCATATTACTGCCATCAGGCATCAATGTTTATTTAGTGGCTGTGAGTCATGCATACCTCTTTGATCGGGTTTGGAATGAGCCGTTGCAGTTTTTGTTCAAAAAGGTTATTTGCAAAGGCTACAGAAGTATCAGTTAGATTAAACATGAAATTAATCAGTGTGGAATTTTATCAGCCATTTCTGCCACCAAACACCAGGTGTCAAGAGCATGTGCAAATGAGGGCTGAACATAATGAAGCTGGGGGGGGACAGCTTAGTAGGGAGGTCAGAAAAGATTCCAAGAGGTCTACCATGCTCAGGGAGGAAAGATGGAGGGAGGGGGAGTGGGAAGGAGGGGGGGGGAGGGAAAGAAGCGGGGGAGGGAGGGAAGAAGGAAGGAGGGAAATATTGAAGGCCTACCGAATCATCTGGAACTCATTGGCAGTTTCACACTGCGTATCTCATAGCAGAGTATATGGAAAAGAAAGTTAGGTGACCTGGGTTAGCCTGAACTCTGCCTTGTCCTACCCAGTGATCTTTGGGAAACTGTTTAATGCATACATGCATTACCAAGGATACATATAGAACGTATGATAAACTTGTACAAAAGCGTATTTTCCACCTCAGCGTTTCTTAAGACTAAAAGTATCAGGGAGCAAGAGACCCAAGATAGCTGTCATATGGTTTTAGTTGATGAAACTGTGTTGGTGGAAGAGATGAGGCCCTTTGACTGGAGGGCTCATTTAAACTGGGTCCATTCATTGCTTCAACATTTAGTGGGTGCTCCAGCCTGTCAGGTGTATGTGTGGAGAGAGGCCTGTGAATAATTATAACAAAGCAAGTTGAATGCTGTGATGATTGCCACTATAAATTCCTGGTAGCCTCACTCTCCGGCAGCCCTCATCACTGCTCAGTCATTATGTGGCATTTCCGCCCGGCGACTCTCCCTGCCGCTGCCTCAGTGCCTATTTCTGATGTTCTCTACTGTCTTCAAGCTTCTGACTTTCCCTGAGTTCGTCTTCCTCTCAGCAGATGATCTAACCTTCCCTACAGTGAAAATGAATTCACCTACATCCACACTCATCCTCTCCTTCTCCCTCATTCTCCTCATAGGGAACGTCTTCCCTCTTCTAGGAGGCAATCCTTCTACCTGTCATTTGGACCCTATCTCTTCCCAGGGTTCTTTTTCTATCCAGAATCTTCCCTTCTTCTCTCTCAACTGGCTCTTTGCCGTCAGCAGATAAAAATGCTTAGTGTTTCCCAATTTAAAAAAAAACAAAAAACAAAAAGCAAAACCATCCTCCTTTGAGAGTACCTCTCTGCAGGAATCTTCCTTCCTCGTCACAGATAAGCTTCTTGAAAGAGTTGTCCACCTAGAACTCTCACTTCCTCAGGTTCCACTTAATCTTGGGTCAAGTTGTCTGGGAGACTCCGACCCAGAAATTTGCATGCAGGTGGTATATGGGGGTGGGTGCTCTAGAAACCACCTTGGGAGTGGGATAAAGGAAGCGGGATTGGCAATGTAGATACAACAGGGGCACCATCCAACTCTAGAGAACTCGAGAGCTGGCATGGCCTTTCAGAGATGACCTGAATTGAGACAAAGGGGACAGGCCTTTTTAACCCCACATCAACGTGTCATTGGATGCACACAACAGGTGTACACCCTCGGGCAAGGCAGTTTCCTTTGATAAAGGGTAATTCTTGGAGAAGAATCTGGCCATGGGCCACCAGCAGGCAACAGTCCTGGCAGCTGGGGGAATGAGTGCTTCATTCCTAGAGGGGGTTTCTGGGTGGCATAGCCTAGTGCACACTGCTTACCCAGCCTGGCTTTCTCTTGAGCTCCAGACTCCATCTACATTCAACTGCCTGTCAGACATTTCCATCTGGAAATCTCCCAAAAGCCAATGAAACATTCAAATTTAACTCATCACTTTCTACCACTCCGCTCACTCCTTCCTTAGGGTTCTTTGTCTTGGTAAATGGAAGAGAGAAGATAACCTGTGAGAGTTATCCTTTCTCTCCTTTGTGGATTACTTCAGGCTCTGTTTGTTCTTTGCAGCCCTTCTGAGGAGTCTTGTGGGCTGAATACACATGCGCACTAAGCAAGCCGCTCTTTTTGCATCCTGTCACCAACCAGGAGCCCGGGCGGCACCGCAGCTCACTGAGTTCTGGCACGGCTGTCCTTGCTCGCTCCACTTGTCTTCATTCTCACTTTCTTGGGCTTTAATCTACCAAATATATTGTTATGACCATCACTATGGTCTCAGGACTTGCTTTTTTATTTTTTAATTTAATTTTATTATGTTATGTTAGTCACCATTCATTACATCATTAGTTTTTGATGTAGTGTTCCATGATTCATTGCTTACATATAACACCCAGTGCTCCATTCAATACGTGCCCTCTTTAATACCCATCACCAGGCTAACTCATCCCCCCACCCCCTCCCCTCTAGAACCCTCAGTTTGTTTCTCAGAGTCCATAGTCTCTCATGGTTCATCTCCCCCTCCGATATCACCCCCTTCATTTTTCCCTTCCTACTATCTTCTTCTTCTTCTTCTTTTTTTTTTTTTAACATATAATGTATTATTTGTTTCAGAGGTACAGGTCTGTGATTCATCAGTCTTACACAATTCACAGTGCTCACCATAGCACATACCCTCCCCAATGTCTATCACCCAGCCACCCCATCTCTCCCACCCCCCACCACTCCAGCAATCCTCAGTTTGTTTCCTGAGATTAAGAATTCCTCATATCAGTGAGATCATATGACACTTGTCTTCCTCTGATTGAGTTATTTCCCTTAGCATAATATCCTCTAGTTCCATCCATGTCGTTGCAAATGGCAAGATTTTTTTGATGGCTGCATAATATTCCATTGTATATGTGGTATATATATACCACATCTTCTTTATCCATTCATCTGTCAATGGACATCTTGGCTCTTTCCATAGTTTGGCTATTGTGGACATTGCTGCAATAAACACTGGGGTGCACGTACCCCTTCAGATCACTACATTTATATCTTTGGGGTAAATACCCAGTAGGCAATTGCTGGGTCGTAAGATAGCTCTATTTTCAACTTTTTGAGGAACCTCCATACTGTTTTCCAGAGTGTCAGGCCTTGCTTTTTGAGGACCCAAGCAAAGATACCACCTTTTCCCCAACGTCCTTGTTTCCAATAAGTCACATCGATTCCAACTTCTAAAGAACTCTTCAGTCTATTCTTTCGTCAACATCTCCATTGCCACCACCCTTAGGCAAGCTCCATCAGTTCCTCCTGGATTGTCACCTCAGCCTCCTAACTGGTCTCCAGGCCTGTTTCCCTACAAGCTATTCCCCACTCTCTAGCCTGACACACAGAGCTTAATGTTAGTTGCGAGAGTGAGTGACTATGTGAATAGATGGTGTCACAGGGTGCTGCCTATTGTAACTGAGCTACTTTGGAATGTTGACATAAGAGTTTTTTTCTAGAAATTTTTAGAGTATGTGTGAGTTGGGGTGGGGAGGGGCTGAGGGAGAGGGAGAGAGAGAATCTTAAGCAGGCTCCATGCCCAGCATGGAGCCCGACGTGGGGCTGGATTCCACAACCTCGAGATCATGACCTGAGCAGAAATCAAGAGTGGGACAATTAACTGACTAAGCCTCCCAGGTACCCCTCTTTGTAGAATTTTTAAACATTTGACACTCAATCTTTCCCTCTGGGAGGGATCACGCATTAGTGGGCCAGCTGGTTACCTCATAGACAGAGGCTCAAGGGCTTCAACATAGGAGACTAGAAGTGGAAGTTTTTTTCTTTTTAAATTGAATTTTAGTTGAAGTTCCCTTTCTTCCTCCCTTCCCTTCTTTCCCTCTTTCCCTCTTTACTTCTTCCTTCCTAAAAGATTTTATTTATTTATTTGACAGAGAGAGACCAGCGAGAGAGGGAACAGAAGCAGGGGGAGTGGGAGAGGGAGAAGCAGGCCTCCTGCCGAACAGGGAGCCCGATGTGGGGCTCGATCCCAGGACCCTGGGATCATGACCTGAGCTGAAGGCAGACGCTTAATGGCTGAGCCACCCAGGCGCCCCTTTTTCTTTCTTTCTTTCTTCCTTCCTTCCTTCCTTCTTTCTTCCTTTGTTTCTTTGTTCATTTGTTTTTTTTCTTTCCTAGATTGGGCTGCCCAACACAGCACTTTTATTCTTCTCTGCTGTTCTACTTCTAAGAGTTCATGGGGTTTTAAGTTAAGTGAATAGTAGTAGATGTGGAGTGCTTAGAGCTGTACGGGGTATATATTAGGGACAAAATAAGTTTTAGTTATTAGCATTATCATCCTGTTATGGACTTTTTCCCTCCTATTTCCTTTCTCCCATTTCCTGAGGGTTAAAATAGTTTAAAAATATTTAATTCAAAATTGAGTAAATTCCATTTTCTGAATGTAGCTCTCCTAGGAAACAAAATATAGTAGAGATCTAAGTGGTCATCATCCTAAAATTGGCACCGTCCAGTTGAGTTACTTAGTTTCTGTGCAATATGTTTTTGTGGATATAAAATGCAATTTAAACCTCAAGATTCTAGAATTAATATTCAATTTAGAAAAGTTAAAAAGTAAAAATAAAACTAGTTTTCCTTAAGCCTTCAAGTTCAAATTATAATTCTTATTTTAAAAATAAATGTAATCAATCCAGGGAGGTATTTGATTATAATTTGCTTGAGTAGCTGAACAGACCAAATTCCTTAAAACAGTCTGTGCTATTAACATCTCAATTTTTAAAATTCCCTTGAACATTTTAAACTGCATTTATAAATTGAGTGTATCTGATTATTTAAAGCACTTCTACTGCCCAACCTGCCCACCAAAGGCTTCCCAGCTCTAAAAAAGCTAATTAAGTTAATGAACATGGTCCATCTCAAGCTAATCCTATAAATTCCAGTTTTGCTTACAAACTTTGCATAATTCTCTTTATCTTTCAACTGAAAATCTAGGTCTAAAATAAATTACTGAGTTATACATTTCAAACTAGAATCAAAGGCCAAATCTATCAAATTTCCCTAAAATCTCTTAAACACTTCAAATACTTCAAATATAAAATGTATACAGATCATTCCTAAATGCATGAACGAACTATTAGTAGCATGGTTTGGTTTATTTCATCATCTCTATATTTAATTCTAAACTTCCAGAGTAGACAGGTTTTACCATCTCAAGCAACTTGGTGTTGCTTTTGGCCAAGAGTTTTGGCTGGGATACAGTTATAAGGTCTGAATGCCTGTCTGGGCACCAAAGGAGATGCTGAGCACCTTGTTAAGAGCCACAGTGATAACAAGGGACTCCTTGTCTGTGCCCTACACACGGGGCTGTTTTCATAGCTGACCTTCCAGTTTCCAATTAGATCATTATCCAATTCTTTCTTCTGATTTGAGCCTGCAGCTCTGGGTAGTTTACCTGTTGATAGATATTAATGAATCTATTTACCACTGATTAACTTGAAAATTAAAAAAAAAATTACCTTTCATGTTTGAATATTGGTCATAATCCTAAAGATATTTATACTATCAGGTACACTCTTGTCATTTATGGGAAAGGAAAAGGGGAAAAAAAAGATATATTGAACATAATTTAGTAAAACTTAGGTGCTATACACAGGTCATTATATTTGTATTTATTATTCTATTTAATCTTTTTCACAGTTGTATGATATAGGCAGGCGTGGTTATGTCCATTTGATAGAAGGGAAACTGAGGCTCAGAAAATTAAGTAGCTATTAAGTCACAGAGCCGGCATATGAGCCTAGTTCTGATTCCATAACCTGAAGTCTGTGCTCTGTGGGGAACTTCATGTAAGCCTCCTGAGATTTCTAGCTAGAAAACAAGTCTGGCCACACATGCAGAAGGTTCTTGGGGTTGTATTTCTTGAAAATTATTTTTCCTGCTATCTTTTTTGTAACAAAACAGTCATGAATAGTTTGGGGTCATGGCTGTGAGTTGAACATTTGACACTCGCTCTTCCCTTCTGGGAGCGATCACACATTAGTGGGCCAACTGGTGACCTCATAGGCAGAGGCCAGAGGGCTTTGAGATAGGAGACTAGAATTCTTCTTCTTTTTTTAATTGAAGTACAGTTGAAGCTTGCTTGCTTGCTTGTTTGCTTGCTTTCTTCCCTTCCGCTCACTTCCCTTCCCTCCTCTTTTCTCTCCCAGCCCTTACCTATTCCCTTCCCTTCCTTCTTTCCATTTGGAAATAATTTCAAGCTTATAGAATAGTTATAAGAATAGATTAAAAAAAACCCTTGTTATTCCCTTCACCCAGATCCACCAATTGTTAATATTCTATCATTCTCTGAACTATTTAAGAGTGTGTTGCATACATCATACTTCTTTACTCCTAAACACTTCAAGTGTATATTCCCTAAGAATAAGGATATTCGTTTACACAACCACAGTTGAAATATCAGATCAGGAAATTTTGCAATTGATATAATGCTGTTGTCTAATCTGCAGATCTTATTCCCATTTCACCAATTGTGTCCCTTTTAACAATTTTGCTTTTCTGGCCCACAATCCAATATGGGATTAAGTATTACGTTTACTTATCTGGCTTTTTAGTTTGCATAGTCTGGAATTTAGTTTGCATAGTCTGGATTCCTGGGCTTTCTCTGCCTTTCATGTCATTGACATTTTTTTTTTTTTTTTTTGAAGCGTACAGGTCATATATTTTCCAGAATAGTTCTCAATATGGATTTGTCTAATGTTCCCTCATGATTAGATTTAGGTTATGCCTTTTTGGCAGGAATCCTACCTAAGTGCTACTGTGTCCTTCGCAGTGCATTCTATGAGGAGGCATTCTGTGTCAGTTTGACCCATTATTGATGATGTTAATTTTGATCACTTGGTTAAGGTGGTGTCTGCCAGATTTCTTTCCTGCAAATTTTCTACTTTCCTCTTTTTAATTAATAATTTGTAGTGAGATGTTTTGAGATTTTGTAAATAAACCATTTCTCATCAAACTTTTATCTACTAGCTTTATCATTCATTAATGATCTTCTCTGAATCAATTAATGCTATATAGCTGCAAAACGCTGATTTTCTAACTCCATCATTTTTTCTACATTTATGAGCTGGCATGTTGTGGTTAGGGAGCACTTACTGGTGTCATTAATTATAAGTATGGACTAACGGGTTCTTATTTTTGTTCAGTGTGTTATTGTTCATTACTATAATTATTAATTTTGATGCTCAAACTCTCTCAGATGTACCTAGTGGATGCACCTTTTAAGCTGGTTCTTGTGTTCCTTTGACATGTCTCATCATTTTTTGAGCACTTATTTACTTTCTGACACAAGATAGTGGAGACTCATCTTGTACTTCTTCTGTCTGAGCCCTGGAATCACTTGTTTCTCCAGGGAGCCCTGGTTCCTTTTAGTGGGGAATGGTTTCCAGAAACCCAGATGTGGATGCTACCAGTGTCAAAGCTTTTAGGCCCTTTCAGCAGACAGACCTAAGAAACAGACATACACATCTAGTTCTATGTGTGTATGTGTGTGTGTGTATATATATATATATATATATATATATATATATATATATATATATAACTATAAATTCATACTGTACCCATTCATATATACATAAATAAGCGTATTTATTTCTATATTTATATATGCACTAAAAACTATAAATTCATACTGTATCCAATTTCAATCCAACAACACAGGATTCTTTAAAGCCTACCTCCTCCATATTTGTATGTCTTCTCCGAAAGCAAGAAACCTGGTTCCCCACATTCTCAAAATATTTATTCATTTACTCCATCCTACAACATACAGAAAATAATTTCAGAATTATGCACCCATGCCACGGAGAAAAATGTGTATACTAAAGTGGAGTTCAGATTTGGTAGCTGTTTTAGTCTTTAGATCAAGGTTATATAAGCAAAGCATTGTGTTCAAGGTAGTTGGCTTAATTTATTTTTCTTCAGTGTGCTTAGGTTATTTGTTTAAAATATAGTAAGACTCTTTTGTTTCTGTTTGTATCCCATTTTAGATTTTTCATCCACCTCCATTCTTGTTGCTTTAATTTTATGTTTTTGAGTAAATAAAACAGTAATATACTTCCAAGAGCCAAAATGATACCTGAAAAAGATATTCCAAGAATGTGTAGTGCTCTTTTATCCCTTTATACCCTGTTTTTACCCTCTGGATAACCAAACTCATTAATTTCTCATTTGTTCTTTCTGTGTTTCTTTTTGCGAAAATATGTAGTGAATATACATATTCTTTTTTTTTTTTTTTTTAAAAGATTTTATTTATTTATTTGAGAGAGAGAGAGAATGAGAGAGAGCACATGAGAGGGGTTAGGGTCAGAGGGAGAAGCAGACTCCCTGCCGAGCAGGGAGCCCGATGTGGGACTCTATCCAGGGACTCCAGGATCATGACCTGAGCCGAAGGCAGTCGCTTAACGAACTGAGCCACCCAGGCGCCCGTATATACATATTCTTATTTCACCTTTATTTTCTTACACTTCCCACTTTCTCACTTTTTTTAAACCTAAATCTATATTCTGTATATCACTCCTATCATTTCATAGAGATCTTCCTTATTCCTTTTTATAGCTATACAGGACTCCATTGAATGGATGCGCTACACCTTATTCAACTGCTTATTTTTGCTGTTATATCTGTTCATTATGGTAGAGGTACAGTTTCAGGGTAAAATCATAAATGGGGGATTGCTGGGTCAAAAGGTAAACATACATGTAGTTTAGTTAGGTATTGCCAAATTCCCTTCTATAAGTGTGTGCCATTTTGCATTTCCACTAGTAATCTATGAGAGCAACAATTTCCCCAATGTCTTGCCAGCAGAATGTTTCATCAAGGCTTTTAAGTTTTGACAACCTGGTAAGAACAAAAAGCTATTGCAGCATTGTTTTAATTTGTATTTCTCTTATTATTTTGAAGTTGAACAATTTCTAAATGTTTATGGCTTGTTTTTTTGTCCTTTTGGGTAAATGGTTGATATCTTTATGTGATTTTTAGTCATTTATTCTTCAGTTTCTCAGAGTTTTCTGGATATTGGGAGCATTAGGTTGATATCCCTAACGTAGAAAGATCTCTCCATCTCTATCACTCTTCCTATCTCTATCTTTATTTCTATCTATTTGTTTGTTTGTTTGTTTGTTTACTTATTTACTTCAGTAGGCTCCATGCCCAATATGCAGCCCAATGTAGGACTTGAACTCATGACCCTGAGATCAAGACCTGAGCTGAGATCAAGAGTTGGGCGCTTAACCAACTGAGTCACCCAGGTGCCCCAATTTCTATCTACTTTTTTAATGGACATAATTCTTGGGGCACCTGGCTGGCTCAGTTGGTAGAGCAGGTGACTCTTGATCTTGGGGTTGTAGGTTCAAGTGCCACGTTGGGTATAGGGATTACTTAAACATAAAATCTTTACAAAATAAAATAAAAGACATAATTCTCTCTCTTTCATACCTTTGTGATATATTTGTATAGTAACATTGTTTTAGAGACTCTTAATGACAAACAAATGTCTTTGCTTAGATAACTATCGATGAGCAGAGGCCCTGGGAAGAGGATAGAAAATCACATTCACCTTCAACCAGCAGTTAAGGGACAATACCTATTGGAAAGGAAGGAATGATGTGAGACCAAGGCATATTCCTGGAACACAGACCAGAAACCCCTTCAGAGATCAGACAGTGATCTGTAGAGGAGCTTGAGTGTTCAGCAGCAGTTTGTCACTGTGTCTGAATCTCCAGGTTGTCACAGGCCTTGTCTTAGGGAAGGACTAAAAGAAGTGAGGTCGCAAGATTTCGGGCCCGTGTCAGCAGCCGGGATCCATGTGTGTGCATCTGGTAAGAGATGGTTATGTCATAGAACCAAAGAATTCGAGGCCTGTAGGAGAACTTACAGATCACTGGGACTCAGAAACAAACTAGCACTATTTCAGAGGCAGGGAACAGGCCCAGAGGTAAGCAGCTTGCCCAAAGTCACACACTTAGCTATCATCAGCGCTACATACTGTGACTTCGAACTAATAGGACTCTTCGAAGGTAATCCATGTTGAAACATCTACATTCAGATGATTTTCATATTTTAAAGGTGTCATCCTGGTTAGTTGCATACTTCATTCTAGCAACTGCCATGGCCAGAACTTTTCAGAGTCTCTAATCGAAGGAGAGCTGAAAATTTGCTTTGGCTGGTCTGTGTATTCATTCATTCTTTCATTTTAATAGTACTGACACATTATTCTGATTTCTATTTTAGGCTTGAGTCTGACACATACTCTTCTGTCAGCAGAAGTTTTTTGTTTCGTTTTTTTAAAATCGATCTCAGTGTAAATAATTAGGTTGGTTTTCTTTAGTTACATTCTTGTTTTAGGGATACACCCTAATTAACTTAATTGGACTCCTGTGTTTCCTCAGTCTCTTATACAACCCATTTCTATCTAGATTAATCTAATCCATTATGTTAGTGGTTCCCAAACTGATAATCACCGAGGGCGCTTATTAGACATACATATTCAAGCCCACCATGACCTCCCGAACCAGACTCTTCACGTGACCGGAAATCTGAAATTTGAACAATTTAAGAAGGATGCAGATTCTGGAAAATGATGATTCTGTGTTAGTTTTGGGAGTTTAACTCTCAGCTGGCAGCTTTACCCCAAATCCCCTTACATGTGGATTATCCCTAGGTTCTGAGGGCAATGCCAGTAAAACCTTGTGGTCTATGGCAGAATCATTGGAAGAAATATACAGCTTCCTAGCACAGGCAATTCATCAACACGTAGGGGGCTACTTTGAGAGGGAGAGAGCTCCTCTGGATGATGAGGTACACGCATGCCAAGTCACAGTCCTTTACAGTGACAGCCATTCTTCAGGAAATGCAGGAGGCAATGGGTAGTCGGTTCTTCATCCATTACAGAATTGGATGACAAAGGCAGTCATTCCTTCAGTCATCGAGACCTGTTGACCAGAGCACTTGATCAGGCACCAGAGCTGGTGCACTGACACCAACAACACTGGTGCTTTTGTGAGCAGACTGTCACCCCGGACGGGGCTGCTTATCATCCCATTTGTCTTACATCACTACCGCTGGGGCTATCTGTTTCAGCTCTCACAAATTCACTCTTTTGATTTCCGTCTCTTATCTTAGGACATCTTGCTCTTCCTACTTTAACACTTAAAATTTATTTTATTTTTAAAGATTTTATTTATTTGAGAGAGAGAGAAAAAATGCCGTGAGCGTGAGTGGGGGGGGCGGTGGTCAGAGGGAGAGAGAGAAGCAGATTCTCCACTGAGCAGGGAGCCCGACGTAGGGCTCGATCCCAGGACCTTGAGATCATGACCTGAGCTGAAGGCAGATGCTTAACCGACTGAGCCACCCAGGCACCCATTAACACTTAAAATTTAATAAATGTTTGCTGAGTGATTACTTTGTGCAAGGCACTGTGGGGTTGGGGGAGCAAGATGGAAAGCTACTAAGAAAAATAAATACTCAGCCAAGTTGTCAAGGCTATAAAAATGCTTAAGCAACAGTTCCTGCTCTAAAGGAACTTAAGTTCACTAGGGGGATAAAACAAATAAATAACTATTAAAACTTGGCAATGAGAATAGCCAAGAAAAGGCAGGTATAAGGCAAACATTTTTGTTGCAGTAATGAAAACAGGTTAGTACTGATGTAGGAATAGATACACTGATGAAATTGAATAGTGAGCATAGAAATATACCCAAACATAAAAATAAAATTTGATAATAACCTCATTTCAAATTGGTAGGGAAAATACAGATTACTCAATAAATTATAGTGGGACAACTGGCAAGGCTTCAGGAAAATAAATTAAACTGAATCCTTACCTCACTCCTCACACAAAATTAATTCCAAAAGGATTTAAATGTAAAGACTTAAACCATAAATATATTAGAGAAAACACAGGTGAGAGGCTTTCTAATTTTAAATACAGGCAGCCTTGTTTTATTGCACTTCACTGTATTGTGTTTTGTAAATACTGGGTTTTTTAAAAATTGAAGGTTTGTGGCAACCCTGCTTTGAGCAACTGTACCAGCACCATTTTTCCACCAGCATTTGCTCACTTCATATCTCTGTGTCACATTTTGGTTTTTCTCATAATATTTCAACTTTTTCATTATTATTATATTTGTGATGGCAATCTGTGATCAGTGATCTTTGATGTTACTTTTGTAATTATTTTGGAGTACCATGGATCATGCCATGTGTGATGGCAAACTTAATTGATAAATGTGAGTGTGTTCTGACTGCTCCACTGACCAGCCATTCCCCCATCTCTCTCCCTCTCCTCAGGCCTCCCTATTCCCTGAGACACAATGATACTGAAATTAGTCCACTTAATAACCCTACAATGGCCTCTAAGTGTTTAAGTGAAAGAGAGAGTCAAATGTGTCTCACATTAAATCGAAAGCTAGAAATGACTAAGCTTAGTGAGGAAGGCATGTCAAAAGCCAACACAGGCTGAAAGGTAGGCCTCTTGTGCCAGTTAGCCAAGTTGTGAATACAAAGGAAATGCTCCTGAAGGAAATTAAAAATGCTTCGGTAGGGAACACACAAATGATAAGAAAACGAAACATCTTATTGCCGATGTAGAGAAAGTTTGAGTGGTCTGGATAGAAGACTAAACCAGTCACATTACCTTCAGCCAAATCTTCAACTCTTTGGAGGCTGTGAGAGGTGAATACGCTGCAAAAGAAGAATTGGAAGCTAGCAGAGGTTGGTTTGTGAGGTTTAAGGAAAGAAGCCATCTCCATAACACAAAAGTTCAAGGTAAAGCAGGAAGTTATCCAGAAGATGTAGCTAATTAATGAAGGTGGCTACCCTAAACAACAGATTTTCAGTGTAGATGAAAGAGGTTTTTATTGGAAGAAGATGCCATCTAGAACTTTCATAGCTAAAGAGGAGAAGTCAATGCCTAGATTTAAAGCTTTAAAGGACAGGCTGACTCTCTTAGTAGAGGTTAATGCAGTTGGTGACATTAAGTTGAAGCCAGTGCTCATTGACCATTCTGAAAAGCCTAGGGCCCTTAAAAGTTATGTTAAATCTATTTTGCCCATGCTCTATAAATAACAACAAAGCTTGGTTGATGGCACATCTGTTTACAATATGGTTTATTGAACATTTTAAGCCTACTGTTGAGACCTACTGCTAGAAAAAAAGATTCCTTTCCAAATGTTACTGCTCATTGACAAGGCACTTGGTCACCCAAGAGCTCTGATGGAAATGTACAATGAGATTAATGTTGTTTTTGTGCCTGCTAACACAACATCCACTATGCAGCCTATGGATCAAGCAATCATTTTGATTTTCAAGTCTTATTATTTAAGAAATACATTTCTTTAGGCTACAGCTACCATAGGTAGTGATTCGTCTGAAGGATCTGAGCAAAGTAAGTCGAAAACCTTCTGGAAGCGATTTACCATTCTAGATGCCATTTGTGATTCATGGGAAGGTTAAAATAGCAACATTAACAGGAATTTGGAAGAGTTGATTCTAACCCTCAGGGATAACTCTGAAGGGCTCAAGACTTCAGTGGAGGAAGTAACTGCAGATGTTGTGGAAATAGCAAGAGGACTAGAATTCGAAGTGGAGCCTAAGGATGTGATGAATTGCTGTAATCTTGTGGTACAACTTTAACAAACGAGGAGTTGTTTCTTATGGATGAGCAAAGAAAGTAGTTTCTTGAGGTAGAATCTACTCTTGGTGAAGACGCTGTGAAGATTGTTGAAATGACAACAAAGGATTTAGAATATTCCATAAATTTAGTTGATAAAACAGTGGCAGGGTTTGAGAGGACTCTAATTTTGAAAGAAGTTCTACTTGAGTAAAATGTGAGCAAACAGCATTGCATGTTATAGAGAAATCATTGGTGAAAGGAAGGGTCAATCAATGTGTCAAGCTTCATTGTTGTATTATTTTAAGAAATTGCCACAGCCACCCCATCCTTCAGCAACCACTACCTGAGCAGTCAGCGACCATCAACATCGAGACAAGACCTTTCACCAGCAAAAAGATTACAACTCACTGAAAGCTCAGATGACGGTTAGCATTTTTTAGCAAGAAAGTATTTTTTAATTTATTTTTTAAAGGAATTAGTTTTAAATTAGGTATGCACGTTGTTTTTTTAATACATAATGCTAGTACACACTTAATTGACTACAGTATAGTGTAAACATAACTTTTACATTTACTGGAAAACCAAAACATTCATTTGACTTGCTTTGTTGTGATATTTGCTTTATTACAGTGGTCTGGAATTGAACCTGCATTATCTCCGAGGTGTGCCTGCGTAAAGTCTTTTCCAAGCATGAAAACATAACCTAGCGGCATTTTTATAAGAGTGATTTTCAGTACATAAAAATCTAAAACACACCATAAGCAAAGTCAAATGCCAATGACAATGGGAAAAATATTTCAATCACACATGACAAATAAAGGATCAATATTCATAAAAGCCAAAGAACTTTTACAAGTCTATAGAAAGATAAAGAACTCTACAGAAGTTTAAAGAGACATGAATTGGGCATTTATAATAGAAGAAGTACAAATGGCCAGCAGACAAATAAAAATACACTTCAATAATTAAACAAACGTAAATGAAAGCATTTTTTTGGCCTATTTGATCAGAAAATGTATTATTTATTTATTTATTTTTAAGCTTTTATCCATTTATTAGAGAGAGAGAGTATGAGCAGAGGCAGGGCAGAGGGAGAGGGAGAAGCAGGCTCCCCATTGAGCGAGGAGCCCAGAGTTGCCACTGGATCCCTGGACTCTGGGGTCATGACCTGAGCCAAAGGCAGATGCTTAACTGACTGAGCCACCCAGGCGCCCCGGAAAATATATTTTTTAATTGATAAAATGTCCAGTATGGTTTGCTGTAAATGGAGTATAAATTGGTACTTTTAGGTACAACTTGGCAATTTAAGTTCAAATTGGGAAATTTAAAGTGGGAATGTGGCTTTCCTGTGACTGAGAAATTCTATGTTTATAAAATTACAGGTTTACTCCAATAACTGTGCAAAGGTGTATATACAAGGTCATTCACTGCAGAACTATTAATTAAGTGAAACACTGGCAACAGTCGATAAGGCTAATAGATTATAGTACATCCATACGAGAGGATAGTGTGACAACGCTCTGATCTGATGAGATCTGCAATGGGTAGTTGCTTAATTCAAAAATTTTAAAATGGGGAATCATAAAAAATGATACATATGTATTTTAAACATAAAATTTTCACCTAAACTCTCTAAACATAGAATTATTCATTAATCTTTTGATGCTAAGACACGGTCTTTTCTTTGAGTATGGGTTTGCCGACTAGAATTCTACTCACCTTTCTTGCATAAGCCACAATTATGAGGTCTCTGCTCTTCTTCCCAATCTTGTGTCCTACTTCTTTCCGCCTTGCTCACATTGACCTCTATGTTGCTCCAGTTGCTAAATTCCCACTGAACGGCCTCTGCATTGGTTATTTTCTCCTTTCCTTTTCCTGCCTCTTTGCATGGTTGGCTCTTTCTCATGCTTTAAATCTCAGTCTAGATGTCGTTTCTGAGTCACCTTCTTTGATGACCCCAATATATCAGCCAGGATGATTTTTCTTGCAAGTAACAAATTCCAGCTTAATTGGCTTATATTATACAAAGGAATTTATTGTCTCACATAACTGAATAACCAGTCATAGATCTGACCTAAGAATACATCATAGCCATAGTTTAAACTAAATGACCAAGATCTGTCTTCTATTTTTCACCCTACTCCCTTAGTGTTGGTTTGATTCTTCTCTTCTTTCCAATGGCTGTCAACAATTCACCTAACATCTGGGTATTGAGATAAATATACATTGGCTCTGATAGTCCTGATATGGATCTTGTGCTCATTTGTCTTAGGCCATTTTTCCAAAAGCAGAGTCTGAGGTAGGTATTCAGATGCATGTGTAACTGTTCTTCAAGAAATACCTGAAAGGTGTCAAGTATCTTTTCTGACCCCACATAAGAAACTAGAAAGCAATAGCAAGAGAAAACTCAGAAAATTCACAAATACGTGGAAATTAAAGAGCATACTCCTGAACAACCAATGAATCAAAGAAGCAATCAAAAGGGAAACTAAAAATATCTTGAAACAAAGGAAAATGAAAACACAACATACCGAAACTTGAAGGATGCAGAAAAAGCAGTTCTAAGAGGTAAGTTTATAGCGATAAACAACAAATTAAGAAGAAAAGAAAGACCTTAAATAACCTCAGGGAACTAGGAAAAAAAAGAAGAACAAACAGCCTAAAGTTAGCAACAGAAATAACAAAGATCAGAGTAGAAACAAAATGAAATAGAGACTATAACAATAAAAAGAAAATCAATAGAAAAGAACAAAACTAAGGGTTGTTTTTCTTGAAAAGAGAAAGTTGACAAATCTTTAGCTAGACTAATCAAGAAAAGAAAAGCGAAGACTCAAATAAATAAAATCAGAAAAGAAAGAGGAGACAATACAACTTTTGTCACAGAAATCCAAAGGATTGCTAGAGATTACTGTAAGCATTATACACCAACAAACTCAGAAGATAACCTAGAGGAAATGGCTACATTCCTAGAAATATACAACTTACCAAGACTGAATCATGAAGAAACAGAAAATCTGAACAGAGCAATAATGAATAAGGAGATTGAATCAGTAATAAAAAAAAACTCCCAACAAAGAAAAACTCAAGGCCACATGGCTTTACTGTTGAATTCTACCAAACATTTAAAGAAAAATTAGTACCAGTCTTTCTCAAATATTTCCAAAAAATTGGAGAGAAGGGAATATTTCCAAACATTTCACAAGGCCAGCCTTATTCTGATACCAAAGATAAACAAGGACACTACAAGAAAACTACAGGCCAATATCCCTGATGAGGATAGATATAAAAATCCTCATCAGAATACTAGCAAACCAAATCAACAGTGCATTAAAAGGATCGTACACCATGATAAAGTAGGATTTATCTCTGGGATTCAAGGATGGTTCAACAAATGCAAATCATTAAATGTGATATTAACATAAAGAAGGATAAAAATCATATGATCATCTCAATAGATGGAGGAAAAGCATTTGACAAAGTTCAACATCCTTTCATGAAAAAAAAAACTCTTACAAATTAGGTATAAGGTAATGTACCTAAACATAATAAAGGCCATATATGGCAAGCCACAGCTAACATCATATGCAACAGTCAAAAGCTGAAGCTTTTCCTCTAAAATCAGGAACAAGAGAAGGATGCCCACTCTTGCCACTCCTATTTAAAATAGTACTGGAAGTCCTACTCACAGCTGGTAAGAAAAGAAAAAAGGAAATAAAAAGCATCCAAACAGAAAGGGAGAAGTAAAATTGTCACTGAAGATGACATGATCTTGTATATAGAAAACCCTAAAGCGTCCATCAAAAACTCTTAAACCTAGTAAACAAATTCAGTAAAGTTGCAGGATATAAAAACATACAAAAATCAGTTGCATTTCTATATAGCAACAATGAGCTATCTGAAAAAGACAAGAAGATAATCCTGTTTATAATAGCAGCAAAAAGAATAACATACTTAGGAATAAGTTTAACCAAGAAAGTGAATGATCTGTACACTGAAAACTATAAAACATTGTTGAAAGAAATAAAGACACAAGCAATGGGAACTTGTCCCATTTTCATGGGTTGGAAGTATCAATATTGTTAAAATATCCATACTACCCAAAATAGTCTACAGATTCGGTGTAATTCCTACCAAAATTCTAATGACCTTTTTCACAGAAATAGGAAAAACAATCACAAAATTTATATGAAACCATAAAGAAATCCAAATAGCTAAAGTAATCTTGGGCAGGAAAAACAAAGCTGGAGACATCATACTTCTTGATTTCAAATTATATTAGAAGTTACACTAATCAGAACAGCGTGGTACTGGCAAAAAACAGACACATAGATTAATGGAACAGAATCAAGGCCCCCAGAAATAAACCCACTCATATACAGTCAACCAATCTTCAACAAAGGTGCCGAGAATATACAATGGGGAAAGGATAGTCTCTTCAATTAATTGTGTTGGGAAAACTGAATACATACCTGCAAAAGAATGAAATTGGACCCTCCACCATCAGAAAAATGAACTCAGAATGGATTAAAAACTTTAACGTGAGACCTGAAAGTATAAAACTCCTAGAGGAAAACGTGGGGGAAAACCCCTTGGCATTGATCTTGCGAATGACATTTTTTCTTTTTTCTTTTTGGATTTGACACCAAAAGCACAGGCAACAAAAGCAAAAATAAACAAGTGGGACCACATCAAACTAAAAAGTTTCTGCACAGCAAAGGAAACAATTAACAAAATGAAAAGGCAACTTAACAGAATGGGAGAAAATATTTGCAAATCATATATCTGATAAGGGGTTAATATCCAAAATATGTAAGGAATTCAAACAACTCAGCAGCAAAAAACCAAATAACCTGATTTAAAAAATGGTCGAAGGACCTGAATCAACATTTTCCAAAAGACATACAAATGGTCAATAGGTTCATGAAAAGATCCTCAACATCACTAATCATTGAAATGCAAATCAAAACCACAATGAGAGATGTTGCACCTGTTAGGATGCCTACTATAAAAGAGTCCAAAGATAACAAGTGTTGGTGAGCATGGAGAAAAAGGAACACTTATACATTGTTGGCAAGAAATTTATACAGCCATTATGGAAAACTGTATGGAGGCTCCTCAAAAAATTAAAAATAGAACTACCATATAATCCAGCAATCTTACTTCTGGGTATATATCCAGAGGGAAAGAAATTACTATCTTGAAAAGATATCTGCACTCCCATGATCATTGTAGCATTATTCAAGTAGTCAGCATATGGAGACAATCTACATATCTGTCAATGGACGAATGGATAAGGAAGATGTGGAGTATTCAGTCTTAAAAAAAAAAAAGGACACCCAGGAGCACCTGGCTGGCTCAGTTGGTGGAGCGTGCAACTCTTGATCTCAGGGTTCTGGGTTTGAGCTCCACGTTGAGTGTAGAGATTACTTAAATAAAATCTTTAAAAATTACATTACATTTTTTTAAAGATTTATTTATTAGAGAGAGAGGGACAGAGCACAAGCAGGGGGGAGCGGCAGGCAGAGGGAGAAGCAGGCTCCCCGTGGAGCAGGGAGCCCGATGTGGGATTCAATCCCAGGACCCTGGGATCATGACCTGAGGCGAAGGCAGACGTTTAACCAACTGAGCCACCCAGGTGTCCCTAAAATTTTTTTTAAAAAGGACATTCTGCCATTTGTGACAACATGGATGATTGTGGAGGACATTATACTAAATGAAATAAACCAGCTGCAGGAAGACAGATGGATACTTACATGTGGAATCTAAGTAAGTCAAACTCAGAGAAACAGGGAGTCAAATAGTTACCTGGGGCTGAGGGGTGGGAGACATGGGGAGACATTGGTCAGAGTATACCAACTTTCAGTTGTAAGGTGAACATGTTCTGGAGACCTAATGTGCAGTATGATGACTATAAAGGGAAAGAAAGGACAGAAGAAAGGAAGCAAAGAAGGAAGAAAGAAAAAAGGGAAAGAAAAGAGAGAAGGAAGGAAGACACATTTGTGAGGGAGAGAGTAGAACAGGGTAAGGAAGGCAAACATACTGAAGAATTAAGAAATCTCAGGTTAATTCTAGCCTTGGCTTGATGCACAGAGGGAGCATAAACCACAACTCAGGGGCAGTGTAGCTTTTTGTGCCTGTAGATCGGTCAGTTATTGGCTGAGGGCTGCCCCCAGGTTGGGCAGCTCCCATCAGCCAGGACCATTCTCTGGAGAAGAGGACAGCTGTGTGCCTTAGCAGTCAATACTCACAGTATCCGGGGGATGCGTGTACTGCCCAGAAAAGAACATCTGAACGGGGCACCATAGCCTCCATCACACCCCTGAGGCCAGGAAGATTGCCGTGCTAATTGGTTTAAGCCAGGTAGGGTTCACTTTTGGAGCTATGGATGGGGTCCAGGCCACCCACCCAACATTGCTGAAAAACTCATGATAGTGTAAGCATGGGAAATGGGGAGAACGGATGGTGATCAGGTACCCAAGAAATGTTCATATACTTCCTACTCTTAATTAGTTGTTGTCATATAACCCTGTTTATTTCCTTCAGAGCACTTTCCATAGACTATAATTCTCTTATTGATTGATTGATTGATCGTTTGCCTGTCTGACTCTTAGAATGTAAATTCCATGAGGCTAGGAACCACTGTTGTAGCCTATGAATCTATTGGCATGCCTGGTACTAAATATGTTGACTGCCTTCCAGATAGGACTCTAAATGTGCAAAGACACAGAGATAAGAAGGAAAAAAAGTCTGTAGATAAGGAAGATAATTCTAGACCATTCATTCTCCAACTATTAGTCCCCAGACCAGCAGCATCAACATCACCCAGAAACTAGTTAGAAATGAAAATTCTCAGGCCCCACTTCAGACCTAATGAATAAAAAACTCTAGGGATGGAACTCAGAAATCTGTGTTTAATAAAAGTCTGCCAGGTGATTTTGATGCACAGCTGAGTTTGGGGACTACCGTCCTAGAACAGTCTGACTAAAACATGGAACTTATACAGGACAGGTCATGGTAAATAAAGTGGTAAGAAAAATTTAGGATCCTATTATTGTGAATATTAATGTAGTATGTACCCTGTGTGTTGTTTGTTTTTACTTTTCTGAAATATCTTTTGTTGGAAGAGTCATGAATTCTTTGAATTCTAGACACCCTTGTTGGTACTTGGGAGGAAGGAGTGGGTTGAGTTAATGGTGTTTTGATTTTTCAGGCCAGGAGGGAATGTAATACTCCTGATTAGTCATTCTGACCCTCATCCTCATCCAGACCCTCACCCTCATCCACAACCAGCCCCTTGCCCTATGCACACAGTTTCCTTTTCTTTGTTCTTTTTTTTTTTAAATAAATTTAATTTTTTAGCATGGTTTTAGACTTACAGAAAAATTACAAAGATAGTACAGAGAATTCCCATATACTGCCACACCTAGTTTCCCCTATTATTAACATCTTATATTCATTCGTGTGGCACATTTATTATAATTAATAAGCCAATATTGATCCAGTATTACTAACTAAAGACCATATTTGATCCAGATTTCATTAGTGTCTATATAATGTCCTTTTCTGTCTGTTCCAAGATCTATCCAGGATACCCCATTATATTTAATCATCATGACTACTTAGACTCCTTTTGGCTATTACAGTTTCTCAAGCTTTTCTTGTTTTTGATGACCTTGACAGGTGTTTTTTTTTTTCCTCTTAAATTTATTTATTTTAGAGAGAGTGAGTGTGGGGAGGGGGTGCAGAGGGAGAGGGAGAGAGAGAGAGAGTCTTAAGCAGGCTCTGTGCTGAGTGCGGAGCCTGCCTCAGGGCTCTGTCTCACCACCCTGAGATCACAGCCTGAGCCAAAACCAAGTGTCAGATGCTTAACTGACGGCGCCACCCAGGCACACCGACCTTGACAGTTTTGAGGAGTACTGTTTGGGTGTATTGTAGACTCTCTCTCAACTTGGGAATGTCTGATGTTTTTCCTAACATTTAGATGGGGTTTGGTTTTGGGGAGGAAGATCACAGAGGTAAATTGTGCCATTTTCATCACCTCATATCAAGGGTACATACTTACCAACATGATCTATCACTGTCGATGTTGACCTTGATCTGGAGCCTCCAGGTAGCTGTAGAAAGAGGATGGATTTATGAAATGTTACACAGACAAGGTTTTCAAGACTTGACATTTACTTAGATTTTGGGAGGATGGTTAGAGTAAGGAAAAGGAGAGGAGGAGCCAAAACCTTTGCCTTGGGTGCCTCTCTAATATGGGTGACTGGGCTCATGGCTAGTGTATTTAGCAGAGGTGCTGGCGATCTGTCCAGGTAAAGACTTTAGTCTGCAGTCAGTTTTCTCCCTTGGGAGCTGGGGGAGGGTTGGGGCAAAGAGGGTTCCATGGCCGAGGCTGTCACTGCCCCGGAACACAGGGGTAGAGAGTGTGATTGGTGCACAGGCCCCGCTGGCTCTGTCTGCCGGTCAGATCAGCTAGGACAGTCCTTCCCAGAATGACTTGTAGAGTCACTTGGAGGTGACGTCAGGGACTTTTTAGGGCCTTGGGCTCTGAGTTTGGGGGTACAGTGGGAGGAGTCCGGGGATATTCCTCAGTATTCTCTCAGCTGCTTAGTTATTTGAAAAAGCAATGGATGCCCGAAGTCAATGAGGAGAGGGATCGCTGAAATTTTCCCAGAGAAAGACTGGCCATCTATTTCATAAGATGCATTTGACTATAGAAAGAATCAAAGGACATACATTAAAATATTAATATTGTTTATCTCTGCGGGTGGTGGGTTTTGGGGTTGGGTCAGTTTCCAAGGGCTGCCGTAACAGAGTACCACAAACTGGGTGGCTTAGAACAACAGAAATTTATTGTCTCATAGTTCTGGAGGCCAGAAGTCTGAAATCAAGGTCAGCAGAACTGTGTTCTCTTTTACGGCTCTTGATCTTTCCTTGTCTCTTCCTAGCTTCTGCCGGTGGCCAGCCATCCTTGTTGTTCCTTGGTTTGCGTGCAGCCCCTCAGTCTCTATCTGTCATCACATGGCCTTCTCCCTGTGTGTTGTGTCCAAATCCCTTATTCTTACAAGAACACCAGTCATATTATGTTTAATATGACATCTTTTTTTTAAAAAAAGATTTACTTATTTATATTTTTGGGGGCAGGGCGGTGGGGATGGGCAGAGGGAGAGGGAGAGACTGAATTCCAAACAGACTCTGCCCTGAGCATGGAGCCTGATGCAGGGCTTGATCCCATGATCCTGACATCATGACCTGAGCTGAAACCAAGAGTCTGATGTTTAACCAACTGAGCCACTCAGGCGCCCCTAGTATGACTTCTTCTTAATTACATCTGCAGTGACCCTATTTCCATTCACAGGTCACTTTCACGGGTGCTAGAGAGACATGAATTTGAGCAGGGGAACACTCTTCCACCCAGTACAGGGGTGGTTGATATTCCCTTCTTCATATACTTCTATTGCTTTTAGGTTTCTTTGTGCAACCGACGTGTGTTACTTCTGTACCAGCAAAAAAAAAACACAAAACAAAACAACAACGAAAAACCCATAACAACAACACAACCACACCAAAAAGCAAAAAAACAAAACAAGCAAACAAACAAAAACTAAAAATGCTATCCCCACCACCAACACTCTGAGAAATAATACAAACTGCATTTGGTGAAGGGGCCAGTGCTGTCCCGAAATGTAGAGGAAGGGTTACTCATGCTAGTGATGATGCTCTGTGCCAAGAGGCTTCCTACATACCCAGCCCAACCCTGGGAACAAGACAGGGACGGGTGTGGGGCTGGGATGCCTGGGGAAATGCCTGGGCATCTCTGCTCAGGCCAGGGCCGAGGGCGGAGGCTTTTCTGCCTTGCTGTGGGCTGGGCTGCTGGCTTCCTAGATATGGGGCTTACCCCAGAGAGATCATTTAGACTTCCTGCGGCAGCACCCCGTTCCTGCACAAACACAGGAGGGCAGCTTGGAAAAGCATGAATGTGATAACTAAAGCCACATTCACCCTGGCTGGGTAAATACTGCCTGAGAATCACTCGTTGTTTTCCCCAACTTTCTTAGGTACTGGAGCCCTGTGGGGAGGTGACTTCTCTGATGACAGCCACACCCCAGGTCTCCTTTATTAGTCACAGCACATGCTTAACTCTGCTTGGTTCTGCTCCCCTGACGTTCTGCACGTCCCACCATCCCGCAGTACGTGTTTACCCCTCCCTGGGGGCTGGTTGGACTGAACAACATTTTGTGCAACCCGTTCTAAAGGAGCAGCTGGGAATCAGGTTTAAATCATGGAGTTTCAGCACGAGGGAATTAAAAATGCCTTAGACGCTTTTGTTTATGGGTGCCAGGGAGAGAAAGCAACCAAGGGAGAAAGAAGGAATTCTTCGTGTGTTTCATTTAATCACAAGTTCCGTCTGCTTCCTTCAGAAGGCACTGGTGTCCAAGTGATTTTTTTAAATGTAAGAGCATCCTGTTTGGAGATGGGGGCTTTGAGTGGATAATGCTGGCTATTAAGAAACGAAAACAATGGGTTCTTTAAGGGGGGGGGGTAATGGGCTTTCTTGAAACAACTGTTCCTAGGCCTAAAACTCTCTTAGAATGTCAATATCAAGTTCAGTCCCACGTGACTGAGGCAAAAGGCTTTCATCCTTTTTCTCCAGTCATTTAACCCTTTACTAGGGTAAAGGACAGCCATAGAATAAGAAAAATCTCTTTAAAACAGTCTCTGTTATCAAAAGACTTCTCTTTCTGAGCCACACCTAGTCACAACTGACTGAGGGTTCCCAGTCCGTACCCCCAGCACCGTTGTTATTATCCCCATTTCACAAAAGAGAAAGCAGGCTCAGAGAAGTTGAGTAACTTGCCCCAAATCATAGTCTAGATATGAGTTCTGCAAAGCCTGGAATCTTGACCATTACACTGAGCTGCTTCCAGAGAGGGCACTACCCATAAAAGTGTCCTCAGCAGGGGCTGAGAAGAAGAGCAGGCAGCCACAGATGGGAGCTGGGTATGCTTTCCATGTCCACATTTACTGTTCACCTGCTCTGTGATGTTCAGGAGCTCACTGCATTTTCAGTATTGTAGGTGGCGTATTCGTGGAGCACGGCGCCCTCTCTCAGGGGTTCTGCCAGCGCCAGCTGTCTCCCCTGCAGGCACTAGAATGCCATATTTTAGGGAGCCTAAGGATTGAAGGAGGAACCTACACAGGGTAGGCACCCGCAATACCATGCTCAGGGAAGCCCCGGCCCAGTCCACGGGCCAGCCCTGGCATTCCAGAGGCACCCATTCCCGCCCCAGGGTACAGTCAGAACAGAGGGGTCTTGCAAAGCCAGATCTTTCCTCTTTTGTGACCAGAGAGGTTCTGGGCATGCAAGGCTAGCTTCATCCAAGACAGGCTCTCCAGGCCCACCCCTTTCATAACTCTGATAGCACTTGTACTGCAAGGTTGTATTTATTTTTAATTTGAATATACAGAAAAGTACAAGTGAAAAAGGAATGATCACTCATATTCTTGCAACCCAGAATTAGCCAGTGTTGATATATTTGCTTCTGATTTTATTTGGTATATCGTTACCTTAAAAAAACCCCACAAAACTTCATGATATATATGTACACCATTCTTTGAAACAATTAGTATAATATGGAATAAGCTAAATCCCTAATGACCCGCATAGCAAATCCTAATTCCTCTTCCTCCATCCAGAGAGACCTTTAAGTTTGGTGTGTATTCTTCCAGCATTAAAAAAAAAGACATAATAAATATAAAATACATGGATTTTTGTGTGTGCATGCTTTATATAAATGGCATCATGCTGTGTGCATCATTTTGCAACTTAACTGTTTTTCAGTCAATGTATTTTTGAGATTTATCCATTTTGATACACATAGATGTAAGTTATTCCTTTTAGTGGTGCTAATATCACTCCATTGTATGAACGTACATTTTATTTATAAATAAATGCATTTCAATTTCCATTTTTTGCTATTATGAGCAATATTAAAATAGATATACTCAGGACTACCACATCGTACAGCATTCACATCTATGTGTATGTGCCTTCTGGAGTTAAGCAGTGAATAATCTGCCTTGCTGTACTGGGCCCTGCCTGTGTCTCCTTCATTCATTTTTTTAACAGTATTTATTGAGTGCCTTGGGACCGCAGGGCATTGTCCAAGTGCTTTGCTTGTATTAATGTATTTAGTTCTTCGAAAAGTCCTAAAAAATATTGTTTTCCATTCTCATTTTTCAAACAAGGAAAATGAAGGCGGTTGAGGGCAATCCGTTGGCTCAGGAAGCTGCAGAGCTGGCTGGGGAACTTGGACGGCCTGGCTCCTGAGTCCGGGTGTTTGAACCATTGCACTAATTCTCCCTTGTGTTTCACTTCACTTGGTTGATGTCCCCTCTCAGCTGTAAACTCTTGGGAGTAGGGACCCTGGGGAGCCACTGATTTTACATTCCAGTGCCCAGGCATGCCTCACTTCCATTAGGGGCTCACTAATAATCTGTGAATCACTTTACTCTTTGTTCAATGCTCCTTTCCTAATTCACATTTCCTCTTCCCCATCTATCTCTTTCCCTTCATAAGCATTCTTCTTCGGCCCCCTCCCCATAACATGGCTACCCCTGGCTCGGGCTTTCAAAGAGTGACAAAGGCACATCACAGATAACATAAAAAGGAAAGCTTTATAGCGCGCCCTAATTTGGGAAAGAATATTTTACCAAAGGGCAAAGGAGGACTTGAATTTTTTCTGCCCTCAGGAGGCCCAGTCTTGCAACCCTGTAGGTCTAGGGCTGAACGGGAGGCACTGCTGTGTTCACACGTTTAGTCGAGTACTTCTAATTCTGTCCTTCAGCCGTCAGGCACGTAGGCAATTTCCTCTTATAAAGTTGGTGGTTGTAACTAAACAGGTGCAGATTTGAGGAAATGCAGGCCGCCTCCACTAAGTCCCCGCTGCCTGTGAGATTAGGTTGATAAGGGACTTCCCCCCTTAATTTAGTCACCCCCACCCCCTCCACCCCCTCCACCCCCAGTCTGCCCGGGGCACGACCCCCCCGCAGCTGGGCCCCACAGCCCCGGCGGGGGAACTGCCCAGTCGCGCCAAACGTGAGCAGGCGAGTGTGCGGCTCAAAGGAAAGCACACAGGGACACGAAGGTCGAGTTCCCGCTGGCGCAGGACCACCGTCCCAGGCCCCGCCCGTCCTTCCCTTCCCCGCCCCCCCCGCCGCCCCTCCTTCCGGGCGGGCCAGCGCCGGGGGTGGGGGCGGGGGGGAGTGGGGAAGGTCCGCGGAGGGAAGGCGAGCCCCACAACCGCGTGGCTGTCCCGACTGCTACCGCCAGGCCCCTCGCGCCGCCTCGGCCGCCCACGCGGACAGCCGCTCGGCCTGCAGAGCGGGGCGGAGGGACGTGCCGGCGGCCGGCGCGGTTCCAGAGAGCCCTGCCTGGGCTCAGGGGTGCGGCCGAGCGCGCTGACTCACGCTCTCGCTACGTGAGCGGCGAGCCGAGCCGGGCCGGGCGTGGGGGCCAAGCCCGCGCCGCCGCCGCCGCCGCCGCCCGCGCGCGCTTGTGGGGTGGTTCGCGCCCAGCTGCGCGCGCCCGCCGAGGACTTCACCCCCAGGCTGGCCGCTGGGGCCGATTCTGATCTCCTTTACGGCTTTTATGGCTGCGGCGGGGCTGTGATCTTGGATCCGCAGCGCCGGCACCCGGGAATTTCTGCTAGGCACGGGCGGCCACAATCACGTCAGGTCCGCGCGGGCGCCGGGCTTAGCCTCTCCCGGCTCCGGGGGGAGTCCACTGAGGCCCGAGGCCCGGCCTCGGGGGGGGCACCTCACAGCATCTTACCTACGTGAAGAGTCATCTGTAGGCTCGCACCCTCCTTGTTTCAGTCGATCCCTCAACAGCCCTGTGACACGGAAAGGATAGGAAGGGCAGGCGCTGTTCAATCCATTTGACAGCTGAGGAAATCAAAGCTTGTGTTTAGGTATTTTATTGGCAACAAAACAATTTGCTGTAACTTATATGTAGAGGTACCGAGCTCTTGGATAAATAAATCTGAGTGCCGGCATAGCCTGTTTTACCAACATCTTCCATTCTCCTGTGTTCCCTGGGAAGACAAGTTAAAGAGGAACAAGAGTCCCGGGCGTGTGTGCGCGCGGGGGGTGGGGGTGGGGGGTAGCTGGGGGAGGGAGAGTTTATATTAATATATGTGAAATCGGCCCACTGTCTGCACAGCTGTTACCTTTTGGGAGGCTTTAAAGGGACACAGCTGAGCTTACAGTAAGACCAGTGTTCGCTGAATAACTGGCCAGTCCTCTGCAAATACAGCAAGGGTGTCCTTGGATGCCTGCCATGGCTGAGGGTCCTGCTGGTGCCGGGGGCAGGGCCGCACCTGTAACGCCAGGCCTGCGTCCGAATCCTGAGCCTTCGGTCATTACCAGTGACTCTGAGCAGTGTGACTGACATCACTCAGCTTCTTCTCACTTTGGGTTGCCACGAGGTTCAAGATGAGAATGTATTTGGAGTTTCCTTAACTACCGTGTCCCGTAGAAAGGAGAGGCAGGGTTTCTTTTCCTTGGTCCTACAATATCAGTGGTGGGAAGTGGGAGACGTTGTCCACTTCAGAAAAATCCGTGTCACTCTTGTTTGCTCATCTTGGGTAAACCACGGAGAACACAGTTTCTATAGAGTCAGTAGGAACAAAGATGAGTTAATTCTCATGGAAATTCCGCCTTTAGACACAGGGCACAAGGTTATGGGATCTTGACTGCAAACACAGAGCTAAGCCACTTGTAGAGCAGTCTTCAGTTTGCCTACTTTGTTTTTGTTTTGATTTTTTTTAGAGGGGGCAGAGGGTTTGCCAAACTCCAGATTTTAAAATTAATACATGATTTTGTAAAAACAAACAAAAATATAAAGAAAAAAAAAACCCTTTATAACCCAACATATATATACCAATAATGTTAGCATTTCAGGTATATTTCTTCCTAGGTACTTTAAAAATTCTTTTTAATATAACCGAGACCACAATCTATGTTATTTTATATTATTTACCTTGCTTAATGTTATATCATACACATTCTCCCATGTCATTAAACCGTTATAGTCACCTTCAGAATATATTATATTTTTTCAACATTGTTGGAAGTTTAGGTTGTTTCCATTTTTTGACTAAGCAATACTCCGATGAATATCTTTGTGTATAAATATTTGACCATTTTATTTATTATCCCCTTAGCATGGGTTTCCTGAAGTGGAATTTTTAGGTCAAATAACATAAACATTTTCATGATGAGATATTGCCAATTGGCAATTTCCATGCGTGCGGGGACTAGCTCTGCCTTCTTGACTACTATATTCCCAGTGCCCAGCATGGAGTTGGTTAATGTGCAGTTGAAGGAAGGGCTACAGGGACAAATTTTCGTTTACACCAAAACTTGCCTGGGAAATATTAAAACCAAAAATTATGTTCCATCCCAACTGGTTCTAACCAGGTGAAGCTAATAAAGGACCTTGAACCTTAAGGAACACCCCCCCCCCCTTTTCAGGAACTGACTGAAGACTCTTCTGACCAATGAGTAATGGGATTTGTTTAAACCTACTACCTATCCAGAGTGCTAGTTTTCAGCGCTTGATTGGAATAACCATCAGGCACTCCTCCCTCCTAGCACTTAAAACAAAACAAAAGAAAACAAAACAACCCCAACTTTTCCCTCTTTAGGGTCTTGCTCTGCAAATGTCTCCAGTGGTGTGTCTCCCTTGGCTGGTAAATTAGTAGACTCTGGTGTGATTTAGGGAAAAAAAAATGCCTCAGGTGCTCTTGGTCTTTATTCTTTGACAAATGAGTATTGTCCAATTGAAATACATGAAATTTGTAGCAATCTACAATTTTTCTACCAGTTTCTAAGTGTGTTTCATTGTTCCTTTGCTAATATTACATATTATAATTTCATAACCTCTGCTATTTAGTGGATTAAGATATGAAAATGTTTTTTGCCTATTAAATGAGCTAGACTGAACCTTTTATTTATTTATTTTTAAAGATTTTATTTATTTATTTGAGAGAGAGAGAATGAGAGAGAGCACATGAGAGGGGGGAGGGTCAGAGGGAGAAGCAGACTCCCTGCACAGCAGGGAGCCCGATGCAGGACTCGATCCAGGGACTCCAGGATCATGACCTGAGCCGAAGGCAGTCGCCTAACCAACTGAGCCACCCAGGCGCCCCGTGAACCTTTTATTTTTTTTAAAAGGTTTATTTATTTGAGTGGGGGGTGAGGGAGAGAGGTTGGGGGGGGGTGGAGGGAGGGCAGAGGGAGAGGGAGAGAAAGTCTCCCGCAGACTCCGCACTGGGCCCGGAGCCCGGCATAGGGCTTGATTTCAGGACCCTGAGATCATGACCTGAGCCGAAAACAAGAGTCAGATGCTTAACTGACTGAGCCACCCAGGCGCCCCTAGACTGAATCTTTTAATACAAGTGTTGTGATTCTCTATTTATATTTTTATTTACTGAGACCTTGGTGATTTGTTTGTATGACCCTTTTATATACTAAGGATATTGCAGAGTAATTTCTTCATAATATTTTTAAAGTGAAGCAATGCCAGGAAGATCCTGATGCAACACATTATTTTGATGTGTTAAATTTTTGAAGTAATTGCATGTTTAAATTACTTATTGCTGGAGGTGTTCTTAGGTGGAATGGGTGGTTTCTAGCCACTGGAATGATCTAAGTAGAGGCTGTTTGATCCCTTAGGGAGGAACTGAAACATCTAAATGACAGGTTGGACTAGTGATCTTTAAGTTCTCTTAAAACCTAGAGATTTTATGATCTTATCATTTGTCCAAGGATATAAGGCTAATAAGTTTTAGAGGCTAGTTTTCTTCCAATACTCTGTAAAATCAACCGGATCCTGTAAGAATCAAAGGATGATTTCCTGAGTCTATTGCCTTTATGTACATTTTTTCAGAAAAGCCCAGTTGAAGAGTGTGAATGTGCTTTGTGTTGGCCCTTTAGGACTTTATTTACCAGAAATAAACATGCATTTTTGGGGCACTTAGCTGGCTCAGTTGGTGGAGCATGTGACTCTTGACCGTGGGGTTGTAAGTTCCAGACCCAGGCTGGGTGTAGTGATTACTTAAAAATAAAAACCTTTTTTTTTTTTAAGACTTTATTTATTTATTTGAGAGGGAGGGAGAGAGAGAGAGAGAGAGAGAGCACAAGAGCAGGGGGAGGGAGAAGCAGACTCCACACTGAGCAGGGCGCCTGACTCAGGGCTCCATCCCAGGACCTTGGGATTATGACCTGAGCCGAAGGCAGACTCTTAACCAACTGAGCCACCCAGGTGCCCCCCAAAATAAAAATCTTAAAAAAAAAATAAACATACATTTTTACCAAAAGTTTTTACATGAAGAACATTGATTTTGCAATCTAATTCATATTTTTGGTTTCTTCTATGTAATAAAATTTTATAAACTTATATTTTACATATTTATTTCTTATTAAATAATCTTTATTATTGTAGATTTTTACACATGTGTAACTGCATGGTTGTATGTAAAAACCATGTGTACTGTATTTTATTAATAATATGGGTTTTGTTTTTTTTAAAGGTGATTGCTTACATAGTTTTCAGTTATGTGCCAACTTTGGAACTACTTCCAGCATAAAAGTTAGCTCCACTGGGATGTCTATGCAGATCTCTATTGCAGATGTCCGTGATTGAGGAGTCTTGACACAACATAAATGACACGGATTTTATGTATGCATTTATTATATGATATGAGAGCTGTATGTGTTCTGACAGCCCTTGTGTTTCTCTTATTGGTGTGCTCATTACTGTGCGAACTACATCCTCACCAGTCTCCCCTATAGGCTACACGTTTTGGTGGGGAGGGAGCAAGTGGGACTTGATCCTTTTGTATCCCTAGCACTCAGTTTAGCGCTTGGCATTCTACAAAATTTTTGTTGAACTGAATTAAATATAATAAGTCACATGGAAAGACCAGACATGCAACTGTGCAAGAGGTTATGGATTGAGTTTGTGCTGAGAAAGCTGACTGAGGGTGCTAGGGCTGACACTGGGGTAACAGTTAGAGGAAGCTAAATGATTTGAGTGCCTCCCAGGAGCTGGCACGAACCTGGCATCTCACAGGCTTTCCCTTATTTAATCCTCACAACTTTACTGTTTAAGAGTTTTTCGGGTTTTATGTTGTTTTTACAGAGAAGGTTTAGAAAGGTTCAGTTAACTTTGTCAATCGTAAATGGTAGAATTGGCATTTTCTCCAAGCTTAGGCTGGCTTGGAAATGCAGGCTCTTTTCTCGTGACCAGGATGCCTGCAGTAAGCAGCCCAGTCTTGACTGGGGCAGAGCTGGGGAGGGAAGGTGTGTTGGTTTAGAAAAGAACTTGGTTCCATTAACCTAGATGAATTTTGTCTTTGTATCTCTCCTCTCTCCACCCTTTGCATTTCTGCATGCCCTCTGCTTCAGCTTTTCTCACTCTCTCAAGACCCTGGGCCCTCTTGGTGCCCCCTCCTTATAGTGCCCCCCTGGACTTTCTCTCCACACAAGCCGCATACTCTCTCCTTCCCATCCAGCTATAGTCCTTACTCTTCTTCTTCCATTTAATCTGATAAACTCTTCTAGAAAAAGAATAGAATAATTGTTATAATGTTTCCCCTCCTGCCCATGTGTTTTGTTAAATACAGATGTTAGTTGTAGGGATTCTAAAGTTGGGAGGGAGGCTTGGGTAGAAGGATATTTTGTCTCTTCAAATAAAACCATAGACTGCAGCCACTTACTCTCTGAGTAGGGCACAAAGGGCCCTTAGATCTCCAGGACAACCAACATCTCATTTGTTCAATACCTCCATGTGAAGGCCTACCGTGTACCACTGTTCTAGGTGCTTAATGTAAATTAACTCTTCTATCCTCCTAACATCCCAAGGCGGTAGGTGAGAATGTTGCCCCTACAATTGGGACCAGAACCCTGTAGGTTTGGCTCCGGAGCACTAGGACACTCAGCTCAGTTGGAGGCAGTGGGGAGGCAAGGGGAGAAGGCCAGGGAGAGGGAAGGTGGGAAAGAGGGTAACAGAAAAAGAGAAGCTCTTAACAGTGGCTTAGGACTTTGATCGGACATGAAACAAAAAATAAGGTGAGCCAGTGAACTGTTTTTGGAATCCATTAAAGAGGTAGTTTAGAGCAATGAGAATGGGGGAGAAATTAGCACCTGTGCCAACAGGGCAGCCACAAATTGTTGGGGCCCCAAGGAGTGGGAGCATCACTGGGCACAGATCTGCTACTCTGTAGTTTATGACAGATAGTTTACTATTGGGTGGAACTCGCTGGAAGCACAGCCAGCCAGGAAGGAGTGAAGAAGGAGTCTGCCAAGGGATATTGCAGGGGAAGGTTCCAGGGTGGGAGTGTGAGCCAGAGGGAGGGAGGAAATGAGCTTTTCCTGGTGGGTGGATTTCACCCAAATGGAAGTCCAAATATGGGCCTCCAAGAGCTGGAGGACTGCAGGAGGGGGCCTCGTGTGTCTGGGAATCTCAAAGCCACGATCATTCCTAAGCTGAGTGGGGGTGGATTCCTGGGAAGCCTCCTCATCATTACAAAGTATTTATTAAGTTCTAAGCTCTAATAGTTTCTCAAAAAGTGAATGTTTCTGGAAAAGACATTTAGAAGGTGTGAGAGAAACATATTCTTAGGTAAGTGGCTGAAGGCAGGCAGCCAGGCTCTCAGCAGCATTCTGTGCTAAGGTGATCAGTCGATTGTTCTGGTTTGCTTGGGACTATTCCAATTTTTGCGCTGAAAATCCAGCCCCCCTTGAAAATGCTCAAGATTCTGCTCATATGCTATGTTTTGATAGAGGCCTTCCCTGATCATTGAAATAGTATCCTACCCCATCCCCAGTGGTCACATCTTACCCCCTTATCCTGATAACACTTATGCCCTTGAAATCAACTTGTTTATTTGCTTACTGTCTCTTCTCCAAAACCAGAATATAAGTTCCAGAAAGACAGGGATTTGCGTTTGTTCACTGTTCTATTCCCAGCACACAGAACAAGACTGGGCACACAGAACAGGCTCATTTTATATTTGTTGAATAAATGATCACTTTTTAAGGTTTCTAGTACCGTGCTCAGCTCTGGATGTACAATGATGAGCAAAACCAGAAGTGGTTCTTGCACTCATGAAGCATAGAGTTTAGTGGAGGAGAGAGAGACATTAATGACATATTTTCACATGTACAAGTAAAATTACAATGGGGTTGGTGAACAGATGGATAGGAGCCTAGAGGAGAGGTATGGATCTTTGAGAAGGTATGATGCCAGGTGGAGTCTGGGGCCCTGAGCTAGTGAAAGCTTGCCAAAGGAAGTAATGATTGAGCTGACTCTGAAGGTTGGAGAAAAAAATGCTTTCTTAGGAAGAGGGCACTGCGTGTGCAAAAGCTCTGGGGCAGAATGGCGTAGGCTTGTTTGGAGAACCACAGTCAGGCCCTACGGCTGGCGTGCAGAAAGCAAGAGCACTTATGGTACCCTGTGAGGCCAGGCTGGAGGGGCAGGCACAGCCAGGCCATCTGGGGCCTCGTGCATTGGAGGCCTTGCTGAGGATTTGCCTATTTTTTCCTCAAGAATGATGGGAAATCATTGAAGGGTTTTAAGCAGCCGTGTGTGTGCACGTGTGCATGCATTGTGTGCATGTGATGATTAATCTTTTGTATTTTGAAGTGAGCATCCAGTTGATTGCCAGGGTTCCTCCATCCCCATGGTTAAATGGTTAAAAGTGGTCTGGGAGAGAATAATTAAAATATTTATAATTATAAAAGGTGGCTCATAGTCTTAATTCTTTTCTTCTTCTGTCTGTTGATGGACTAAATTCCTGTGGCCTAAATAAGGGCAGAACAATGGGGGAATCAAATTTGTGGCCAAATAGTTTTTTGAGGAATCTTTCTAGAACTTGGTACTCCATAAATCTGTGAAGCCATTGTTTTCAAAGCACTCTTCTAGGCTCTGTGGGAAGAGAAAAAGGAAACCACATGAATGTTCTTCCCCCTTGGGGAGATTAGATGTTTAATGACAGGTGTGCAAATGAAAAGTCACAGGATAGACCCAGAAACAAGTGCTACAAGAACTGCTTCCTAGAGATACTCAGGCACGTGTTAATATACAACCTCCATGGAGCAAGGTCCAGGTCCGAATCATTTTTGTTCCTCCCACAGAAGTTAGCTGAGTGCCTTGCCCAGGAGATGCACCAAATGAATAAAACGGAGTCTGATTGCCTCAACAGAGAAGAACACTTAGTCCATAAGCAGATCAGGCCTCTGGTGACACTTCCATTATAAAAAGTACTTCTAAAAAATGTAAGCTGCGTGATGACAGTTTTGCGTCCATTTTTTGGTTGTTCACTGCTGTGTCCCCAGTGCCTAGTATATTGTCATTCAATAATATTTGTCGACTACATGAATTTACTAGCTTAAGTGAGAAGCTCTGGAATGATCAGAGGACTTGGTGAGGAAGTGGTTAAGTAAATGAATGGTCCCTCCATATGATGGGACACTATTCAGCATCTAGAGAGTATGTCACCGGGGAACCTCGCTGGCTCAGTTGGTGGAGCGTGTGACTCTTGATCTTGGGATTGTGAGTTCAAGCCCCACGTTGGGTATAGAGAGTACTTAAAGTAAAATCTTAAAAAAAAAAACAAAACATAAAGAGTATGTCACAGAAGAAGGCTTACTGACTAGGCAGGGTAGTGAAAGCCTCAGCTTTGGAGGCCCACTGCCTGGAGTGGAAGCCCAGTTCTGCCACTCACTAGCTGTGTGGCCTTGGGAGAGGTATTTAACCTCTCTGTAATGTGTTTTCCTCAGCTGTACAATGGGTATAATAATAGTACATACCTCAGAATTCTTATGAGAATTAATGAGCTGATACATAATGAGTTTATATTAAAGTATGTAGGGTAGTGCTTGCTATGCGGTAAGCACTCAGTGAGTATCAGTTCTAAGGGCTTTCCATAGAGTGGCTCCTAATCCTCACAACAACTCTATGAAGCAGGCACTGCTTTGAAAATAAAAAATATATTTTATTTTGTTTAAGGATTTATTTATTTGAGAGAGAGAGTGTGTGTGCAAGCGGATGGGGGTGGGAAGGAGCAGAGGGAGAAGGTGAGGGAGAGAGAATCCCAAGCAGACTCCCCGATGAGCATGGAGCCCTCTACAGGGCTCCATCCCATGACCCTGAGATTACCACCTGAGCTGAAACCAAGAGTCAGATGCTTAACCGACTGAGCCACCCAGGTGCCCTGATCCCCATGTTTTAGTAAGTGTGATTCTCTGAAAGTGATGGGTAGAAATTGGGACAGTTTTGTGAAAAGGAATGACATGATCTAATTTATGTTTTAACAGGGTCACTCTGTCTGCTGTGTTGAAAACAGACTAAGGAGGCTGGAAGGGGCAAGGCCAGAACCAAGGAAACTACTTAGGAAACTATCGCAAGAATCCAGGTAAGATATGTTGTTGGCTTGCATCAGGGTGGTAGCAGCTGAGGTGGTGAAAAACAGTGTGTTTCAGGATATCTTTTGAAGTTAGAACTCCATTTCAGGATTTGCATGATGGAATGGATAGGAGGTGTGAAAAAGATGAGTCGTGGATGACTGCATGATTTTGGATCCAATCAACTGGAAGGATGGAATTGTCATTTATTGAATAAGGAAAGACCGCAGGAGAGTAGGGTTGGAATGTATAATTAGAGATGCCTATTTGTCACCCAAGCTGAGATGATAAGTAGGAAGGTGGACATATGAGTCTGGAGTTCAGGGAAGAGTTCTGGGATGGAGATAGGAATGTGCACCTCGTTGGCCTACAGATGATATTAAAAACCATGCGACTGGGTAAGATCACCGAAGGAGTAAGTAGAGATGGAAAGCAGAAGTCCAAGGCTTGAACCCAATCTTTAGAGATTGGGGAGATGAGGAGGAACCAGCAAAGACTGAGGTGGACCAGCCAATGAGGCAGGAGGAAAACCAGGAGCATGTCAGAATCCTGGTAGCCAACCAAAGGAGAGATTCAAGTGTTTTACATGTTTTAAAATGTAATCTTGGAAACATCCTTGTCAGTTGCCCCTGTAGCCCTGTAGGTGATGTCACAGGTGGAGGAAGCTGGGCTCACACAGGTTGGGCCCAAGATGCACAGTTTGAAGCAGAAATTGGATTAGAGAGCAACTTGTCTGACTTTATGTCCAGTACCTTTTCCTTGTACCACACTTCTGCACCACGGTCTCCTCTTGGTCAGAACAGGGAGACTTGCCCCATCAATTTTATTGGGTTATTCCCCTCACCTTGAAAATGGTCTGTTCTAAACTCGTCATTCAACTGGTGTGCCCTGGTGCAAAAACCTATTTGGTATTTAAGTAAGAGCACCCACTACAAAAGAAGACCGAAAAGGAAATAGGATAGGCAGCTTGTCAACAGCTGAAGGATATGATAGAATTAGTGTGGCCTGCTTAGGGATTTCAATTTGGAATTCCCCAGCCTCATGGGAGTTAATGGGAATGATTAGGAGCCTGTGCTCTGGGCCACAGAGGGTTAGTTGTATAGACGTGTGTGTGCACACGCACCTATTCCCATGCATGTGTGGATGCGTGTGCATATGAGAGAGAGAGAGAGAGAGGAAAAAAAGCAAAATCTCTTGCCAACCTCATTAGCCCATTTGTGAGCTGACCCTGGGGTGCCTGGACCCGATGGGCCTGCGGGACTCTACTGGAAGAAGCCAGATGTCAGGCGGATGAGAAGTGACAGAGATGGCCTCACTATGGAAGGAGAGGGCAGGGACAGCGATACGTTCTCTGCTTGTTTCTTGTCTTATAGAGAGGAAGGTGAAAGCCATCCAGAAATTTAAATATGCTTTACCTACCCCACCTTCTTCTACCTGTCAGTGGCATGAACTTGGAACTGGGAAAACAGAGTTGGATAAAACTGTGAGGAATTCTGTGGGGCGGGGGGAGGGGCACTGAACTATCTGTAAGAGCCGTGGTGCTAAAAAAATGAATAAGAAAAAAGTTCAGGCTAGAATGGACCAGCAAATAGGCTGGTTGAAACTAAACACATGGCGAACTAGGAGAGAAGAGAATCGGGTAAGGCGTTACCTGAATTTTGGGGAGGTAGGTTGTAAGACAAGGCAACTCAGAAACAGGCTTCAACACGAGGCCATGATCTGTGGGGTCACCACCAGTGGCCTCTGGTTGTTAGCAAACCTATTCCAGCTGAGACAGCAACCCCCAAATTGCCTGGGAGGGGAGCCCAGGCTATTTAAGCTGACATTGTTTCTTAGAGGGTGAGCAATTTCTTTTTTTAAGTGAAGACTTACTTTGTTAGAACAGTTTTATGTTCGGTTTTAGAGCAGGAAAATTGAGGGGTCGGTACAGAGATTGCTCACATATGCCCTGTCCACACATATAAATAGCCTCCATCATTATCAACATCCCCCAGCAGAGTGGTACATTTGTTATAATTGATGAACTGGCACCAACACATCATATTCCCTCCAAGTCCATAGTTTACATTAAACAGTGTCATTATACACTTGTACCAACCCATAGGGCGTACAACACTGAGAGTGAACCCTAATGTAATACTGGACCTTGGGTTAGCATTTTTAATCTTGCAAAGATTTATAAGTAAATGTAGAAATGTTTAAGAGAACCATCAAACTCATAATAGTTTTGTTAATTTGTGTACACTTGGTATTTTAAGCATTTGCAATATTTAAGGGAAAATGGCCCATGAGAGTAATGGTCATTTTTTGACCATTTTAAATATGTAATTAAGAAATGATTTAGTTTTGTGATTTTATATTGAAAGACATTCTAAAATTACTATCAATATTGGAATATTTGAGAGACTGGAAGATCTGTCATACTTTGAAGTTTATTTTATTAGAGCTATACGAGATTTTTAGACAATTAGATGTACTTAAAAAAGATTAAATATATCATGTTACATATTAATATTGAATATATTTATAATATATAAATATATCAAATTATTTATAATATAATTTAAATACTAAATATACATAATTTATATATTAAAGATCAAAATATAAACATGGTTTAAAATGTTTGAGTGAGGGCGCCCGGGTGGCTCAGTTGGTTAAGCGACTGCCTTCGGCTCAGGTCATGGTCCTGGAGTCCCAGGATCGAGTCCCGCATCGGGCTCCCTCCTCGGCAGGGAGTCTGCTTCTCCCTCTGACCCTAACCCCTCTCATGTGCTCTCTCTCATTCTCTCTCTCTCTCAAATAAATAAATAAAATCTTTAAAAAAATAAATAAATAAAAAAATAAAATGTTTGAGTGAGTTTCATAAACTGAATTTGTAAATGGAATCAAACATTAATTAAAAACCTCTTAAATGTGATTAACACTTGTTATATTTATACAGATTAATAATATCTCTAAATTGAACTTAAAAGTTTAAGGAAGACCTAGATTTTTAAGTTTATAACTTTAACAGTTTGAGGATTAAATTTTAAAAATCAAAGTAGCTCTCTGTAATCTTTTCTATGTAAAGAGAGGGTCCTTGAGATTACCCTAAAACATCTCATTATTCTATCAAGGGCCCTGTGGCAGCTCCTGGGTGTCTAGTCCTTCCATGCATTCAGTGACTCTTACTTCCAGGTAGCTTGCTGTTGGAGGACAGCTGGCTAAGGCAGGACCCCGTGGGGGAGGCGGAGAGCCTTGGTGTCTGGGAGTCCAGGAGGTAGAGGCAGCTCTACTCCCTTTTTCCTCAGGGGCATGTTGATCTTGCATCCTGGAGACCGGGCAAAAGGGCTGAGAGCTACAAAGACAGCAGGGAAAGCAAACTTCGAGAGTAGATGACAGAGTAAGAGGCAACTCTAGAAACAATAAAGGAACCAAAGATGGTAGAAGCTGTGAACACACGCTCAGGAGAGGATTGTGACTTTAGCATGAAATCAGCGCAGTCATTGTCTCATTTTATAGATAAGGAACCTGAGACTCAGAGAGGTTATGACTCACCAAGATCTCATGGCTAGTCAGAGGTAGAGATGACACTGGGGAATGGATCCTCTAACAACTCCTAATTTAGGATTCTTTTCAGAGTATTTCTTGGTATCAATGCAGGGTAAGCAGTTTTGATGGTCAACACTGAGTCAGAGCACAGGTTGGTGGTTGAGGTTTTACAATTTGTCTGAAGGGCTGCTGTCTGACTTCTAAGGCTTTGGATAGAAATTAATTGTTAAATACACTCACCTCCTCCCTGTAGACTTTTAAGTCTCTTCTGGATCCTGGGCCTGAATCCTGGACCTTTCAAAGCAACCCAGTTCTGAGGGGAATGTCCTCAGGACTAGGATGTCTTATCCTGGTAGACGTCTTAGGAGGAGTGCCCCTTTGAGGCCCTCTCTGAGGCCCTGTGCAAAATGCCAATGTGGCAGCATCCGGCTGGGCCAGGTACTGGTGGGAGTGGGAGTGGGAGTGGTTGAGGGAGTGGGCCTGGTGGGGAATGAAGGGTAAGTCCGTGTATCCTGGAAAATGGAAGGTTTCTGAAAAGGATGGGGATAGAGGACCTGATTTGCCCCTGAGGTGGGCTGATGAAGCTCTGAGTGAGTGAAGATCTCTAGGGAGGAAGGGCAGTGGTGCCATCGAGGACTGTGTGAAGTCCAAAGAGTCCCTCATTTTGCATGTTCTTCCCCGGCCCTTACCATGTCTACGTGTGTAATAACATGCTTTATGACTGGGCAGGTTCGCACACCTTTTGCAATAACCTCTCTAGGGGGAGAGAGAGAGAGAGAGTAGGGAGCAGTATCTCTGTTTTATGGCTGGGGAATCTAAAGCCCCAGAAGGATAAAAACATGCCTAATAGAAGACAGACCTAGGAAGGGGTAGGGCCTGATTTCTGAACTCAAACCCCCTTCTTCCATTCTTCCTCTTTTCCTTCTCTTTTTAATTTTAAAGGTTTTATTAGTTTTTCTTCTTTATGGAGGCAATATATGATCCTTGTTAAATGTTATTAAATACATTAAGATAGAATAAAATACAGATAAAATTTGAAAAGAAGAAAAAATTATAATTCTACCACTTAGAGATGATCACTGTTAACACCTCGTTGTTTGTCATTTTGCATTCTTTTCTATGCATACAATAGATATCATTATCAATATGGCCTCATACTACTCGTAATTTCTATAACATGCTTTTTTCTCTTTTGTTCCCTTTTTTTTTTGCATTGACCCAAAGAGGGGGAAGAAAAGAGCCTTTAGACTAAAGTCTTTTTTAAAAAATTCATTTTAGAGATAGATAGAGGAGGAGAGGGAGAGGGACAAGCTGACTCCGCACTGAGCACAGAGCCTGACTTGGGGCTTGATCCCAGGACCCTGAGATCATGACCGGAGCTGAAATCAGGATTTGGATGCTTAACCAACTAAGCTACCCAGGCACCCCTAGACTAAACTCTTAAAAGTTTTTTGGTGGGGGGCACCTGGGTGCCTCAGTTGGTTAAGTGTCTGCCTTCGGCTCAGGTCATGATCATGGAGTCTGGTATTGGGTTCTGTGCTCAGTGGGGAGTCTGCTTCTCCCTCTCCCTCTACCCCTACCCCCTACTCACGCACTCTCTATTAAATAAAAAATAAAATCTTTAAAAAAAAGTTTTTCTGGGAGTGCCTGGGTGGCTCAGTCATTAAGCGTCTGTCTTCAGCTCAGGTCATGATCCCAGGGTCCTGAGATCGAGCCCCACATCGGGCTCCCTGCTCCACGGGATGCCTGCTTCTCCCTCTCCCCCTCCCCCTGCTTGTATTCCCTCTCTCTCTGTGTTTCTCTCTGTCAAATAAATAAATAAAATCTTTAAAAAAAGTTTTTTTTTAACCAAAGTAATATATGTACATACTTGAAAAAGTCAAAATAGTACTACAACTCTTACATCAGGAAATATTTGCCATGTTCATCCTACCCCACATTTGATTCCACCCCAGAAGCAACTACTTCTAAATCTTAAAACTTTCTAAATAACAAGCTTATAATGCTCTTTGTTAGTTTTTCAGGTTTAGATATTACGTATCAACTTCCTCTATGTAAGATGATGGTTTGGTTTCTTACATTTGTGTCACCCATGTCCCTCACTCTTCCCTTCCTCCCTTTTTCCAAATATGGTCACAACACTGTTTGGTAATGTGGGTTAAATGAATATTCAGTGATCACATTTCTACAAGTATGTAAATATCATTAAGGCTGAGCCATATAGGGTTCTAGGAGTGTGCTTTCTATTTTATCGAACTCTTTCCCGGTGGAGTTAATACTTGACTTAGTTTTAATTTGCTTAGTTGCTTGGTTTTCTATACTGAGCTCTTTCACATAACTGTTAATCACATCTTGATCTATGTGCAAATATTATTATTATTTTTTTTTTCAAGAGAGTCCTCCTAAGAGGCTCCTTCTCCCATACCCTATCAGGACTGGTGGCTCTCCAGGACTGCTACGTGTTTTCCTCACCATCACCCTGAAACTTCCCTCCACCTCTCTCCTGAGTTGGATCCCCTAGTTCTGGCTCCTATGTCTTCTTATGTCTTGGTTTACTCTTTTAGTTTTATTATAGATGCTATCCAGGAGTGGCCTGAGACTGCCCATGTGCTTTTTACCCTGCTACATAAACCTCACCCTTTTAATGGGTGAGGAAATAAATGTTGGTTTTTGTTTTCAGCTCAGCATAAACCAAGAAAAGGAATTCATCCCACCTGGAGTCCAACAATTCCTGTTCCAGAATTAGTCAAATTTGTTTTCTTTCTAGATTCAGCAAGCTTGTTACAGTTAAAAACTTTGAGTTTTGTTGACCTTAATAAGAAGGCGATAGGAAAAAAAAGAAGAAAAACCTTTATCTGAAAATCCAAGCTGTGACTATCGAAGGAAAGAACAGCATAAAGTTTGCTCCCTTTAAAGAAAAGGGGGTGAGCTTCAGCCCACCCACAGTCTCCCCGCTTGGAGACTTTGGCAGGCGATGTGCAAATTGTCACATGTGCCTGGCCTGGCCTGGCTCTCTCCCAGATTTCTGCCCCGTACGTGGCCTGTGGGTTCTCAGATGTGGTTCGATGCTTCGTTTGCCACATTTTTTTTCAGCACAAAATACAAACCTTGGACAGGTGCTGGGGATGTAGTAGCTTCTGAAATTGTTTCCCAGAAGGCAGTGACTCATCACAGGAAACCCCTTTGTTTTCTCTGTCCTTCCCTTGGCTTCCTGCTCCACCCATCTGTGCGTGAGTTTTCACATTCCTCACCAACAGACAACAACTTACCTCTAACTTGAGTCAAGAGGGGTGAGTGGAGATAGTTCTGGGAATAAGTTGGGACCACCTCTTCCAACAACAGTGCCCATGGAGGCAGCAGGCTTGTTCTCAACGCCTTGGCCTCTCCCCATTGCGGTATGGGTCAATTTCCATTCCATGACTCCCGGAAAATCCCTTTTCCTATGTCCCTAACCACACGGATTGTCACATTGTCAAAGAGGTGGATTTGCTCTCTTAGCCCTGGCTCTAATCAGGGACAGCTTTTGCAGAACTCCTTTTCTGGAAAATATATATCACTATACATTTAGTAACAGGTGTTCAATTGTTTTTAATTGATGTGCGCTGAATCAAAGAGGATGTAGGTGGTTGTTGACCCACAGAGCTTCTTCAGGTACGGCCAAGGTCTTCAATGGATACATGTTGAAGTGAATCATACAACTCAGATTCCACATGTTTAGAGTTAGAAAGGAACTTAGAGGTTATCCAGTCTTGCTTTTTCTTTTTATAGGCAAGGATCACGAAGGCCCATCAAGTTACTCTCTCATGGTCTCCCAGTCAGGTCCTGGCCTCGTGGGTCCTGGCCCATCTGAGGCTGTCTGCATGCTCATGCTCGCCTCTGCACTGCTCTCCAGTGGTGCTGTGGTCCCACTTCCGGCTGCGCCTCTTCTTGGCTCTCTGCACCTCAGGGTGGAGCCTCAGGTGGGCAAAAACCCTTCCACGAGGTCTCACCCCTCCACTGCCACTGCTTTCCCTGACGTCCTTCCGTGGCCAGGCTTCTCTCCAGAATACAGGCAAATCCAGACTGTTGACTTTGGTTTCTTTTGGCTGAGAACCCATGACTTTCCATGAAGAGTGTGTTTCAAAGTAGTTCTTCAAAAACTTAATAGCAAAACACTCAAGAAATTTTGAAGAAGACACAAACAAGTGGTTTTTTAACTTTTTTTGTGTTTTCTTTGGACATTTCCCCACTAGACCCCTCCCTTCCAAGAAATAGGTTGGTTGGTTGTTTTATCAGCATCATTTAATCATCACCTTACTCATTCAACTTTGTATCCTGCTATTTTCCATTTGTGTTCTTTTAGGATAACTATGACAGAAGATTGGGAGCAAATACTGGTCTGTTTTTTTATGAAACCTTCTGTTAGAACACTTTCACCTATTTAGAAAAATAGGTTCTCTACTTTTTGGTAGGACAAACAATAATGTGCATGTCCAAGACACATTTGGGGGGGGACAGGAGACATGTTCTATATATCCCCTAAATCTTCCCATCTTCCTCACTACCCCATATGGGGCAGCTGGGGTTGCATTCTTGTCACTGACACTGTGCTTCCTGATCATCTGTGAACCAGAACTCTTCCTTTGCCACCATATCCACATTCAATCATGTCTTCTGGTCTCCCTGCTGGTAACAGCTCAGCCCCAACTACCATGTTGACCTACTTGCCATCTCTGATCTCTTGTTTATTGTGAAGGAATCTGTTAAAAAATAACCAGCTGTGAGGCCTGCACACCCTACAACTTTGTGAAAGCAGGAACCAAGTCTTCTTATAAGTCTTTGGCACGTTTCTGTATCCCCAGTATGATGCCCAGCACACAGAAGACACCTAAGAAATGTTCGGTGAGTGTATGAATGGATAACTCTAATTGTGACTGCAGAATAGTCTCCCTTTTTGGTAACTCCCAAAGCAAAACCACAGCTGTGATGGGAACATCCTCACCAGAGTATTTCCTACCATGAGGGAAGAAACAAACTGAATCAGAGATTGAAAGTCAGAAAGGCTGAGAAGTATCTTGGGTAGGAATGATGGTTCCTGGTTTCTCCAGTTCTTTCTTCTTAACTCCCCGCAGCCCACAGACCCTGGATATTACAAAATCCTTTTTATCATTTAAGAATCGTAAATGCCTGATTTTTCTTTGTTATCCTCCTTAATTTTGAAGCAATAAAGGTTTATTTCCCGAGATAGGAGCAGCAAACTCCACTCTAGGGGAAAGCCCAAATCTTCATAAATTTCCCTTAACACCTCAAAATCTTAGTCATGGGCTAACCTTGCTTGTGATGTAAAATTACTTCTCAGTGGAAGACTACTCAGCAGTAAGAAAGAATGAACAACATGATAGATACAACAACCTGAGTGAATCTCAAAATAATTTTGCTGAGTGAAAGAAATCTGAGCAAACAGTATATACTGTGTGATTCCACTTACACAAAATTCTAGAAAATACAAGTTAGTCTATTGTGACAGAAAATAGTTGCCTCGTAGGTGGGAAGGGAAGAAGTAGGAGACAGGGGTTATAAAAGGGCACCAGAAAACTTTGGGTTGTGATGGGTATGCTCATTATTATTATGATTGTGTTAATGGTTTCACAAATGTGTATGTATGTCAAAGCTGGTCGAGTTATGCATTGTAAATATGCAAATTATATTGGATGTCAGTTACACACCAATAAAGTGTTTTTAAAATTATTGCAAGCAAATGGAGTCCTATTCCCCACCCTATATTTCCTACCTCACTTTCCAGCTTCCTCCTACTAAAAGGTGATTTTAGTTCCCACCCAATTTTGTTCCTAACGTGCAATCAATCCTTCGTTATGGTAGACACTGAGATTTCTTTGCTTCTTCTGGAAGTAAAGGAAGTATTTAAAGTGGGTCACCATTTCCTCCCACTTAATTCCCAGGCCCTCCTGAATGCTATAGAGAAGCTTACCCTCTTCTGTCTGTAGCCATTTAGGGACTGCCCCCCGCCTGGCTCCAGTGACAGGTTTTTGAATAAACAGCAGCCGATTGTGTAGCTGGTACTTGCATGACTGCAAGCCTGGGTGGGCCATGACTTACCAGCTCGAATGATAACAGTTCTCAGACCTTCACATGTTCTGGGGATGCTTTTTAAAATTCCCATCGGTTCTTCACAGGATGGCCCAAGACAGTGACCCGCCAGTTTGCCTGTTCCTTCTCACAGTGTTTCCTCATTGCTCCCCAAGGTGTTTTAGGGTTTGGTAGCTCCAGATTAGTAGTGAGAAGTGCAGACAGATCTCCTCCTGAGGAAGTCAGCATTATTCTAATGTTAGAGATATTTCTGGAACCTAAGGAAGAATTGGCAACGAGTCCCTGGAATATACAGATGGGGGGCATCACCGACCAGCTGAGCGGCTGCCTGTTCTCCAATCTTGCAGAGACCAGAGGTTCAAGGGTTTGGGTGGTTAAGTAAGTAGCAAAGGCCTCACGTTAGAGCAAGGCTACTCATACCTGTGCTGGTCTGGGACTAAGGTAAGAAGTTGAGAGCCAGTGTTTAGAAACTTTTATAGCAACATGCTAGCATAATTTTATAACTGTTGGATCTAAGAACAAAAGAAGTTGGGCTTACATTTGCATGTCTTTTACTTTAAACTCTTTTTTAGTAATTTTATTTTATAAAAGTTGGAGTTCATAATGGATTGGGAAAAAAAATGAACTGGCTCTTCACTACAGATCTTTTGAGACGCACTGAGCTAATTCCATGGCCTCTAAAGGGCAGTTCTGGGTGCCTTCCTTCCAAAGGCATGGTAGATGAGCTATGGAGAGATGAGCTATGGAGAGATGAGGTGGACAGTGCCAGGGAGGAAGAGGGCAAGGAGTCACCCTTTGTCTCTAGTACCTTCTCCTTGACCAGACTGTACATGCATCCCTGGGGAAGCAGCGCACCAAGGATGACCACAGTTGAGACAAAATTGAAGGGGACTGCAATCAGAGGAGGGGCAGGAAAAACTGTGGTTATCATCTGGAACTCCTGCTTTAGGCCAACGTCCTTCACAATGGACCTTAGGGGCAGGTGGAGGAAGTAGCTGAGAAATAAGGATTTGAGGGGAACCATAGCTCACACCTCACTAGTCTGCAATGAGCTGAAATTGGGAGTCAGACTGAAGAGAATTTCCTACATTTAGGATGCTTATATAACCTGGGAGGAGGAGGAAGGATGCTTGCAATGATTGCTCAGCAGTTCATGCAAATATACGGCTATTTCTCTGGAGTCACTGAGGGGAGGAATCATCCCTCTAGAAGACAGGGAAGGAACAGCACATTGGACAGAAAAGTTTTAATGAAAAGAGGTGGGCTCAGAAAAGGGCTGAGTATAAAATGGCCTCACTATCTATCTTAAAATGGGGAGATCCAAGCAGCTGAGAGGCATCAAGAAGGACCTATACTTGGAGTCTTCACCATCATATTTTAGGGCTGTCTCTGCTGGTCCCCGCTCTGTTTCTGTAGCAAATCATGGTGTGAGGTGATATTCAGGTTCCCAGGGGACGTGAGACAGAGCACTGCCCTGCCTGTCCTTGAGCAGTCAGCTGACAACCCCCTCACACTCCCATATCCTGGAGAGGTGGTGGGACAGAGATGACAGCTTCCTCTTGTTGCCTCTTTCATGACTCAGTCTGCCCTCGTCCCTGGTTGCTGACGATGATGCACTCCTTGACTGAGAGGAGAGAATCAGGTTGGGTGGGTTCCGGCTCTTTAATATGAGAAAAGCTTTTGTGTCTTAGTTTTGGAAAAGAAAGGAAACACCCAGCCCTCTTGCTTTTTTGTTAAATTAGAGGGTGCTTTCTGCCTTGTAAAGTCTCCTGGAATATATGTTGGCTTTGACTTGGTGATGATGCAGGCATGTCTGAGTGTGCCTTCTGTGCGGCAACGCATTCTTTCTAGTCCCAAGGGTTGGGGTGCAGGGAAAGCTGAGAGTCGACCTTGGGTCTCATGTTGGTTGGCGCCACACCAGGAGGAGGCGCTTGCAACATGGTGGGCTAATAGGAAGCTGAAGCAGGGTTGAGAACTTGGCGACCTTTCCTCTTATGCCAAACCCAAGTTAGTGACACTGCAGTCCTAGCTACTTACTTTGGGCGATGCTTTGCATTGTCTGGAACCATCTGCAAGGAGTTTTAAAGGGAATGACAAAGGAGGGCAGGAGTAACATGAAGGCTGCTACCAGATAATGTGATAGTTAACTTATAAAGCCAAGCTGGTGCCATCTGGGGATGAAGTGACTGACTCCCTTGATCAGGGAGACCAGGCTGTGGTTCTAGGTGTTTTTTGTTTTTTTTTTTTAAGATTTTATTTATTTATTTGACAGAGAGAGACACAGCAAGAGAGGGAACACAGGCAGGGGGAGTGGGAGAGGGAGAAGCAGGCTTCCCGCAGAGCAGGGAGCCCGATGCGGGGCTCGATCCCAGGACCCTGGGATCATGACCTGAGCTGAAGGCAGACGCTTAACAACTGAGCCACCCAGGCGCCCTGTGGTTCTAGGTCTTTACCTCTCCTAGTTTCCTGCCCTGAAATACCCAGGGACAGCCTGAAATAAAATTCAACCCACACCACTGGCCCCCCAAATTTAGCATCTGTTTGGCTAACAAGACTGGTCCAGTATGAAACAGTGTTAGTAAGCGTTGGACTATGGCAAAGATTACAACTAACACAGGGGTTTCAAGGAAGAGGGATGGATGTGGGTCTGAGGACTCAGGAAAGGCTCCTGGAAAAGCAAGGCTTGGACTGGCACTGAGTCCTTCCTTTGGAATGGGGTTTGAGTTCTGGACTTAACGTTGGATGGATATATAAGCTCTCTGGGCCACGAGATGGGGAAGAGAGCAGCTACACCCTACGCTTTCTGTGAGCATTAAATCCTAGCTGAGTCCGTGCCTAGTAATGCTCCCTCTCTTCCTTCATTTCCGTGGCTGCAGGGAGTTCCTTCTGGGGTGAATTCCTGGGAATGGCTCACCAATTTGGAGGCAGAGCTTAGATTTGCAAGGTTGTGATTGTTCCTTGGCCGGGGGGGGGGGGGGGGGGGCAGTGCTATAAACAAAGCAGGAGTCAGTAGCAACTTTTTCTCACTATGCACCCAGGTCCCCCACTGGGCTAACTATGTCTCTCTTAAGCCACGAACTCCAAGACGGAGCTTGTACCAAGAGAGGTACTTTGCCCAAGTACTCACTTGGCTAAAAATACCCGAGTTCTCAATATTCATACTGTGATTCATATAATTCAAGTTCTTCAGCAGTAGCTTCCTTCCTAGCCTCTCCTAATTTAGAAACATTTCCCCATTTTACTATACATGAAATAGGAGGTTCTAAAATCCTAGCTCAGCACTAGAGTGCAGTCATTCTGGAAAAGAGGCCTTTAAAGTGCCTTTAAAATTTTTTAATCAGTAAGAAATTGGTCATAGATAGAGAGGAAGTAGAGCATGATGGAGAAGAGCCCAGACTCTGGATCCAAAGTACCTGCACTTGCTTCCTGGCTCTGCCACTTGACTAGCTACATGAGTTTGGGTCAATGATTTAACCTCTTGGTGCCTCAGTTTACCCATCTGTTAAGTGGGAAAATAACTGTGCACATCTCCTAGGGTTGCCGCGATAAGGAAAGGAGTTGAGATTTATGTAAAGCACTTGGAGCAGTAAGCGGTCAGTGTAAGTAGTAAACATGTGTTGGCTGTAATTAATATTATTATGTCCCAGTGAAACGGGGAGAAGGAAAGTTTCAGTTCAGGCCTTGAGGGATGCTCTGCCCTAAAGAAGAGAGCACCAAGAGAGCCAACACTCACGGGGCCTGGTGACAATGGGAGGTGTAGAAAAGAATAGGAGATAGGAACCCAAGCGCCAAATCCTAATGCGATGACCCAGGCTCGATGACTCACATTGAAATTGCCATCAGAGAGCCCATTGGAATTTGACGATCTCTGTTCTAGATTCTGGAATTCCTGGATACCGCCTCTCTGCCAGCCTGGCCCAAGACTTGTTTTGGTGAGGATGACATGCTAACACAGGACTGACTCAATAACAGCTCCTTTGTTCTGTCTCCTGGACCACTGGATGCCACCGTACAGACGTATCCACTTGGCCGGCCCCTGGCATCTTAAGGGTTCAGCCTGTTATCAGATGGACACTCACTAAGCAGAGTCCCTCCCGATCGGGTGGTGTGTGTAGCAGCGCACGTAGGCCCACATACCTCATATTTCTGCCTGGGTGATTACATCCCAGCCACCCTGCCCCATTCCAAGGCAGCAGAGCCAGCTGGGACACAGTGCCTGGGGAGGGAGCCAGGTGTTTTTCCCCTTTCATCCTTTCTGATTCCATAGGCATTTTCTTCTAAGCTTGGGCTCTAACTGCAATGCCCAACATGGAAAAACAAATCCAAAAGGCCCGAACTGAGCTGGGTCTGCTCATGGTGCTTCATTTTGCTGTTCTGAAATGAAGCCAAAAGGCACAGCCTCTGTCCTCCAGGACAGAGAACCTAGAAGCAGCTTGTCCTTTCCCCCACTGCTGCCTGCCCAGGGAGGGTACTGCACGTATCTACATGTGAGTGGTTCACTGCCTGGTCTGATCTGCAGGTCTCTATTTAAGTACTCATGTGGGGGTTTCGGAATCCAAGTGTATAAAGTGCATGTCTGGGCATGGTCTCTCGGCCAGGCCCCAGGCTTTGCAACCCACCCAGCTGGTCCCCAAAGCTGGCCTCTTGCATTATGAGTGATCCCACGCAGTTCCGATGACATATGGTTTATGACAATTCACCCTGGTTTGGGAAATCTCCCTGCTAATGTTCTCTTACCTTGGCAGAGAGAACCATGTTTGAATCCTAACGATTGGTGCCATTTATTGAACACATGCTATGCCCCAGGCAGCGTGCTCAGGGTGCTTTACATAGTGATTTCCCACAGTCTTCCTGCCAGCACTCCAATGGAGATAGTGTGATCAGCTCTGCCTTACACATGAGGACCCTGAGTTGCGGTGATGTTAGGTAACTTCCTCAAGGCCACCCAGGTAGGAGGTGGTAACACCAGTATTTGAGCCAGGCAGTCTGGTCCAGGGCATGTTCCTACCCACCATGGTGCCCACCACTGTGTTGTCTCTCTGCTTATACATCTTCAAGGATTAAATCAATGCCTGAGAATGATCATCCTCATTGTTATCATTAGTTTTATCAGCCAGTGGGGCACAAAAGCCTCTACGTGGTTGATACTTTGAGTTAATTTGCTACATCTTTGATATTAGGGACAATAATGAAAAAATTAAGTTATTTCCTTATTGATTTCTACTACTTTGATTCAACAAATATTTAGTGAGCATTTACCTTGTGCCAGGCATTATACTAGACCTAGCAAAGAGAGCTATCACAGGTATTTGCTTTCGAAGAACCACACTCTAGAAAGATAAATAGTCTTCTTAAATTTCCAAGATGGCCCCACAAGGCCATCTGTGATGGGCCCTACCTTCCTCTTTAGTCTCATTGCTTTGCATCCCCTGCCCTTGTGTCCTTTGTTTGTTGAGCTTCCTACCACCTCAGAGCCTTTGCACCTTCTGTTCCATCAGCCTGAACTACTCCACACCTTTGCCCCGTTAACTCCTCCTCATCCTTCAAGTCTCATCTGAAACAGCTCTGCTTTAGGGGATTTTCTCACAATCCTATAGATTACGTCGGGATCCCCCGTTACATCTTATCGTAGCTCCCTATGCTTTAAATTTTTGTAATTATTTGATTTATTCACCAGCTCCTTAAGGGCTTTAATAATGCTTTTGATGTTAACCATCAGACTCCCAGCACACAATAGGTGCTCACTAAATACTCCGAAGGGAACAAAGATTATAAACAATTGATTACAGCAAAAACTGGAATGTGTTAGTCCCCAGTCCCCCAAGAATCAGACATCAATGCAGGATTAAACGTGCCAGGATTTTATTAGGGGGAAGTCATTTGAAAAAAAAAATGGGGAAGCGGTGGAAGCCAGAAGGGTCATCAGGCTGTGATGCAAGTCTGATCCTAGAGTGAAGAAGGGAAGAGAGGAAGGTGGGGAGCACCATCATATACATTCCGGTGCAGCCTGGGGAGAGGTCCTGCAGGCCAGCCACAGTTGAAACGCAGAGGAGTGCCCGCTCTTGCAGGAACAGCACGCTTCCGAAACCCCGCCCCCTTCCCTGATTGGCTGGGAGCGCCGTGGGAGGCGTGGTCCTGCAGCGGGGCGGGGCGTTCAGAGGCCACTGGGGGCACTGCTCAAGTAGCCTCCTGCTCCCCGAGGGGCAAGCCCGGGGCGGGGGGTGGGGGGTGGGGGTGCTTGTTCTCCTGGCGGCCAGGTGGCAGTTCAGAGGCGAGAGGGGATGACATCTAGTTGATAGGGGGGAGGGAGATGACCGGAGGTATGGCTTCCACAAAAGGCGGGGAAATCTTGATTTTGAGGCTCAGCAAGTACTTATTGGACACACACTATTCTTTGACACTGAGGAAGACACAATAGGATTGGCTGTACGTGGGCTTTCCTCAAAAAGATTTAAGCTAGGGCGCCTGGGTGGCTCAGTCGTTAAGCGTCTGCCTTCGGCTCAGGTCATGATCCCAGGGTCCTGGGATCGAGCCCCACATCGGGCTCCCTGCTCGGCGGGAAGCCTGCTTCTCCCTCTCCCACTCCCCCTGCTTCTGTTCCTGCTCTCGCTATCTCTCTCTCTGTCAAATAAATAAATAAAATCTTAAAAAAAAAAAAAGATTTAAGCTAGTTAAGAGACAAAGTAAACTCACACGCATGCTCCTGAACCTCAGCTTTCTTGCTTCTAAAATCAAGATAACTGCATCTACCTGGTGTGACGTGTGACAGGTAGATCCAGTGGCTTCCGTGAATAGGGTAGGTGTTCAACAAATAAGATTTGAATGAATGAATTTAAATAATAACGATTCATTGCCTCAGTTTTTCAGCTTTTCTAGTCACTTCAACGGGGCTGATAGTTTTCTAAGTTTTCGAAGAAACTTTTGGCTTGGGATGTCTGCTTTCTGTGTAATTACTCTCATCAACAGTCCCCTGAGGCTTTTTCTTTAAGAATATTTCAAGTAGAAGAACCGCAGTTTAAATATGTGATCAGCACCAAGGGAAGATTTAGTGTCGAGTTACTACACTGAAGGAAATCTCTGGGAAAAGGCTCCCTGGTGTGTGCTTGGCCCAGTGAGCTCACTGTGGAGGTTGGTTCCTTAACTCTTAACCCCAAGGCAGTGTTCAGTTTGTTCTCTGTTACAGTACAGTCATTGGGACATTGCTTAATCAGGTTCTTTCCATAGGTGAAGGCTGTGGATCCCTGAGGGAACTGGAGCTGTGGGGTGGGGTGGACCTCCTCCCTTTTCCTTACTGCCGAAGTAAGGGGGTGGTCTGCCTTTTGCCTTTCCTCACCCCCAACACCCTTCTTATATATTTCTCTTTCAGTACATTTCCCCCCTTCAGTGCTGCCCCCAAATTAATCTTATCTTGCTTTCACTTGTTGAACTGGCCTTTTCTTTCTAGGAATTGGTTTTAATTCACAACAATCTCCAGAGCAACTAAATAGATGCAGATATTGTGCCTCAGTATTCTCATACACACAGTGAGGGGAATAGACTGACTAAGGCATAAGATATATATATGAAATGTGAACTGCTCTAAAAAAAGTATCCTGGGAATGAAGAAGAAACGAGTTTTCTGGGTGAGGAGGCCACACTTGATCCAAGACTCACTGTTAATCATTGAGAAAGGGGTGAAGGAGACTCTGTTCTGATGAAGTAGCACGAGCAACAGTAAGGTCTGTTTGCCGTGCTCCAGGGAGACAAGACAGGTCATTTGTGATGGCTGGGAGATATGGAGGGATCCAAGGACAGATGAGAAGAAAAAAGTGGGGTGATGGGACTATGGCAGTCCTTGCAAAGCTTGTTCAGAAACATCATAAGCCAAGGAGAGCCATTGCTACTTTGGAAGCAGGGGACAAAGTTTGAACTATTTAGGAAAAAATGTCTAGGTGAAAGACAAAACCAAGGCAGAGTAATACAGTAATTTTGGTGAGAGAGAATCGTTTCCATAGAAATGAAAATAGGAGGGCAGATCTAAGAGATAGAACGCTGTGGGATTAGAGAAGAAGAGGGCTTTGAAGCCCATGTATACTGGGGTCGGGTGGGAGAGGATGCCACTGAGAAGGGGAACTGAGGAGGAGGTATCTGCTAGGCTGGGAATGGGGGTCTTCACAATAGATCATGTTGCATTGGAGGGCTGGCAGGATGTCTGTCTGGATATGATACTGGAAATTCAGATCTGGAGCTCAAGAATGTAGTCAGGGCTGAAGATGAAGACTTGGGAGTTGTCATCACAGGGGTCGTTGTTGGAATAGCAAATTGTTTCGCTTCCTCAATCACCTAAAGAAAGACACAGGTTTCCAGTTGCATGGGTGAGGGCAGGTGGAGGGATGTTTTCTGGTGCCTGGATGGCTAGTCCTGATCCCCCCAACACAGGCCTTGGATCTTTGAGATTCCAAGAAAGGAGTACATTAGTCTTACCCTCCTTCACTTAGCACAGCTTTGCCTCTTCTCCCTCAGTTGTCCAGCTTCTAATTCTGTAAACAACAGCTGGAGAGTGTGCGTGAGGGCCAACTTAGCAGCTGTGTGTTGGGAATCAAGAAGGCATCCAGGATGAAGATACTGTCTGGCTACAGCTGCTGCCAAGATGAGTGTGTGTGTGTATGTGTGTGTGTGTGTGTGTGAGAGAGAGAGAGAGAGAGAGAGAGGGAGGGAGGGAGAAAGGGGTAGGAGAGAGAGAGAGAGATGGGGGCTACTCATAGCAGGGAGTGGGTAAAAATTGCTGGCCAACTTTCTTTTAAGGGTGGTAAATTAAATATTCTTAAAAAGTTTTAATTCTGTACCAAGGATGATTTCATTTCATATTTTGTTCCCAATCCTGGTGATGAGAAAATTAGAAATTGACCTTTCTGGATCCTCCAGTTGCTGGTGACTAGGCTTTGCACGCATACCCCGGCCACCTTGGCAGTGGAGTATGCTCAAATGTTCTGGGGTTGGCTGGAAGCTGCTTCCAGGCTGGTGCCTCGAGGAGAAGCACAGGGATCTAGAAATATGTGAAAAGATGAAAAGTTCAAGAAAAGGCTGTTGTTCCCAATCCCAGTGGAAGAGAGGCCTCTTCCTGGAAAGGGATTAGGGATTTGGGTGTGTGGTTTTGCTCCTGGCCAAACGTTAAGTCTTGAGCGGGGTAATCTGTTTCTAATCATAATTTGGATTACCCCGCACACTAACCAAATGTTTGCTTGTCTGAAGAGGCCCATCTTCAGGCCCCAAGAGAGGCATGACCAAGCTCCTCTGAGGAGCCAGTGTACTGCTGGCTGGTAGGCTCGTTCTGAGGCTGGCAGGCAAAGACCATTGCCTCTTTGTGTGGGGAAAGGGCTGGAAGTTACTGTTCGCTGTGTCTGGGCTTCGTCAGCCCGGAGCTGTCCCCTTTGGTCACTGTTGATATACTCCTTTCAGGGACCAGCTGGAAATGGCCGGGCACTGCCCCTGAGGCCAGGCGGAGCCACGGGGCGTGTCAGGTGTGGAGGTGGGGCTCCTAGGAGGAAGCCACGGTGAATATTGAGACATCAGCAGTTGCTGGGTTTCTCCCAGGTATTTTGACGGGTAGGAGAGAAACCACAGAGGCAGCACAAGCTAAGTAAAAATTAGCTTAAAACTTAGCCTCTTAGATTGTCCATATTCCTTAAGACAGTTACTATGAGTTTGCAATTCACCCTTGAGGGCCAAGCAAATTTCATTGATTTTGCAAGTAGCCAACTTGTAAGAACTGTTTCTCCCAATTTGAAAAAACACAGTTCTTTATGAAGGAGGTACTGTACTTCAGGACTACAAAAATGGGCTAGGAGATAGACAAGGGTGGTTTTGCCAACTCAGGGCTTAGAGAAGATGAATGAATAAAAGGCGGCAGGCAATTTCACAGATGAAAATGGATTCCCTTTCATTCATGATGTGCAAGAAAACTTTATGTCATTATTAACACTTATGGCATACAGATGACATGGGCCCCACCCCTGCTGTGAGCACAGGACAAGATGTGAAGAATTCCACTGCTTTGTCACCATTAAAAAATCTCTCTCTCCTTCTCTCCTCCTCTCTCCCTGAACGTGCACGTGTGTGTGTGTGTGTGTGTGTGTGTGTGTGTGTGTGTGTGTGGTTTCAAAAGAAATGTTGGTAGTAGTTTAGAGGGCAAGACATATAATTGTTGTGTTTCTCTTTTCAGGTCTTAGGAGGAAATACCTAAGAAGAGGTGATTAATTACTGTCTGAAAAGCGCTTTGAGATCCTCTGAAGGAAGGTAATTAGAAGTATGAGACGTGGTTCCTGGATATGTGATTATATGTGATTATATGTTAAGTGTGGTGCTAGACTACTTCAAATGCATTCCTCTCAGGCATCTCCAAACAGGCAGGTGGGTGCTGGGAGGGGAGGAGAGAAAGACTAGAAGGAAGAGGAGCTATTGGAACAAGGACTAGCATTTCCTATGAAGTGGGAGGAAGACAGCCCGGGGTCCCCGGGGTCTTTGCAGAAGACGCACATCTGAGAGTGTTCCCCAGGGGAATTTGCCTCCCCACCCCCTAACAATCCCAACTCTGTTGACTTTTAGGATGGTCTCGTTGTTTAAGTTTTACCAGAGGAGTCAATGAGTGCTCTGTTGTCACAGGGGAAACCACCTTCCGTTTTGCAAGAGAACTGAAGGCTTGTTTTCTGGGTCATTGTTATGTGGGTAATAATCATGGAGCATTAAAATCTTTATTATTCTCTGCACTTATGGAGCTGCTTTTCTTAGAAAGCCCCGTATTTTTTTTTCCCAACCAAGTCTTATTTTGAGAGGAAGGGGCTCTAATATAATATCCGGTATATAGCTAGAGTGAGGCCACCTCTCAGCTGGTCAGCGGTCTCTGACCTCAGGGGCCCAGAAGCAGTAGTGTATGTTGGTTAGACCTTGGATCCGGAGCCAGCTTGAGTTCTGGATCTGTTGCTCCTACTCGCAGGACTTGAGGCAACTTATCCAATCCGTCAGAGTCACAGTTTCTTCATTTGTGAAATTGGATAGGAATGGTATCTACCTCTTTGAGTTATTGCGAGCATTCGAAGAGGAATTGTGTCTCACATTTGTAATAGGGTCTTGTAGGTTGTAAGTGCCAAATAAGTGTTTGCTTCTGCTGCAGCTACTACCTGGGAGAAACTATAGGCTCATTTAGAGCAAGTGATTATGATTATGACTATGATTGCCATCATTATTAAAGTACTCCTAAAGAAACTAAGGTTGATTTAAAGCTAAATGTTCAAGTAGCTAAAATTATGTTTGGCACTCTTCCACTCTTATTCTTAGTCTCTCCTTTTTATTCTTCCAAATTTCTGACACATGACCATGGCTTGAGGTTTTCGTGATGTGTTAAACATATCCCCCATGAACGTAAGTGACTTAAGGTACAGATACGTACAAGGATGGATTCACACTTTCAAGGACATGGAAAGCTTGAGGTTTTTCTGAAAATCAAAGTAATAAACCCTATAGACCTCTAGAACTTTGAAGCTGAACTTCAGGGACCATCTAGTTCAAACCTAGAGTAGGCAAATGATTCACCCTTGGAGAGCAGGTGTAGCTGGTTAATGGGAGAATGGGATTAGAGTCTTGGGTTGAGCTAGACAATTAAGAACTATGAACATGTGAAACATGGTATGACTCCTTGTAAAGCTGCTTCCACTGAGCTACACTGTAGCAATATGCCATTGGTCTCCAAAAAAGGATGCTATAAGATTGCCTACAAAATGGTATTTTGTGCACTAAAGGAGATGAAGCTGAGGATGTCATCCTGATCCTCTTTACGCAAACACTTGAGTGGCCATTATCTTTCAGTTCTAAGTACCGAGAATAGCTGGCACTTCTGAAACAACTGTGTTTTCATCTGATGAACGTCATGAACTTTTTATGTGATCATTGATCATGGGATTAATGCTTTTTGCATCGGCTACTAGAAAGCTCAAGGCCAAATTTACATGCTACCTCTGTGACTAAAAGCCAATAGCTACTGCAAATTACAGATGTTCACTACAGCTGAAAACTTCATAACCATTTTTCCTGAGCTGTGTTCTTCTGAACACTAGCGTCCTATGACACAATGGCTATTTCTTGGGGGGGGGAGGGGTTTTGGGGTCCTTGACACTGCATCCTTTACCTCCTTCTTGGATAGTCTTGATGTTTATACTGGTATCTTAAATGTTCTGAGGAGTCTGATCATTTAAAATCAAAGCAAAAAAACCCCCCTTTTTGAACTTTCTTTAGCACTGTCCTTATAAAACTTGTTTGACCACAGAATCTTATAAAAGTATTATCTCAAAAGTCTAGTTTTATATGAAATATGTCTTGGGAAATACTACCTTCAGTAACATGTAATCAAATCCTGTTTATTGGATTTATGTCAGTACAAAGGTTGGTTCTTGACAGTGTGAAACATGATTCTTCCTAGTTCTGCATAGCATGGAGAGAGTCCAGTCAACTGAGGAGGTCCCTTTGAACTAGAAAATTTGGTGATCCCTGATTTAAAAAATGAAGAAAAGTTTTTCAAGAGTGTCTGCTCATAGAATTATGAATTTAAGTTTACTAACATGAAGACTAAAGTTAGAAATTAAAACATTACATAACATTTCTGACATTCTTTATTTATATCTAATCTAAAAGATGGCTTTAAAATCATGTTTTTAAAAACAACCCCCCCCTGCAGTAGTGTAAAACAAAGATAAAAATTTCCTTTGAAAGGCATCAAAGTTAAAAGTTACAAAATTTTCATCTGAACTCCGGTTATAGAATTGAACCCCTCCGTCTTCCTGCTTTGATAAAGGCTTACATAATGGGGGTGATGCAACTTCATGGTATATCTTGAGCAGGTTGTGCAGCTCAGTTTCTTCCTCAAGCACATGGTATATGTAGAACCTACAGTGTTCATTTCACGCACCTTGGCCTTTAAGATCCTTTCCCCGCCACTCTCCATTAACACTCACCAAACAGAAAACCACAGCAAGGACCTCAAACCCCAGCCACAGGTGTATTACTTGGGTGGGAGGCTGGGACTTGCCTCAGACAACACACTCAGCCTCTGAGTTGCTCCGTCCCTTTGGCCAGTGAGATAGACCCAAGGGGAAATTTCGTAAGGCAATATGACCTTCAAAGAGAAGGGCCGGGCTCTCCTGCTCAGGTCCTTGGTTGACAGCCAGCTCCTTCAGCAGCCTACCTGACATGTCACCATACCTCCAATGGCTTTCATTGCCTTTCTCTTTGTGTATGACGGTGCAAGGTGTGCAGTTTTGTTACTTCTCTGGTCCACTTGTCTCTTTGATTGTATTTCTGTGTTTTTATCTGTGTTCAACAATGCGGGCTTTGTGTCAGGTATTATGTCACAAAAATGCATATGCCCCTGTCCTTGCCCTTGAGGAGATCACAGTGTAGGTGAGCAGATGGGCCCTGGAAACAATTTCCATTCAGTGTGACAAAGACTCCACAAGAGCCATGTTAAGATGACCAGGGAAGCAGTAATGGAGGTGGCATTTGAGGCAAGTCTTAGAGAATGTGTTGAACACTGATTTTTCCATTAATAGAATTACTTTTTCTGCTTAATGGTAACCAGCCTGCTAGAAAGGGAGGTATAAACCAATAACTTGTTTTGGATTAAATCAGGAGACTAACTGACAGAACCTATTAGCTAAAGGCTAGATTCTTATTTCAAGCAATTCAGTGAATGTTCAGGCCTTAATCATTTCAGCTATCAGAGGACAAGACCATCTAGAAAGCGGACTCTCTAGAACTTAGTCTCGAGTTTCCCTGATGTAAAAATATTCTAGGGATAGTCTTTGATTTTGGAAATTCCTGGAATTAGCTTTGCTTTATGTTCAATAATGCCTAATTTCCCAATCTCATGGCAGACAGAAAATAAATGGCATGTTTAAATTGCTGTATGGATGAAAATAAAGCTCATTACTGAAGAATGGGTTTTAATTTAAATTTCAAAGGAAATTTTACAAAGTACAAGAACACTTGGGGTAAGCTGGCTCCTTGAGTTTGCTATTTCTCAGCTGACACCAAAAGGTGGTTAGCAGACCTAGTACTGGGCAGAGTTCTGTGGATTTTTTTTCAAGTTACTTTTATGAGACAAAACTGTTGTTGTCAACCATGTGATATAATATCCATCACTTCTCTGGCTATACGAATAGTTCTCTAATTTGATGTTAGTAGAAAATCTTGCTCTTTAGCAAATACTCTTTTTCTTTAGACTAAGCATTTCAGGTCTTCCCTTTCCACCTTCCCAAAATTCAATTTAATAATGATTTTTGACTGTTTATGTTTATTATATCCAGACTCGATAGTATCTTCAACTTTTGTTCTGTTTGGGTTGAGGGGGTGTCCATCCTGATGGTTTTCCAGACCCCCAAATTTAAATAGGACCTTTCACCACCAGAACCATGGGGCTGGCCTAGCATCTGAAAGCAGCACTTATGTTCCAGTTTCTGGTTTGAAACTTTGGATCTCCTATTTCCAGACTTGAGAGTTTTGCTCCCCACTATCTGTCATCCTACACTCCCTCATGGTATTTCAATATGTATGTGTGACTCCTACCAGCCCATAAACTCATTAAGAACAAGGAATGGGTCTTATTTGTCTTTGTATTCCATAGTTCACTACATAAAGGAGGTGCTTAGGAAATATTTGTTAAATATATGTTTATCCTAAAAGTTCATAAATTAGACAATCAGATGTAGGTTGTTTCCCTGTGCAAGATGTGAAAAAGAGAAAGTATCATGTATATAAGTCTCAGAACTTGACTTCTCATGGTAATTTTTTTTAAAAGGGCAGATCGAGGAATGTCCTCATAAATTAAATGTGAATTCCTCCCCAGTGTGATCCAAGAATCCTGATTTACTTGCACTCAAATGGGACATTCTACTTTAGGATCTTGCATTTGTGGATCAGATATTCTCTCAAGAAAGGTGATATCTGGGGGCGCCTGGGTGGCTCAGTCGTTGAGCGTTGGCTTTTGGCTCAGGTCATGATCCCAGGTTCCTGGGTTCGAGCCCCGTATCGGGCTCCCTGCTCAGTGGGGAGCTTGCTTCTCCCTCTCCCACTCCCCTTGCTTGTGCTCTCTCTGTCAAATGAATAAATAAAATCTTAACAAAAAAGAAAAGAAAAGAAAAGAAAGGTGATATCTGAACTAAAAGTGAAGGATCTTGCCCTCTGTGGAAGGCCAAGACAAAGTTGCTTCAGTTTTCTTGTCTAAAATCCCAGGCGTCTACTCTGTGTCAGGCATTCATAGGCATATGATTTCATTTAATCCTCATAAGGGTTTCAAGGCATAGAGGGTGAAAGACTTCCCCCAGGTCACATAAATAAAACATACCTAAAACTAAACCCAAGAACAAGCCTCCCTGAAACTTGGCATTCTCCCAGCTCTCCCTCTAGTGAGGAATCCTCCCTTTATGACCAACTTCCGAGTCGTGCTGCTGTAAGGCCCACCCACCCGTAGAACCCAGCAGGGCTTCCATTCCGGGCCCAGCCACCATCTGCCCTCCATGGATGGCTCAGTAGCCACCTGCGTCGTCTACCTTTCTCTCCTCAAATCTGTTCCCCACACCAAAGCTTGAGTGGTCTTCTCAGAACTCATGTATGACCATGTAATTTTCTCGATTAAAAATCCTCCACTGATTTTTCTATTCTCTTTTAGGGTACAGACCAAAGTCCTTAACCAGGTCCACCATGCCCTGCCTGGTTTGGTTCCAGATGACCTCTCCAGTCTCTTCTCATTTTCTGGGCTTCTGCTATTCCAGCTGTTCCCTCAGCCTAGATGGTTCTTCCCTTCCCTTTCATAGTCTAGGCTGTTGCCCACTCTGCTGACAGAGCTCAGCTCAATAGTGTCTTCCTCAAGGGCCTTAAATGTACTTTATGGAGTGTGTGCCTCTTTCATAGTTTTAAATTTATTTGTCCTTGCTTAATTCTTTTATTACTCTCTGGCTCTCCCATGAGCCTGTAGGCTGCATGAGGGCAGGGTATGCCTGTTTTCATTCATTAGACCCTGGCCCAGAACCTGAAGGTAGTGAATAGTCGCGAAGTATTTGTTGCATAAATTAACACATGAACAACTGGCAAGTAACCAGAACAGATCTGAACTGAAGTTCAGCACCCCATGTCTTTGGTGTGTGGCCAGGCCCCCAAATGGCCATTCTCATCAAAGGACCACAGGTGTGGAGGCAGAGGAAGGTAGAGGTTGGGAGTCTGGCTCATGCCTCCCTCTGGGCCCCGGGAGGGGCTGTCCATGTAGCTTGTGGTCCTGGAACACTCACCCTGTCCCAGCATCACTCCAGGTGCTTTGCATAGATTCTGGCAATTAATGTCTCTCAGGAAGTTAAGTAACTGGCCTAAAGTCCCCCAGAAATTAGGTGTGGGGCCTGGGTTCAAGCCTGAGCCATTTGGCTCTCGACACACATTTGCAATCTTTTTGCTATCTGTCCTTACTTTGTTCCATGTTTTCCCCCAACTACGAGACCCTCTCTGATTTTGGTTTCTGTTCTTTTTCTTTAAAATCTGCACCCATTTCTTCTCTAATTTATCCTTTCTCTTCCCTTCCTCTCGCCTTTCTTCCCTCTGTCTTCCCTCCCTTCCTCCCTCATAATTCCATTAGTGAGGAGAACCATGACGTTATTTACCTGGAATTTATATTTCAGGAAGCTTTTTCTCTCAGCAGCGGGGAGCTTCCTGCACACTTTGCAACTTTGTAGAACAAAATGCAGATCAGCATTATAAATCTCACAGCACGCGTGCACTCTTACTTTTATGATTCGTTAAGGTACAGTTTTAAAATCACCTCTGATTTTGAGCTTTGAATTTGGACTAGTAAAGGTAGTAAAAGCAATATAAAGAAAGGGAAATAAACTTCAAAACTGCCTTTTTTTTTTTTCCTGTGAGAAGCCCACTATAAATTGTGGAGATGCTTCTCAAATAAAATTAGATTCCGCTGCTGCCTGCCGCTTCCCTCCACATTTCACCTCTTTTCTCGAAATCGCTGGAGCCTCTCTCGGGACACGAGGTAATCTGAAGAAAGGAATAGAGTGTTCAGGCGCCACAAGTCCTACAGAGAGCTCAGGCACACTGATTTGCATTTCTGGGTCAGCGTGATTTCACTTTCATTAAACCCTTGTACTGACCCTTGTTTTTCCGCACTGTGGCTCTTCCCACCTCTGAGAGCAAGCAATGTGCTCCACCCGCAGGCGGTACGTGGCCCCCCGCAACCCCAAGTGTGCACACTACCCCACACTCCCCTTTTCAAGGTTCCCAGCATCACTAAGGTCCTTTCAGTGCGGCACTGGCCAACATTTGAGGTGTCTCTGAATGCAGGTTTTATTCGCATCTAAAAAGGTAGTTTTATGTGTTAAATCATGAAAAATGAAATGAACATTAGAAGGTACGTATTCGGATGTGTCCATGGCTGCCACGGATTCGCACTTCCCGTGTGGGTGTTAATCCTCGATGTCATGAGAAAGCAATAGAGAAAGACGGATGTCCTATTCTGTCTCTCTTTTGTATGAGTCATGCTGGGAATTCTGTGAGGACCCACAGTGTGTCAGAAAGGGGGACATGACATGTATCTAAGGCTTTGGAATAAGGCTCTTTCTGGGGACCTGAGTGGCTCAGTCAGTTAAGCGTCTGCCTTTGGCTCAGGTCATGATCCCAGGGTCCTGGGATCGAGCCCCGCATTGGGCTCCCTGCTCAGCAGAGTCTGCTTCTCTCTCTCCATGTGCCTCTCCCCCTGTTCATGCTCTCTCTCTCAAATAAATAAATAAAATCTTTAAAAAAAAAAAAAAAGAAGGGGACACCTGGGTGGCTCAGTCGGTTAAGCATCTGCCTTCGGCTCAGGTCATGATCTCAGGGTCCTGGGATGGAGCCCTGCATCGGGCTTCCTGCTCAGCGGTGAGCCTGCTTCTCCCTCTCCCTCTGCTGCTCCCCCTGCTTGTGCTCTCTCTCTGTCAAATAAATAATCTCAAAAATATATATATATATTAAGGCTCTTTCTGCTCTCTTATTCACAGTTAATTTCTGTTGAGAGGGAGCAAAGACCCCCAACAAGATTTCGTTACATGTGCTGTGATCGGTATAGGTCATTAGTTGTTCGTCTGTGATGAGGTCCTTTTGGCTAGAAGACCCTAGTGCAAAGGTAAAGGTGCATCGTAAAATGCAAAGTTCTGCACAGATGTTGGATATGAACCCGATGCTAGAATAATTGAGATAAAATATGAATGAAATGTTTGTCTCCCAAAGCGTTGCCTCAATCAGTAAGAATAACTTTATTGCCTTTTTCCTAGAAGTAATAACATAGTTGTGTGATATGTGAATTATATTTTGACACAGTTGTTTAGAAAAATGTAGTAACAACATTACTAAGAAGATAGGTAAACAATGAGAATCAAATAAAAATCACCAATATTCCCAGTTCCAAAAGATAACCACTGATGGCGTGATTTATTTTCTATTAGTTTTGGTGTGTGAATACCAAACTGAAATAGTCCAGTAAGTCATGTTGAAATCTTTTTCACTTAATGTGTTGTGAACATTAAGTATTTTTCTGCTTCCGCAGTGTTCTGACATATATATAATATAAATGTTTTATAAAGAATTTAAACAATTCTCTGTTGTTGGACATCTGGGCTGTCTCCAAGTTTTTGACCATGTGTGGAGCTCTCTAATGAGTATCCTTATGGCTATATTTGAAGCACATCTATGATGCTTTCTTAGATAAACTTCTAGATATCTAGTTGCTAAATCAAAGAGTGCTTATTCTTTTAAGGCTTTAAAACACACACACACGCACAAACACTCCTTCAGAAAGGCTGAATCAATTTATACTAGCAGTGTATACCATTGTACTTATTTATATATATATTCTCCAACACTCCATATTATTTTCAATTTTTTTCCAATATGACAAGTGAAAAATGGTGTCTCATGCTTGTAATTTTGACTCCTTAGATTCTTAATGTCCTTAAACATTGGCCATTTACAAAGTATTTATGTCCTTTGAACATTTTTCTTATGTGTTGTATAGTTTTCTGTCAATTTGTAAGGTCTGTAAAATCTAATAAGGCTATTAATTCTTTGTCATCCTTTTGATTTGAGTTAAAAAAAAAACCAACAACCGCTCAAATGAAAGTGATACAGAGTTTTCCTTAGAAAGAAAAGCAGCTGAAAATGGTTACACAAACAAAGTCTTCTCCCGACTGCATTCACCTGGTGTGTGTATGGGTTTGTGAACTTTGTGTATACCTCAGTTGTTTTCTGGCAGATACTCCCTAATCAAGAGTTAGAAAACATCATCTTTACAAATAGTTGTGGTTGCATTTTGAGATAAATAATTACTTTAAGTTAAATAAGGGAAAATTACAAATAGTTTTGAGCATTAGCTGAGCTTATATTTAAAGGAAAATTTATGTTTTCTTCTACTTCACCTGCTTCATGCATGGGTTGTTTTTTTTCTCTCTTTTAGCAGTAATCTAAATCAGGACAAACATAGGCCAGAACTCCAAGGCCAAGGACAGGAACTCCTAATATTGGATGGTCTGCTGGGCTGGGTACTTAAATAGAAGTTGATGTTGGATCAGACCACATCCTTCCTCCCCCTCCCTTCCCTTGCCCTGCCGCCCTCTCCCTCTGTCTCTCTTTCTCTCTTTTTCTCCCTCTCTTCCTCTCCCCACCCCTCCTCTCTCTATCCCCCCACCCTTCTCTTTAATTCTCTTTACTACAGGACCTTGAGTAACTCTCCCCTTTGCTTCTAGGCAGTAGGAAATAATAGTCCTCCTACTTGCCTGAGGCAAGAGGCTGGGGGAGGTGGTTGAGCTGCCAATGAGATCTCTTAAACATGCAAAGGATGATTTTTCCTGTTACTTAAAAATATAACTGTGCTCAGGTGTGCACACGCTCAGATGCACGTGTGTATTGGTTTGCACACTTGTTGCTCAATCACTCCGCTGTAATTTTTTTCAGTTTGCCTTTCAGAATGATAAAATGTACATGTAGTATTTAAAATCTCTAATAAGACTGCTATTTTTTAATGACTGGCAGTAACTCCTTTCATTAACTAATGGAGATAGTGTTGGCTACATCTTAACCCAAAGAGGTGTTGTGTGAGGGTAATTAAATGGATCCGTTAAGTTGCCCCTTGTCTAGAAAAGGACTGCCATCTTTATTTTTTTCTTTTTTTAAAGATTTTATTTATTTATTAGAGAGAGAGAGAGAGCACGCACATGAGAGAAAGTGAGCACAAGCAGGGGGAGTGGGAGAAGCAGGCTCCCCACTCAGCAGGGAGCCCGATGTGGGGCTCCATCCCAGGATCATGGGATCATGACCTGAGCCGAAGGCAGTCACCCAATTGACTGAGCCACCCAGGCTCCCCAGGACTGCCATCTTTAAACAGAGCAACAGACATGGCTTGTTTCCAGATTGTGGGGTGGGAGTGAGGATAATACTTTTAGTGACAAAGTTGGCATTTCCCATCTGTTGTACTTCAAACATAGGCCTCCTTCTTTCTACCAATCACAAATAAAAAAACTCTGCTGATACTTTGACCATCTGGATTTCCCATCATACCCTGTTTTCACACCTGGAGATTCAGAGCAGACCTTTGATTGATATTTTTCAAAATTGTCTCATAAAATTAAAGGACAGACGAACAACATTTTTCCAAAATTGTAAATGGTAGAATGAACATTCATAACTTCTGTTACTGCTTTTAGAATTGTTAATAATCTTAGCTTCTGGATTTTTCAAAACTGCATTTTTTTTTTTAAGCAAAACATCGCATTCTCACTTGCTGCTTATGTTTTAACGGTGTCAGAGCTAAGATTAAAGCTGTGGGTAATAGCAGTCCCAAGTTCAATATGAAGTTCAGTGAGTTCTATATTCTACTTTAATTAAAATATTTACATGTTCACGGTTTGCTTTCCCTTCGGGAGCCAGATACCACCTTCACTGGGTCAGCTGGTAGGCTCTGCTAATTCACTAACCATGTCAAATACCACTTTGAATCTGTTCTAGGGTATGGCATTATTCTGAATTATTACTAAATTAGTCATTTCCACAGACCTATCCGCCTCTCTGTGCCTTGGTACCAAGCCCAGCTTGAGTTCCAAGGGCAGCTTTAGAAAAATGCAGTAGGCCCCAAATTTCCTTTTCCCTCCTTAGTCACTCCTCAAGCAGCGATTTGCCTATTTTTGCTGTTTCCTAATTTTTAAGAGGAGCGACAGACAAGGTATTAAGCTTTGGTTTCTCTCTAGATCCTATCAGTTTCCTCAAACACAGTAATCTCCTCTGTTAGCCCCTGGTGTGCTGCTGGGGATTACTGGGCCCCACTAGCCACCGCTGCCTCGGCCCTGCAGAGCTGCTGGCTTTTAGGGAGCTAGGAACGAATTCCCCGGAGTGTCACATGCTTGGAGACCTTTTAGCGTGCACAGCAGTGTAGAAATAGGAACTCTCATCCCTTTCCTGGCATCAGAAAGAAAGGACCTGCATGCTTCAATATGCCATTTTTTCCTTCCCTTTTCAGTTCCCATGAGGGAGCAGGTGCAGTCTTGTGGCAGAAGGAAGATGACCCTGGCTAGGATTGTTTTGTCTGTTAACTCTGCCTCGCTGAGGGAGAGTCTTTTAAATAATGATTCATACGTTTGAAAGGTTCAGGGCACAGGGAGACAATTAAATACAAGATTTGGACCATCCACTCTGAGCTAGATAGCATTACTGATATATGTGATAAAAGGAACTTTCATCAAGTTCAGAATGTGGCATTGGAAACACACTGCCACCTCATTGGTGGGTGTACTTCCTTCTTTCTTTGTAAAGCTTCACAGTAAGTAGCCCCGTGTGAAACTGGAACTCGGTGTGGGGCAAGAGGAGGGTGGAGGAACCGTCATGTTATTAAGTTATTGCAAATGTAGTGACTGGTGATTTCACACGTACGCATTCCGCATTCTACAGGAAGCTCACACATATAAGAAACCATGCCCCGTTGGCCCCTTACCACCAGATTTTCCATTGCCTTCCTCTAAAATCTAATGCTTGCTTATTTGATCATGTCAGTTGCTTTTCTATAGTGCAGAAGGAATGTGGTCATGTGAATTTCAAGGATAAGAAAGCAACCTACGTGTATCAAGCAAATCTAAAGGACAAAAGAAATTTTTTCAGTCACTCGCAGCATAGTATGTTCTTCCTTCACTTCACAATGCTTCCTTTGAGATGGCTTTTTTTGTTTTTTTTTTTAATGAAACCAAAATAATCTTGCCAGTAGGGTCATGGAAAATTTTACCAACTCCATTTGTTCCTAGTTGCCCATCCCTTCTCATTTCTTTTCCTTCTTTATAGACAAAAACTTAAAAAAAAACTTATTTGACTTCTTTTTCCATAATAAAAAGTAATTTCTAAATAAAAGCTTGTAAAAATTTGAACAATATAAAGGCATACAAATTAAAAAAACAGACTCTGTCCCCCAGTCCCCTTTCTTCCAGCCACATTTACTTTTTATCTGTTGGTAGAACCAGAGGCAGTTAGGATTTTTCTTTCTTTCTTTCTTTCTTTCTTTCTTTCTTTCTTTCTTTCTTTCTTTCTTTCTCTTTCTTTCTTTCTCTTTCTTTCTTTCTTTCTTTCTTTCTTTCTTTCTTTCTTTCTTTCTTTCTCTTTCTTTCTCTCCCTCTCTCTCTCTCTTTCTTTCTTTCAGATTTATTTATTTATTTGAGAGAGAGAGAGAGAATCCTCAAGCAGACACCCTGCTGAGTGTGGAGCCTAATGCAGGGCTCCATCCCTGGGCCCTGAGATCATGACTTGAGCCGAAACCAAGAGCCGGATATTTAACTGACTGAGCCATCCAGACAACCCTCAGTTAGATTTTCTATGAATTCTTGTCAAGTATAATAAAGACATATGGAGAACTGAATATCAACTCTTCTTTTTCAACACACATGTTTCCAGAAGATGCAGGGGTGAAAAGGGGAGAGAAAGTTGAGCTAGACTGAAGAGAATTGGGAAGGAAGATGCAGCTCCTTTCTCCTCCCTTGGAGGTCAGCTCCTTGAGGGTGGGGTTTCTCTATTAACTGTCTTTATTATAAATTAATCAGGTTAGGAAAATGCCTACCAAGTAGTGGTGCTGAATGAGTGAATAAGAATGAAAAGCAGGAGGGGTGCCTGGGGGGTTCAGTCAGTTTTAAGTGGCCGACTCTTGATTTGGGCTCAGGTCATGATCTCAGGGTCCTGAGACTGAGCCCTGCATCGGCTCTGCGCTGCTGAGCATGGAACCTCCTTAAGCTTCTCTTTCTCTCTTTCCCTCTGCACCAGCCGCCCACCACCCCCAACCCCTGGGCTTGCACACACATTCTCTCTCTCTCTTTCAAAAAAAAAGGAATGAAAAGCAGGAACTAACTGGCTAAGGTTAGGCAGATTTTACTGAGATATTTTAGGCCTTTTCAGTCTATCAAAGGCTTCCTTGCTTGTATTTTCTATGTCTACCTTGGGTTTTTAATCTATAAGCAATCAGCATGTGCTACTTTGAGGTTTAGTACCACGGGTAGTTGCTACTAAATTAAACTAATATTAAAGATAAAGACCTGTTTGGAATAAATCCATACTTGGAAACTTTGAATCATTTCTACCATTAACTGACTGGGGGATTTGTACTTCAAAGGTCATTAAGATTCATAGGCCAACTGCCTCCTTTTGGTAAAAAGAGGCCACAGGGAATTCTGTAGACATAGTGCCCATCTCTTCCACCACCATGGCCACAACAGAAGTCAACATCTGACTAAAAGTATAGCCTGCTTAAGGCTCTCCAGGCCCCCTTGAGGTATCTGAGAGTGGCACTGGATTGTTATTGTCTGAACCAATGAAAGGGAAGTCTGAACTTGAGACAGAAAAAAAGACCCAGAAAGAGAGAAAATCAGACTCATTTACAAACAAGGTAGTCCAGTGTCAATGCCAAAAACTAGGGATGTGGAAAGAGAAGGCAGTAAGCAGAAACTATGAGGCAAGAGATGACTTCAGTAATGGAGGCGATGAAAGAAGGTATAGAAAACCATCAGTTAGTAGAATAAGCCCATAGAGAAAGGAGTAGGATGCAGGAGATGCTTCAGGAGCGGAAGGATGCTGGAGAAACTGCTGTTTTATTCCAAACAACATTCTAGTTCTCCACGAGGCCTGCCATGTAGCTCTGGAAACCATTCACTTTCCTTCCTCAACCCTCCCAAGTATCCCTACAGTGGAAACTCTTACCCGGAGGAGAAAGAGTAGTCTCCATATTTTGCAACTTGAAAAATCCCCATTTGTAAGAAGAGTAGGTTGTTTAGAGATAATCACAGACATTCCTTCCCTTGCAGGTTGAGAGAGACATCATAGAATGACATATAGATGGCCTGGGCAGAGCTTTACATGGTGGCAAATACTTTGCTAGGGTCGCTACAATTCAAGTTCTTGTTTTCTCTGCTGTGGACTTTGAAATTTAATTTCATCCACGTAGCCAGTGTGGGCTTACACCACGTAGGAGATTTCTAAATCATCCAATGTATGGATTTCAATGTGAGGTAGAGCTTTCCAGAGATAGGGATCCCCTTTTTACAGTTTTTTGGCACTATTGAATGTCTTTTCCTTGTCAAGACTCTCCTTGGGCTCTTCACCCTTTTTATCTGAGCATTACTTCTTCTTTCCCTCCTTTAGTTTCATAAATACATATGTTCCTTACGGTTTGCCCTTCCTCTCTATCTCTTTGCCTTCCATGGAAATGCCCTCCACTGCCATGGTTCTCCTCTCTCCCACGACCACTTTACCACCTTCCTAGATTTCCAAATCTCTTGGCCACTTGCACCTGAAAGTCTCACCAGCATCTCATTTTCCATGAGTTCAAATGGAAATCATTTTCTTTTCCTCCAAAGTTCTTCCTCCTGCGTTCTTTCCCCTTCTCTAAAATGGGACCTCAGTGAGCTGGACTCAAAGTTCAGAATCCTTTTGACTTCTTTCTTTTTCTCCCGATGACAAACAGCTATCATTATAAAGTCCTAACAATTCTACTGTGTAATGCTAGTGTCATCCATTCTCCTCTATATTCATCATCTGGTGCTGCATCACAAAGCATGCTGAGGTGTAGCAGCTTAAACATGACACATTTATTGTTTCACACGGTTCCTGAGGATTAAGAATCTGAGAGTGGCTTAGCTTAGTTGGTCTCATGAGGTTGTTGGCAGGCTCTTGCTGGGGCTGCAGTCATCTCAAAGCTTGATCAGGGCTGGAGAATCTGCTTCAGAGATCATCCATGTGGTTGTTAGCAAGTCTCTGTTCCTTGCTGGCTGTTGGCCAGAGACTTGAGCTCCTTACCAGGTGGGTCCCTCCATAGGGTTGCTTACCCCAGGACAGCTGGCTTCTCCCCACAGGGAGAGAGAGGAGGGAGTGAGCAAGGGAGAGGGATGGGGAGAGGAGACTTAAGATGGAAGCTGCAGTGTCTTTATAACCAATCTTGAAAATCATACACCATTGGTTTTACAATATTCTATTTGTTAGAAGCAAATCACTAAGTACAGCCCACATGTAGCATGAGAGAATTAAGGAGAAATGTCAAAGAATTCGTGGACATTTTTATTTTTTAAACTACCACCCCCTCTTCTTTGTATCTCTTTCCACGGTCCTAGGTCAGGCTCTTATCACTCCTCATGAGTATTTGTTCTTAAGATAAAGGCCAAGATATTAAATATGGGCTACCTGGCCCACATCTTTGTTTCTGTGCCTCCACTTGACTGCATCCTATTTATCTGTTGGCTTGCTTTTTTCTCTTTCTGGGTCTTTCTCTCCCTCTCTCCCATATTCAAACTTCCGGAGAGAGAAGCTTTAATTGGTTCAGGCAGTCAATAGCTGGTGTCAGTCCAGGTCACCTCATAGGGGACTGGAGAGCTTCAGGGAGTCTGTCCTTTGGTCAGGTGTTGGCTCCTGGCCCCATCAGCTGTGCCCAAGGTGGTGGGTGACTTAACCCTGCCTCATGCTCCCCTATCTCAAGTCACAGTCCCCACAGTCCCCCTTCCTCCTGTGCCCCACTGGCCTTTTTTGGAAGGTCACAAGGGCCATTTTCCCTCCTGCCACAGAGCTTGTGCTTGGCCTGCCCCTCTGCCTGGTCCCCACTTGCCTTACTCCTGAGCATCTTTACATCCCAGTAGATATTACCGCTTCAGGTAAGAATTCCTGATCCCTTCATCTACATGAGGTTCCTTGTGAGCTCTCCCAACACCTGGTACTTTTCCTTCACAACTCTTACTTGCGTGGTTTTAACATTTCATTCCTCCATTAGACTGTAGCCTCCACATGGGCGGGGACCCTTTTGCTCACAATGTCTGACACTTGCAATGAGCACAGTAACTATTTATTATAATAAGTCCCCAGGCTCCTCTGTCATATGCATGTTGGCATAATTACTCTTTTTCCTGCATTCATGTTTCTCCCTTGCTCACATACTTTCAGTGGTCCTTGAGTGCCATCACTCTTTAGTCTGGCATTCAAGGCCCTATGTAATGGGGGCCAACTCTCTTTTCTGGTTTTGTTTCTCAGCATTCCTTTTAACAGGCCCAGAAGTTCCAACTGAAGTGAATCACTTGCTGTTTCTAAAGCACACTTTATGCTTTACTCTTTGCATCTTTGCTCCTATTGTTCTCTATATCCTGGAATGTATTCTCACTGAGATTATATAAAAATCTCTTTTTAGGAAGCCTTTTAGTTTGTATCTTGTGGTTGCTTGTTTATATGTATACCTCCTGAAAATTCGGCTGAATTTAATTTATATCATAGATATCATGACATTTCTCTCTTAAATACTATGAGAAAATAAGAACATTTTCTTTCTCAAACACAGTACCATTTTTGTATTTACAAATGAACAGTGATCTCTTTATATCATTTAATATTTAATCCACATTATATTTCCTCAATGTCCCCCAAATGTTTAATTACAGTTGACTTAGTCAAATTAAGAGTCAGATCAGGTCCACACACTGCATTTGGTATTTATGCTCTTGATTGACTGTTCATCACTTGTAGCTTTGGCCCCGTGTCATTCAGCTTGGCCTCGGGGATGTAGGTCTGACAGGTTTAGGGCACAACCAGCTTGAAAACCCCAAGACGGTCACAGGTTCAGAATTTTGACTGCTTTGGGAGCAAGCTAAGATGACCCAACTATTTCTTCCTAAACCTTTCCAAGAGTAAAATCTGGCCTGATCTTCTGCTCCCTGCCCCATGTTGGCCCTGCTCCAGCCACACTGATCTGCTCTCCCTTGTCACTCACTGTGCCCAGGTCCTTCATACACCATGGCCCTCCTGTTTGCTTTTGTGGCTGCCTAGATTCTCTAACTCCCACTTCCCTGCCCTCCTTACATTCTCCCACCAGCCCGCCTTAATACACACATTATGTACCTGATGAATTCCCATTCTTCCTTTAAGAATCAAGCACAAATATTACTTCCTCAGAGAAGCCCCCCCTTTTTTTTGGTGCCTCCCCTATCTCTATGCCCAGAGTAGGCCAAAAACCCTTGTTAAATTCTCTCATTGGACAATACTTTTCTTCTAGAGTACTTATCCAGCTGCAATTAAATAATTATTTATGGAATTACCTTTTGAATGTGTCTTTTCCCAGCCAAGACTTACAACTCCATAAGGGAAAGAGCCATATTCGTAATGCCCACAGTTGTATCCCAGAATTTTGCAGAGGGCCTCACAAATACAGGGTGATCAGTAGAATATTAATGAGTGGATGGATGGATGGATGGAAGTAGATATGAAACCAGTCAAGTTTCTGGGGTGCTTTGAACAGTGTATTGACTGGGCCATTTGGATACTGTAGGGCCTCCTTTGAGTCTGGATGGGCAGATCTGGAGAAGGGTCAGAGATAGGCTGCTTTTGGCTAAGAGAAGGTGAAAGAAAGACATTTGTTTTATGGTATCAGCCTGACCAAAGGATGTCTTTACTTTCTTTGCATTTCCTCCTGGGAGATAGAGAATTTTCTCAAATCCATTCATCCTTGAAGACAAATCACAAGGAAATTTGAAAGTCCCTGAAATTTCTTGGCTTCGAAAATTTTTTCTTCTTAGGGGAGCATGTCAGAAATTGATGCTAAAGAAAGACAGAGCCTTGGATTCCACACATTTCCCTGAGAATTACTAGACTCAACACAACAAAAAGTCTGTTTCAAAGCAATGTTCATCTTCTGGAGAATTTCACTAAATAATTCCCTACAGAGATCTCAGCAGTTCCTTCCATAATGTTCTGAGCAAATGTGTTGGAGCCACTTAAGCACAGTGCTTTCCTCATGACGGCAGAGCCCACAGACACTATTTACATGCACCGGTGCCATTTAGATCTTAACTATAAATTACCACATAAAGGTTAATAGAACTGAGCCAAGCTTTAGGAAAGGCCTTATGCACAAAATTGCCTCGTATATTGGTGGGTGATAATAGAAATAAACACTGAAAAGAACAAGAGGTGTGGCAGGGATAAAAGAGTCAAGTTCTTCGAATATTACTGGAAATCCCTATCAATGGATCAGCAGGGCAGAGATGTTAATTTCTAGGGAACTTTTTTATTCCAGCAGCAGAAAATTCATTTTCTGGTCATTTGTTTCCTATTGCCCTAGTGGCCTTCAACTGGTAAAACAGTCCATTTAAAATGCCTCCTGAATTAGCGCCCAGATTTTCCTTTGGTGCTGATAAGGTCTACCTCCTGAAAGAGTAACAGCTAGCAATGTTGGTCAGAGAGGCCTTCCACTCCCCAAACTTTATAAATGGCCGGTGACGGCTTTAAGTGAAAAAAAAGGCACACCTGCCTTATATGATGGTAATGTGATGGTCACATGGTATTCCTCCAGCCCCATGCATGTCGGTTATATTTCTTATCTGCTTCTGAACAGTTGCTGGGAACCTAAGACATTTCTAAGTCCATCACTCTCTAAAATGAAGCATGACAGGTACATGCCTGGGTTCGAAATGAGTTACAACTGATTTCATAGTCACTCTGACAATTTACACGGGAAAGCAAGTGGATGCGGTTGGTAGCTTCAGCTCTCTTTTTTTGAGTCTGTCAGATTCCACATCAGAAGGTGTCCACCATGCCCAGTTCCCAAATCGTACTGGTTTAAAGACCTA